>NC_036847.1:29092791-29096417 GCF_002910315.2 Salvelinus sp. IW2-2015 | reverse complement strand
CTTCTTGCCTTGTCTCTCAGATCGTTCACAGCTTTGTGGAAGTTACCTGTGGTGCTGATGTTTAGGCCGAGGTATGTATAGTTTTTTGTGTGCTCTAGGGCAACGGTGTCTAGATGGAATTTGTGGTCCTGGCGACTGGACCTTTTTTGGAACACCATTATTTTGGTCTTACTGAGATTTACTGTCAGGGCCCAGGTCTGGCAGAATCTGTGCAGAATATCTAGGTGCTGCTGTAGGCCCTCCTTGGATGGGACAGAAGCACCAGATCATCAGGAAACAGTAGACATTTGACTTCAGATTCTAGTAAGGTGAGACCGGGTGCTGCAGATTGTTCTAGTGCCTTCACCAATTTATCGATATATATATGTTGAAGAGGGTGGGGCTTAAGCTGCATCCCTGTCTCACCCACCGGCCCTCTGGATAGAAATGTGTGTGTTTTTTGCCAATTTTAACCGCACACTTGTTGTTTGTATGCATGGATTTTATAATGTTGTATGTTTTCSCCCAACACCACTTTCCATCAATTTGTATAGCAGACCCTCATGCCAAATTCAGTTGAAAGCTTTTTTGAAATTGTCTCGTGTGCTCCCTCTTCGGCCTCTAGGTCACCAGGCTGCTCGTTATTGTGCACACCTGTCACCATCGTTATGCGCACCTGCGCGTCATCAGACTCACCTGGACTCCATCACCTCCCTGATTACCTTCCCTATATATGTCACTCCCTTTGGTTCCTTCCCCAGTCGTCATTGTTTCTGTTACAGTTTCATGTCTGTGCGTTGTTCGTGTTTTGTATTATGTTCCATTTATTTTATTAAAACACTCACTCTCTGAACTTGCTTCCAGACTCTCAGCACACATCGTTACAGAAATCAACAAAACATGAGAAGACTTTGCCTTTGTTTTGTTTGTTTATCAATTAGGGTGTGCTCTGTTGTACGGTAATTTGGTAAAAAGCCAATTTGACATTTGCTCAGTACATTGTTTTCACTGAGGAATTGTACGAGTCTGCTATTAATGATAATGCAGAGGATTTACCCACAGTAGTTATTGGGGTCAAATTTGTCTCAATTTTTGTGGATTGGGATGATCAGTCCTTGGTTCCAAATATTGGGGAAGATGCTAGAGCTAAGGATGATGTTAAAGAGTTTAAGTATAGCCAATTGGAATGTGTGGTCTGTAAATGTTATTGTTTCATTGAGGATACCATCAACACCACAGGCCTTTTTGGGTTGGACGGTTTGTATTTTGTCCCGTAGTTCATTCAATGTATTTGGAGAATCCAGTGGGTTCTGGTTGTTACGCTCGTTGATAGAAGGAGACCAAGGCGCAGCGTGGTAAGCGTACCTCTTACTTTATTTTGATGAACACCAAAAAAAAAAAAAAAAAGTGCTACACTTTCAAACAAAGTCAACAATCGCAGCCACTTGTAGCTAGCCTAATTTCACCCAGCCAGCAGTAACTAATTCATATTTATGTTCACTTATAAGATTTTTTTGCACGTAAGCTTAACTTTCTGAACTCTCGAGACGTGTAGTCCACTTGTCATTCCAATTCTCCTCCCTTGCATTAGCTAGCCTCTTCTGTAAGCCTGTCAACTATGTGTCTGTTATCCCTGTTCTCTCTCTCTGACAACCATACAAACGCTTCCACCGCGGTGCTCGCTGCTACTCTAACCTGGTGGTCCCAGTGCGCACGACCCCGTGGAGTTCCAGGTCTCAGGCAGCCTCTGGGAACTGCCGATCTGCGGCCAACAAGGCAGAGTTCATCTCAAGCCTATGCTTCCCTCCAGTCCCTCGACTTCTTGGCACTGACGGAAACATGGATTACCACTGAAACACTGCTACTCCTACTTGCTCTCTCCTCGTCTGCCGCACGTGTTCTGCGCCACACCCGGAGCTTCTGGCTCAGCGGTGGTTGCACTGGGTATCCTCATCTCTCCAAGGTGGAGACTTCTCTCTTTCTCCCCTAGAACCCATCCTGGTCTATCGCCTCCTTTGAATTCCGATCTGGCGCACAGTTAAACCTAGCCCTCTTCAAGCTTAACATCCTATAATCACCTTATCCCGCCAACTCCAGGGTTCCCTTGGAGAGTTCATCAATGAGCTTTGACGCCCTGATAAGTTCCATTTCCTTGAGGATGGCTCACCTCTCACAGTTCTGGGTGACTTTAACCTCCCACGTCTACCTTTGACTCATTCCTCTTCTGCCTCCTTCTTTCCACTCCTCTCCTCTTTTGACCTCACCCTCTCACTTCCCCCCTACTCCCACAAGGCAGGCAATACGCTTGACCTCATCTTTACTCTAATGCTGTTCTTCCACTAATCTCATTGCAACTCCCCTCCAGTCTCCGACCACTACCTTGTATTCCTTTTCCCTTCTCGCTCTCATCCAACACTTCCCACACTCGCCCTACTCGGATGGTAGGCCGCCGTCCCAACCTTCGCTCTCTCTCCCCCCTACTCCTCTCACTCTTCCATCCTATCATCTCTTCCTCTGCTCAAACCTTCTCCAACCTATCTCCTGATTCTGCCTTCCTCAACCCTTCCTCTCCTCCCTTTTCTGCCATCCTTTGACCTCTATGTCCCCTTATCCTCCAGGCCGGCTCGGTCCTCCCCTCCGTGCTCCGTGGCTGACGACTCATTGCGTAGGCTCACAGAACAGGGCTCCGGGCAGCGAGGCGGAAATGGAGGAAAACTCGCCTCCCTGCGGACCTGGCATCCTTTTCCATCCTCTCCTCTCTTTACATTCTCCTCTTCTGTCTCTGCTTGCTAAAGCCAATTTCTACCACTCGTAAAATTCCAAGCTATCTGCCTCTAACATCTTAGGAAGCTCTTCTGCCACCTTCTCCTCCCTTTCCTTTGAATCTTTCCCTCCCCATCCTCCCCCTCCTCACTCTTGCTGGATGACTTCGTCAACCATTTTTGAAAGAAGTCTGACGACATCCGATTCCTCGTTTGCTAAGTCAAAGACACCGCTGGTTCTGCTCACACTGCCCTTACCCTGTGCTTGACCTGCTTCTCCCCTCTCTCTCCAGATGAAATCTCGCGTCTTGTGACGGCCGGCGCCAAACAACCTGCCCGGCTTGACCCTATCCCCTCCTCTCTTCTCCAGACCATTTCCGGGAGACCTTCTCCTTAACCTCACCTCGCTCATCAATCAGTCCTTGACCGCTGGACTACGTCCCTTCGTCTTCAGAGAGCGAGGAGTTGCCACCCCTTCTGAAAAAACCTACACTCGATCCCTCCGATGTCAACAACTACAGACCAGTATCCCTTCTTTCTTTCTCTCCAAAACTCTTGAACGTGCGTCCTTGGCCAGCTCTCCTGCTATCTCTCTCAGAATGACCTGTTCTTGATCCAAATTCAGTCATAGGTTTTCATAGACTAGTCAATTACAATGAGACTGCTCTCTCTGTGTCCGGAGGCGACTACGCACTTGCTAAAGCTAACTCTCTCTCCTCTGCTCTCATCCTTCTAGGACCTATCGGCTGCCTTTGAATACTAGTGAACCATCAATCCTTCCTCTCCACCTCCTCCGAGGTGGGCATCCCGGCGCGGACCATGCTTGGATCGTTCCTACCTGACAGGTCGCTCCTACACAGGTGGTGGCGAGAATATCTCTCTCGT
>NC_036847.1:29082061-29087630 GCF_002910315.2 Salvelinus sp. IW2-2015 | reverse complement strand
TGGCTAGGTAACCTCGACAATTACTCTAGACTACACAATTATCTTGGATACAAAGACGGCTATGTAGCCAGCTAAGATCAAACAAATCAAACTGTTGTACTGTAATGAAATGAAATGTAATACTACCTGTAATACTACCTGTGGAGCAAAGCGGAATGCAACTACTCGCTCCAAACCAAACCGGGAGTGCGTATCRTAGAGGGAGAGGCAATAGAAGTGTTGTTTCTTGTATTATTGTCTTTTGTGTCTTTAGAGGACTGCTTCACCTTAATGTCCCCTTTCCCTTTTCTTCTGTCCTTATTTTGTCCCACTTTGTCCCTTCTTTGTCCCTTCTTCTCTTCTGCCAACTAGACACTCCTTCTTAGCTAGCTAGCTTCTTTCAGGAATGTCCCTAGCAACTGCCTAGCAACAGGTAAACAACTTAGCTAGCTAAGAAAACGGTATAATTTTATGAAAAATTGTTACTTTTTCAAAAGCCTTTCTTCTTTGTTTGCTGCTTGTTTGGTCTCCTATTCAGTTTGCAGTTTTCTTTTGATTTTTTTTCGATGTACTTTACTCTAAAAAAACATTTAAATTTCAATATTTGTAGGAGCTCATCTTTTCAGCTGCTGCTGCTTAATTTTTTCCATAGTATTCTTCTGTATTGTTTTAGTGATTCACCATAGTGAAGGCGTAGGCTGAAGTTTTCTGGGTCTCTATGTTTTTGGTTGGACAGGTTTCTCAATTTCTTTCTTAGATTTTTGCATTCTTCATCAAACCATTTGTCATTGTTGTTAATTTTCTTTGGTTTTCTGTTTGACATTTTAAAATTTGATAGGGAAGCTGAGGTCAAATATACTGTTTAGGTTTTCTACTACCAAGTTTGCACCTTCACTATTACAGTGAAACATTTTGTCCAGGAAGATGTCTAAAAGGGATTGAATTTGTTGTTGCCTAATTGTTTTTTTGTAGGTTTCCACACTACTTTCCTTCCATCTGTAGCATTTCTTAATATTATTCAGTTCCTTTGGCTTTGATGCCTCATGATTGAGTATTGCTCTGTTCAAGTAGACTGTGATTTTGCTGTGTTCTGATAGGGGTGTCAGTGGGCTGACTGAACGCTCTGAGAGACTCTGGGTTGAGGTCAAATCAAATTTATTTATTTATAAAGCCCTTCTTACATCAGCTGATATCTCAAAGTGCTGTACAGAAACCCAGCCTAAAACCCTAAACAGCAAGCAATGCAGGTGTAGAAGCACGGYCAGTGATAAAGTAGTCTACAGTACTACTGCCAAGAGATTAGCTATAGGTGTACCTACCATAGGAGTCCCCTCGAAGCCTACCATTGTCTATGTACAGTCCCAGCGTGCAACAGAGCTGCAGGAGTTATGACCCGTTTTTGTTGGTTATGTTGTCGTAGTTGTGCCATATGGGGGAGGGAATGCTGTCACCTCCAGGTAGGTGTTTGTCCCACTGTGTACTAAGGGTGTCAGGTTCTTGTCCAGTTCTGGAATTTAGGTCTCCACAGACTAGTACATATCCCTGGGCCTGGAAATGATTGTTTTTCCCCTCCAGGATGGAGAAGCCGTCTTTATTAAAGTATGGGGATTCTAGTGGGGGGATATAGGTAGCACACAGGAGGACATTTTTCTCTGTTGAGATAATTTCCGTTTGAATTTCTAGCCAAAGGTAAAATGTTCCTGTTTTGATTAATTTAATAGAGTGAGTTAGGTATGCTCTATACCAAATTAGCATACCCCCTGAGACCCTTCCCTGTTTCACACCGGGTAGATTGGTGGATGGGACTACCAGCTCTCTGTAACCTAGAAGGCAACCTGTGGGTCCATCTCCTTTCTGATTTCTTTGGTGAAGTCCAGGTTCCTTACTTTTTAGGCCAAAGGCAGATGACCTCATGGCCTTGGATATTCCAGGATGAGATAGTGAAGGCTTTGTGTTCCATAAAGTGTCCAATGTTGTTAGTCGTGTGGTTTGGCCTCAGGCCAGTAAGTGTGAGCAGAGCCTGCTGAGCATCTAGTACATGCCATTGGCTTGGGCTAATGTAAGAGTGGGGGTTGGGCCTGATAGCCTGCTCACAGCCTGGGCGTATGTGTGACTTTCATGTTGAGGCCCTCTTTGTGGGAGTGGGGTGCATGGGGTGGGCAGGAGTGGTGTAGGTCTGATCTGGGGTGCCTAAATGGGGTGTGGTTATGGTTGACTTGGGGGGTTTGTGGATGTGGCTGTTGGTGCTGTGGTCTGGATGTAATTCTCTCTCTATGTGTTTCTATTCTCTCTCTTTCTTTCTTTTTCTCACTCCCTCTTTCTCACTACATCACTGCTGAAACCAACACTCTTCTCCAACCCAGAGTAACTCCCTCCCTCTCTCTCACTACATCACTGCTGAAACCAACACTCTTCTCCAACCCATCCCCTCGCGAATTGATTCAAAAATGTCCAGAAAAAGAGCCTGTTTAAATTCTACAACACCTCAAATGGGAACACAGCGATAGACACAGAAAGAGCCTTCATAATCAAAGCAAGTCACCCGTACGGAGAGATGAACCGAATGGAGAAGAGGCCTAAGACAACGGTCCGGGCTCTGTTTCACGAAACACAAACAACACCCCAGCAGAGCCCCAGGACAGCCAAACAAGTATTAGACCCAACCAAATCATATGAGAAAACAAGAAAGAGAATTAGCTTGTCAGCCATTGGAATAGAAGTAACAAAACACGGAGTCTAAACACTAGATGCTATTTCTGGGCCCTAAAGCAGAGAGTAGCCGTTGGCAGAATACCTGACCACTCGTGACTGACCAAACCTAAGGAAAGCTTTGACTATGTACAGCACTCAGTGAGCATAAGCTTGGCTATTGAGAAACGGCACGCCGGCAAGGCAGATCAGGCTCCAAGGAGAAAGAACCAGGCTATGTGCACCATGCACACTGATGAGCGCGTGCACTTCCCTAAGTTCCCCTGCCAATTATGACCCCTATTAGAAACCAACAGTATTATCCTCAGATTACACAGATTCACAACAAGAAATTCGAAACAAATCCGATTTTTTGATAAACTCCCATAATGTACTGGGTGAAATGAACTACACGTGTGCCGTCACAAGCAGCAAGATGTGTGACCTGTTGCCAACAAGACAAACCCATATATTTATTTCCTTTGTAGCTTAAACATCTTGCACATCGTTCACAGCACACTAGCATATGACACAATTTGTAATGTCTTGTATTCTTTTGGAACTCTGATCGTGTAAGTATGGGATATTCTTATCCGTTCTTATTTCATGATTGTATATTTCACTTTTGTATATGTATCTACTTCACTTGACTTGGTCAATGTATACATATGTTTCCTATGCCAATAAAGCCCCTTGATTTGAATTTTAAATTGACGATGCAGGCACAGTGAGCAGTCATCTGGCCACTCTGGGGGCACTGAACAGTGGCTGTCTGGCCAGAAAAACCACAGAAAATCTTTTCACATACTGACAACACATATAGAAAAGGACACCATCACCAAAGGTCACACACACCGACACACACACCACACACCTCAGCGCCCTGGTATGCACAACATTCAAAGCGACCCACACACACAGACACAGACACGGAGCACAACACACATACACACAGCAACAACATCATCGACTATCACCTACACAACACAACTACACAACATGACCAGCACACAATCACCACACACACACCACACACACACACACAACCGCACACACCACACGCACACGCAGCACAAAGCCACTAAAGGACAGCACATGCGTGTGCAAGCGCACCACCAAGTGAGCAAGAAGTAGATAGGATCCGGGAGGGCATGTGAGCTGCCCTCTCTTCTCTCCTCTCTCCTCTCCTCTCTTTCTGACTCTTTCTCTTCAACAGAGCCAGTTAAGTTACACTCTAGTGCTGAAGGCAGCTTCAAACCACCACTAATTTAGAGTTCCATTAAAGTAAACTGTTCCACATGTGTCTCCAGAGCGAGGGAGGGGGGAAGGAAGGAGGGAGGCAGGGAGGGAGGCTGGGAAAGGGAGGTCTGGGGGGGAGGCAGGTAGGCGGGAGGGGAGGAGGGAGGGATAAAGACAGGCTTTTCAGAGAGACGGGTGGCAGGCAGGCAGGGAGTTCTGGCAGGACAGTCAGGGAAGACAGGTAGGAGAGGGAGGGAAGAGGCAGGCAGGTAGGGAGACAGGCAGCAAGGATGGAGTGGCAATGTTTCAGGAAGGAGCAACCAGCCCATGAAGCTATTGGCACCAACCCCTGGCTGCCAAGTAAAGTAGGAACTGGCATGACATGAAGCACAGCCATTAAATGCATATAGCAAAACCAACTCTCTCATGCTGCGCCAGCGTGCTCTCTCTCTAGCTCGTATCTCTCCCACCTTCAGTTTCTAACCGATACCCCGCCATCCTCTCTAACCCAACTCTAACCAGCGCAACTCAAAACCCAATGAACATTCTCTTTGTCAATCTACTCCTTCTTCTTCCTCCTAAAACTACCCATCTCCCCGTCTACAGCCAACCTAACTCAGCGATCTCCCCCTCTCCTCTCCTCTCCTCTCCTCTGCTTGTAACCATGAGCAGATTTCACAGTGTGCCTAATAGGGAAAAGAGGTCCAGACTGGAAAAAACGTCAACTTCACAAACACAGTCCCAATAATATCTGGTGTGTGCCTGTGTGTGTCATAGTGGAAAACTACCTTAGAAAATGCTCTCACTGTGTGTGTGTGTGTGTGTGTGTGTGTTGTGTGTGTGGTTGTGTGTGTGTGTGTGTGTGTGTGTGTGTGTGTGTGTGTGTGTGTGTGTGTGTGTGGTGTGTGTGGTGTGTGTGTGTGTGTGTGTGTGTGTCGGTGTGTGTGTCGTGTGTGTGTGTGTCGTGTGGTGTGTGTGTCGGTGTGTGGTGTCGGTGTTGTGTGTCTTGTGTGTGGTCGGTGTGTGTGTGTGTGTGTGTGTGTGTGTGTGTGTGTGTGGTGTGTGTGTGTGTGGTGGTGTGTGTGTGTGTGTGTGTGTGTGTGTGTGGTGTGTGGTTGGTGTGTGGTGTGTGTCCCGTATGTGAGGTATCTCTACCATTCGAGCCTCGGCCCATAAAGACCATCAGAGCGTAGAGGAGAAAGGGAGTTTGATGGAGGATTGTTAAAGCACACACACACACGCACGCACTCACCACACACACACACACACGCACGCGCACGCACGCACGCACGGCACGCACGCACGCACACCCACACACACACGCAGGGCCAGGCATGTGCCTGCCATTCCCAGACTGGAGTCGACAGAACAGCACCCACATCAATTCACACCCATAGAGACAGAGACTTCCAAAGATCTGATGTGATGGGCTGTGTCTGAACTAGCACCCTTTTCTCTTACATAGTGCACTGCATTGGACCAGAGCCCTATGGTGCTATGGTGCACTTTATATGGATAGAGTGCCATTGGGGGACGAAGCCAGCGGGCTCAGAGCGTGGCACAGCATTATGACAGTGCGTGCTGCTGGAGAGCAACGCAAACAGTAGACCTGGATCCGATACAGGATATGGAGGAAACCCATCAGCCTGCAAGGTGTGAATGA
>NC_036847.1:29073368-29082036 GCF_002910315.2 Salvelinus sp. IW2-2015 | reverse complement strand
CATATTTTTACTGGGTGAATAACTACAGTGTGCCGTCACAGCAGCAAGATGTGTGGACCTGTTGCCACAAGACAAACCCATATTTATTTATTTCCCTTTGTACTTTAACCATTTGCACATCGTTACAACACTGCATATGACCATTTGTAATGTCTTTATTCTTTTGGAACTTCTGTAAGTATGTTTTACTGTTCATTTTTATTGTTTATTTCACTTTTGTATATTATCTACTTCACTTCTTTGTATGTTAAAACATATGTTTCCTATGCCAATAAAGCCCCTTGATTTGAATTTAATTGCGATGCAGGCACAGTGACAGTTCTGGCCACTGGGGGCACTAAGCAGTGGCTGTGGCCAGAAAACATCAGAAAATCATTTCACATACTAGCACACAGTATAAAAAGGCACACACAACACCACACACACCACACACACACACACACACACACACACACACACAACACCACACACACACACACAACACACACACACAACACACCACACACAACACCCACACACACCGACACACACACCACACACACACACTACACACACACACAACACACACACACACACACACACACACAGCACAGCACACACACACTGCCCTCTCTTCTCTCTCTCTCCTCTCCTCTCTTTCTGACTCTTTCTCTTCAACAGAGCAGTTAATTACACTCTAGTGCTGCAGCAGCTTCAAACCACCACTAATTTAGAGTTCCATTAAAGTAAACTGTTCCCATTGTGTCTCCAGAGCAGAGGGAGGGGGGAAGGAAGGAGGGAGGCAGGGAGGAGGCTGGAAGGGAGGCCTGGGAGGGAGGCAGGTAGGCAGGGAGGGAGGGAGGAGGGATAAAGACAGGCTTTTCAGAGAGACTGGGTGGCAGGCAGGCAGGGAGTTCTGGCAGGCAGTCAGGGAAGACAGGTAGGGAAGGGAGGAAGGAGGCAGGCAGGTAGGGAGACAGGCAGCAAGGATCGGGTGGCAATGTTTCAGGAAGGAGCAACAGCCCCATAGGCTTTAGGCACCAACCCCATGCGTGCCAAGTACAGGCCTCCATACTGCCAACTCAGCCTTCTCAAACTGCCAACACTCTCTCTCTCTTTTCTCGTCACCTTCAGTTTCTAAACCACCCTCTCTAAACCCAACCTTAACCAGCAATCAAAACCCAATGAACATTCTCTTGTCATCTACTCCTTCTTCCTCCTAAACTACCCATCTCCCCGTCAAAACAGCCAACCTAACTCAGCGATCTCCCCCTCTCCTCTCCTCTCCTCTCCTCTCTGCTTGTAACCATGGAGCAGATTTTACAGTGTGCCTAATAGGGAAAGAGGTCCAGACTGGAAAAAACGTCAACTTCTACAAACACAGTCCCAATAATATCTGTGTGTTGCTGTGTGTGTCATAGTGGAAAACTACCTTTGAAAAATGCTCTCACTGTGTGTGTGTGTGTGTGTGTATGTGTGTGTGTGTGTGTGTGTGTGTGTGTGTGTGTGTGTGTGTTGTGGTGTTGTGGTGTGGTGTGTGTGGTGTGTGTGTGGTGTGTGTGTGTTGTGGTGTGTGTGTGTGTGTGTGTGTCGGTGTGTGTGTCGGTGTGTGTGTGTGTCGGGTGTGTGTGTGTTGGTGTGTGTGTCGGGTGTGTGTGTCTGTGTGTGTGTCGGTGTGTGTGTGTGTGTGTGTGTGTGTGTGTTGTGTGTGTGGTGTGTGTGTGTGTGTGTGTGTGTGTGTGTGTGTGTGTGTGTGTGTGTGTGGTGTGTGTGTGTGTGTCCCGTAGTGAGGTATCTACTCATTGAGCTCGGCCCATAAAGACCATCAGAGCTGGGAGAGGAGAAAGATTTGATGGAGGATTGTTAAAGCACACACACACACGCACGCACTCACACACACACACACACACGCACCACGGCACGCACGCACGCACGCACGGCACGACACGCACACACCACACGCAAACCAGGGCCAGGATGTGCCTGCCATTATCCCAGAGGAGTCTGGAGGAGACAGAAACAGCACCACAATCAATTCACGACCATGAAGACAGAGACTTCCACAGATCTGATGTGATGGGCTGTGTCTGAACTAGCACCCTTTTCTCTATATAGTGCACTGCATTGGACCAGAGCCCTATGGGCTGTATGGTGCACTTTATATGGAATAGAGTGCCATTTGGGACGAAGCCGCGGGCTCAAGCGTCCACAGGACATAAGTGAGTCTGCTGGGAGAACCAAAACTACCTGATCTCTACAGATCGGAGGAAACCACATCAGTAAGTGGTGATGTGTCGTCTTTCTGTATTCACACACTAAAATAAAGGAAAATAAAGTGTCTTAGCGGGGCGTTGGGGCCACACGAGAAGCCGCCAGACAAACTTCCAATGCGGCCATTTAAGATTCTCAAGTCTGGACTCTGGGGAGTGACAAAGCAATTCCTCCATTGACAAACTCCACCGCAGGCGTCACTCCAAAATCTCCAGAAGTTGTTAAGCAGGTTGAGATCTGGTGAGCTGACACACACACACACACACACACACACAACCACACACACACCACACACACCAACACACACACCACACACACACATCACACCACACACACACACACACGACACACACACACACACACACACACACCGACACACACACACACCGACACACACCACACACCGACACACACACACACACACACACACACACACCACACACACACACAACAACACACAACAACACACACAACACCACAACACACAACAAACACACACACACACACACACCGACACACACCACACGACACAGCACACACACCGCACACACACACACACAACACACACATCACACACACCACACACACACACACCCACACACACACACGATGACCGACCAACACACACCGAACACGACACACAACCCCCACACACACACACACGACACACAACACGGACACCAAACACACCACACGGACACACACACACCACGAACACACACACAGCGCGCACACACACGCGACACACACACACACACCACCACACACAACACACACACACACACACACACACACACAACACACACACACACACACCACACAACACACACACACACCGACACCGACAACACACACACATCACACCATCAAACACACACACACACGGAAACACAGCACACACACAACCCCACGACACACACGACACAACCACACACACCACACACACACCACACACACCAACACACACACACACACACACACACACATCACACAGCACACACACGACACAACACACACACACACAACAACCGACCACACAACACACACACACACACACACACAACCACACACACAACACACACAACCACAGCACACACGACACCACACACACACTACACACACCGAACACACACACACACACACACACACACACACACACACAGTCACAACACAACACACACACACACACCTATGCTCCTTTGCGACAGCTCTTTGAAAGTCACTGAGATCTCTTCTTCTAAGATGGTAGACAACAAAGATGGACAACTGGGCTTTTATAACATGACCCTAAGCATGAGGGATGTTAAATTCCTTAATTAACCTAGGAACCACACCTGTGTGGAAGGCACCTGCTTTTCAAAACATCCTCATTTTACTTATTTTTGGCCCATTACTGATCTCAACGCCTGCGCTGTCACTACCTGGCTTATGCAAAAACAGAAGGCAGTAGACATTCTTAGTGATAGGGAAGAACGGAGATAAATAGTCAATAAAATAAAAGAAAGAAGGGAATATTAGTGAGAAAGAGGAACAAAGAAAGAAAGAAAATAATAACAATCCAAATGAAAGGAGAAAATGAAGGAAAAACCCACCAAGACGGAGCGACAATTTACAATTGCAGCCACGTGAAGATGTATCCTTCCCTCACTTCCTCTCTCCTCCCTCACTTCCCCCTCTCTACCCTCCCCTCGACTTCCCCTCTCTTTCTCCTCTCATCCCTCTCCTCCCCCTCACTTTCCCCTCCTCTTCCCTTTCATCCCCTCTTTTCCCCTCTGCTTCCCCTTTCTCCCCTTCTCTTCGCCTCTTCTTCCCTCTCTCCGCCTCTCTTCCCTCTTTCCTCCCCTCTCTTTTCCCTCTCCTCCCCTCTCTTCCCCCTCTCGCATTCCCTCATCTTCCCTTCTTTCCCCTCTCTTCCTCTCTTCCCTTTCCTTTCCTCTTCTTTCCCTCTTTTCCTCTCTCTTCCCTTTCTTCCCCTCTCTTCCCTCTCTTCCTCGTCTTTCTCTCTCCCCCTCTCCTCCCTCTTTCTCCCTTCTTTCCCCTCTCATCCCCTCTCTCCCTTCTTTTCCCTCTCCTCCCTCTTCTTCCCCTTTCCTCCCTCTCTCCCCTCTCCTCCCTGTTCTCACCCTCCTCCTCCCTCTCTTCCCCTCTCCCCTCTATTCCCTTCCTTCCCTCTCTTCCCATTCTCTTTCCCTTTCCCTTCCTCCCTTTCCCTACTCTTCCCCTCACTTCCCCCTCTCTTCCCCTCTCCTCCCCTCTCCTCCCGTCTCTTCCCCTTCCTTCCCTCTGCTTCCCCTCTCTTTCCCCTCTCTTCCCCTCTCTTCCCCTTTCCTTTCCTCTCTTTCCCTCTTTTCCTTCCCCTCTCTTCGCCCTCTCTTCCCCTCTCCTTCCCTCTCTTCCCTTTCCTTCCTCTCTTCCCCTTCTCCCCTCTCTTTCCCTCTTTCCTTTCCTCTCTCCCCCTCTCCTCCGCCCTCTTCCCCTTTCCCTTCCCACTCTTCTCCCTCTCTTTCCGCATGTCTTCCGCTTTCTTCCCCCTCTCCTCCTCTCTTCTCCCAAAACCAATCATAAATTAATAAAAGACTTGGCCGCCAGCGTCTTTTTAATATGTTCACATGTAGCGGGCAGCTTTTTAATCCACCAGCCATTTGTGTTTTTGTGTTGGGACTTATGCCCGGGTCCTGTGGTAGCTGGCCCGCTTTGTCCGATGGAACAGAGTGCGGTTGTGTTTTTATACTGCAATGATGGGGAATTCGGGGTGGCCTCATCCATCCCCCTCAGCCCTGGCCACAAACGGAAACTGAAGGGCCTCCCCAACTTCCCCTGAGCCTTGGGGGCAACAAGACAGGGACAGGGACCCTGGGAGGAGAAGGAGGTTGGGATGGAGGAAGCTGGGGCACACAGCAGAGACAGACAGACAGACAGACAGACAGACAGACAGACAGACAGGACAGACAGAGACCAGACAGACATGACAGACATGACAGAACAGACAGACAGATCAGACAGACAGGCAGACAGACAGCAGGCAGGCAGGCAGGCAGACAGACAGACAGACAGACAGACAGACGAGAGAGACAGACAGACAGACAGACAGACAGACAGACAGGATCAGACAGACAGAACAGACAAGACAGACAGGACAGACAGACAGACAGACAGACAGACAGACAGAAACAGACAGACAGCTCATGATGGGTGGGGATTTAATTCAGACAGGACTTTCCATCTTTGTCAGGTGACTACTGGATCGGGTTGACTTCTTTCTGTCCATTCTGGAAAATACCTCTCAAACTTGCGCTTAATGAGACTGAATTGATTGATTGATTGGTTTTGATTTTGTACATGTATGAAATGAAAATAATCTTAGCTAGGTGACGATACGGCAAGGATAGAGAGAGGAGAGAGGGAGTTACCTGTGGTTGGAGAAGAGTGTTGGTTTCAAGCAGTGACGTGTAGTGAGAAAGAGGGAGGGAGTTACTCTGGGTTGGAGAAGAGTGTTCGGTTTCAGCAGTGATGTAGTGAGAGAGAGGGAGGGAGTTACTCTGGGTTGAGAAGAGTGTTGGTTTCAGCAGTGATGTAGTGAGAGAGAAGGGAGGGAGTTACTCTGGGTTGGAGAAGAGGTGTTGGTTTCAGGCAGTGATTGTAAGTGACGAGAGAGGGAGGGAGAGTTACTCTGGGTATTTGGAGAAGAGCTGTTGGTTTTCAAGCATGTGACTGTAGTGAGAGAGAGGGAGGGAGTTACTCTGGGTGGAGAAGAGTTTTGGTTTCAGCAGTGAAAGTAGTGAGAAGAGAGAGAGGGAGTACTGCTGGGTTGGAGAAGAGTGTTGGTTTCGAGCAGTGACGTAGTGAGAGAGAGGGAGGGAGGAGTTACTCTGGGTTGGAGAAGAGTGTTGGTTTCGAGCAGTGATGTAGTGAGAAGAGGGAGGGAGTTACTCTGGGGTGTGGAGAAGAGTGTTGGTTTCAGCAGGTGACGTAGTGAGAAGAGAGAAGAGAGGGAGGAGTTACTCTGGGTTGGAGAAAGAGTGTTGGTTTCAGCAGTGATGTTAGTGAGAAGAGAGGGGGGAGTTACTCTGGGTTGGAGAAGGTGTTGTTTCAGCAGTTGATGTAGTGAGAAAGAGGGAGGGAGTTACTCTGGTTGGAGAAGAGTTTTTGGTTTCAGCAGTGACAGTAGTTGAGAGAGAGAGAGGGAGTTACTCTGGTTGGAGAAGAGTGTTGGCTTCAGCAGTGACGGAGTGAGAGAGAGGGTAGGGAGGGAGTTACCCTGGGTGGAGAAGAGTGTTGGTTCAGCAGTGATGTTAGTGAGAGAGAGGGAGGGAGGTATACTATGGGTTGAGAAGAGTTTGTTCATCAGCAGTGACGTAGCTGAAGAGAGAGAGAGAGGGATGGGAGTTTTACTCCGCGGGTATCGGCCTAATTCTGCTCTGCATGCATTATTTGGTGTTCTACGTTGTACACGGAGGATATTTTTGCAGAATTCTGCATGCGGAGTCTCAATTAGGTKTTTGTCAAATTTTGTGAATCTTTGTTGGTGAGTGGACCAAAAGAAAAGCACAATTTTTGTCCATTAAAATAACATCAAATTGATCAGAAATACAGTGTAGACATTGTTAATGTTGTAAATGACTATTGTAGCTGGAAACGGCTTATTTTTTAATGGAATATCTACATAGGTGTACAGAGGCCCATTGTCAGCAACCATCACTCTTGTGTTACAATGGCACGTTGTGTTAGCTAATCCAAGTTTATCATTTTAAAAGGCTAATTAATCATTAGAAAACCCTTTTGCAATTATGTTAGCGCAGCTGAAAACGGTTGTGCTGATTAATGTAGCAACAAAACTGGCCTTCTTTAGACTAGTTGAGTGTCTGGAGTATCAGCATTTGTGGGTTCGATTACAGGCTCAAAATGGCCAGAAACAAAGACCTTTCTTCTGAAACTCATCAGTCTATTATTGTTCTGAGAAATGAAGGCTATTCCATGCGAGAAATTGCCAAGAACCTGAAGATCTCGTACAACACTGTGTACTTCTCCCTTCACAGAACAGCGCAAACTGTCTCTAACCAGAATAAAAAGAGGCGTGGGAGGCCCCGGGGGACAACTGAGCAAGAGGACAAGTACATTAGAGTGTCTAGTTTGATAAACAGACACCTCACAAGTCCTCAACTGGCAGCTTCATTAAATAGTACCCGTAAAACACCAGTCTCAACGTCAACAGTGAAGAGGCGACTCCGGGATGCTGGTCTTCTAGGTAGAGTTGCAAAGAAAAAGCCACATCTCAGACTGGCCAATAAAAATACAAGATTAAGATGGGCAAACGAACACAGACACTAGACAGAGGAAGATTGGAAAAAAGTGTTATGGACAGACAAATCTAAGTTTGAAGTGTTTGGATATGTCTGTTGCCCAAAATAAATTCWATTCATTTCAATCACAAAGAACATTCGTGAGACGCAGAAAAAATGAAAGATGCTGGAGGAGTACTTTTGTCATGCATGGTAGAGGCAATGTGATGGTCTGGGGGTGGTTTGGTGGTGGTAAAGTTAGAAATTTGTACAGGGTAAAGGATATCTTGAAGAAGGAAGGCTATCACTCCATGTTGCAACGCCATGCCATACCCTGTGGACGGCAATTAATTGGAGCCAATTTCCTCCTACAGCAGGACAATGACCCAAAGCACAGCTCCAAACTATGCAAGAACTATTTAGGGAAGAAGCAGTCAGCTGGTATTCTGTCTATAATGGAGTGGCCAACACAGTCACCGGATCTCAACCCTATTGAGCTGTTGTGGGAGCAGCTTGACCGTATGGTACGTAASAAGGGCCCATCAAACCAATCCAATTTTAAGAATATAAAGCTCTACCAACTTTGTCAAGACAATCTTTCCGTCTTCAAAAAACTACTAGTCGCCTTCAGAAAGTATTCATAAACCCCCTCCTGCAACTTATTTCTCCATTTATTGTGTTTACACCACACTGAATTTGAACAATTTGTAAATATAAAAAAAAAAATTCTTCACACCACATCTAGCACTCAATACGAAACTCATAACCGGGAATAAAAAGTGGGTATGAAGAAAAATGTCATGCCATTTATGCAAATGTTATATAAACATGAAAATAATGAAATGAAGAAAATACAATTTACATAATTATCTAGAATCCCCCTGACAATGATACACTTGGATTTTTTAAAAATCACAAACATTTTAGATAAGCGGGAAATATCAGTCTATGAGTCGTTTTCTGGTTAATTGAAAATATAATTGTATCCTTCAAACTTTTCTTTCCGTTAAGAATCCATTTGCAATAGCAATTACAGACAAAACATGCCTTTGCAGACCTTTGGCATGTCTAGTTGTAACTTTGTTGGGCAATCTGAAGAGATGTTCCAACAGACCATGTTTCCCTGAAGCATCCCAGAG
>NC_036847.1:29053558-29071927 GCF_002910315.2 Salvelinus sp. IW2-2015 | reverse complement strand
CGATGGATTGGGAATATCACACACACACACAGCACACACACACACACACACACACACACACACACACACACACACACACACACACACACACACACACACACACACACACCACACACACACACACACACACACACACACACACAACACCACACACACACACCACACACAACACACACACATTTGAGTACATCACTACAGAGTGCGGCCCATTTCTTTAGGGAGGTCCGTGCTGAACCTCCCAAACAGTCTGCTATTGGCCAGCAGGTCGAAGGGGGAGTGGTTCCGCATGGAGTTGAAGGCAAATGGGTAACAGCCGGTGGAAACCTGTTCATGTGACCCACCTGCCGCTCCCTGTTGGTAGCCATGGTAACAGAGAGGAGAGGAAGTACCTAGAAGGCTGGTGGTATCCCAGACAGACCCTCTGTCTCAGGCCGTTGGGCTGGGGATATCAGACACACACCACCTGGAGACCCTGGAAAATTCTTCCAGAGGCAGCCTATCACGGCACTGGAGTGGATGAGGGGCACAGGTTCTGGTTGGTCAGGAGAGTCTTGTTGAATGATCATACGACGCATCTATCAGAAGACACACAAAGAGGAACATTGTTTTCCCGATCTACACAGTGAAGAATAACTACTTCATCATGTTGTCACATTAAGTAATATAACAGTTGGAGTATTGTCCAAATGTTTTTATGTTCTACAACACTGTTCACCTTACATCCACTCTGAGGATTGATATTTCTGGAACACTGAACAGTGTTATTCAAACAAGCAATTTCAGAGGGATGTGCAAACTACAACACAATGGTAAAAACAGGTATGGGGGAGGGAAGAGTGACATATCAACACAGAGAGATATGAGAACTGTGAGATTGAAGAGTGACATATCAACACAGAGATATATGAGAATTCTGAGAGTTGAAGAGTGAATATCAACACAGAGAATATGAGAACTGTGAGAGTTGAAGAGTGACATATCAACACAGAGAGATATGAAAACTTTGAGAGTTGAAGAGTGACATATCAACAACAGAGAGATTGTGAAAACGTGTTGAGACTTGAAGGGATCAATGACACTTCCAACACAGAGGAGATATGAGAAACTGTGAATGATCGTTAGAGAGTGGACGCATATCAACACAGAAAGACGAGTATGAGAAACTGTGAGACTTGAAGCGTCGACCATACTGAAACGACGAGAGATAACTGAAATGTCGCAGAGTTGAGAAAAGGATACATATCAACACAGACGAGATCGCTGAAACGACATGTGAGACGTTGAACACCGAGTGACATATCAACACAGGAGAAGATATGAGAAGCAAACATGTGAGAGTTGAAGAAGAAGTGACGATATCAACACAGCAGAGCATTATGAGCGAAACTGTTGAAGAATTGAAGAGAGTGACATATTCAAACAAGCAGAGGCAATATCTGAGCAGAAACCTGTGCAGAGTTGACAGACTGACACATATCACACAGGAGAGAGTATGAGAACTGGTGAGAGGTTGAAGAGTAAGCATAAATCACAGCAAGACAGAGATATGAGAAAACTGTGAGAGTTGAAGGAGCACACTAATCAACCAACAGAGAGATTATGGAAGACTGTATGAGAGTTGAAGCGTGTACATATCAAACACAGGAGGATGAGAAACTGTGCGAGAGTTGAATAGAGTGAGTAGTACGAACGGTAAGAGCAAAAAACGGACTGAAGAGAATAAATAAGAAAGCTTTTCAAAAAGTTTAAACTGGAGAGAAGCCGGGAGGGAGGGGGCAGTGTCTTGTGGCAGGTTATTTGAAAGTCTTCCATGAAATTGTTGCATAGTGTTCCAAGTGCTATGATCCATATGATTTAAAAAATCAGGCAGAACTCACAATGAAACGAGTGGCTCTCCTGTTACCATTCTGCCAACCATGCATCAGCAGTGGCTCGCTCTCTGCGCTCACGAGCTCTCTGCCTCTCTGTTCTCACAGCTCTCTGGCCTCACTGCCTCACAGCTCTCTGTCTCACTTGTCTCACAGCTCTGCTGCTTCACAGCGCTTCTCTGTCTCACTGCTTACACAGGCTCTTGCCTAACACTGCTCTTCTTGCCACTACCTCAACGCGTCTCTGTCACAAGCAGTTCTCTGCTCTGCTGCTCTCATGTCCAAGATCTGCCTCACTTCTCACAGCGCCTCACAGCTCTGCTCAACAGCTCTCTGTCTCACAGTCTCTTCTGCCTCCTGTCTCCGCTAACAGACTTCTGCTCACAGTGCTGCCTTCTCACCCGCTGTCTCTGTCTCACAGCCTCCTCAACTGTCTCACAGCTCTCTGTCTTCACACAGTCTCTTGGCTTGTCCACGTGCCCTGCTAACAGGGCTCTCGCCTGTCTCACAACTCTTCTGTCTCACAGCTGCGTCACTCGTCTCACAGCGTCTCTGCCGTCACTCGTCTCGACAGGCTCACTCTCTCCCAGCGGCTCTGCCTCACTGCTGCACAGCGTCTGGCTGCCTGCACGCTCTCCGTGGCGCTCACGTACCCCTGCAGCGCTCTCGTGTCTCAGCAGCTACCTAGCCGTCACTGCACCACAGCTCTCTGTGCTCCAGCTCTACTATGCACTCACTGTCATCACCGCTTCATCTCTCTTACTTTTTGTGCATCCACGAGTGTGTGTGTCATTATTACATTTGAAACAGAAAATGCTAAATTTTAATTGAACATGTATTCATCTGTTTGAAATAAGAGGCAATGAGGTAAAGAAAGGAAAGGGAAAGGGGGATACCTAGTCAGTTGCACAACTGAATGCATTCAACTGAAATGTGTCTTCCGCATTTAAACCCCCTCGAATGGAGCAGTTCCATTACATTGTGTTGATTATTTGTTGCTTTAGATGATGTCATGGTTCCAAACTCTGAGAGTCAGTAAAGTAAAGCAGGCGTCCATTTAACAAGTCTCAAATAACAGACAAAACAATATCCTTTTCACATGAGGCGATGAAAGGCGTGTATGTCGGGGATTGTGATGGGTGTGGGTGGCAACAGCTGAGTAAAAGCTACCGAGCCCCCCCACCTCTCTGTGTGCAGTCTCTCTCTCTCTCGCTCTCTTTCTCCTCTCTCTCTCTCTCTCTCTCTCTCTCTCCCTCTCCTCAGCACAGCATGCCTGAGCACCTCTCCAGCCTTTCAGATGTCAATCACTACCTTCCCCTGCTGCTGCCCACTTTATCCTCAAGGTATTGAGAGAGAGAGAGAAACAGAGAGAGAGAGAATATAAGGAGAGCACCCTAAGGTAATATCCTAGTGTGATGGAATCCAAGAACCCACCCTGCTAGGAAAACACAGACCTCTCTGTCTGTCTTTCATGTACACATTTGAAGCAATTTGAAGTACACCACTCTCTCAGGCCGTTGGGCTGGGGAATATCAGACACACACCACCTGGAAGACCCTGGAAAATTCTTCCAGAGGCAGCCTATCACGGCACTGGAGTGGATGAGGGGCACAGGTTCTGGTTGGTTCAGGAGAGTTCTGGTTGGAATGATCATACGACGCATCTATCAGAAGACACGTGTTAAAACAAAAACAAGTATCAAAGGGTCACAGGCACCAATTGTTAAATTGTTGTTCATACATGCATGGATTAGATGGTTGTCAGATCTTTATGTTAAAAGAGAATCTGTTCTCAATAAGTTACGCGTTATATGCAAAAGTATGTGGACACTACTTCAAATTAGTGGATTTGGCTATTTCAGCCACACCCGTTGCTAACAGGGGTATAAAGGACACAGCCATGCAATCTCCATAGACAAACATTGACAGTAGAATTGCCTTACTGAAGAGCTCAGTGACTTTTAACGTGGCACCGTCATATGATGCCACCTTTCAAACAAATCATTTCATCAAATTTCTGCCCTGCTAGAGCTGCCCTGGTCAACTATATGTTCTGTTATTGTGAAGTTGAAACGTCTARGAGCAACAACGGCTCATCTGCGTAGTGGTAGGCTACACAAGATCACAGAACAGGACCGTCGAGTGCTGAAGCTTGCAGTGCATAAAAATGGTCTGTCCTCAGTTGCAACACTCACTACCGAGTTCCAAACTACCTCTGAAAGCAACGTCAGCGCAATAACTGTTCGTCGGGAGCTTCTTGAAATGGGTTTCCATGGCCGAGCAGTCGCACACGAGCCTAAAATCACCATGCGCAATGCCAAGCGTCGGCTCCATTGGAGCAGTGGAAACACATTCTCTGGAGTGATGAGTCACGCTTCACCATCTGGCAGTCCAACGGACAAATCTGGGTTAGGCGGATGCCAAGAGAACGCTACCTGCCCGAATGCATAGTACCAACTGTAAAGTTTGGTGGAGGAGGAATAATGGTCTGGGTCTGTTTTTGATAGTTCGGGCTAGACCCCTTAGTTCCAGTGAAGGGAAATCTTAACGCTACAGCACATATTGACTTTCTATACGATTCTGTGCTTCCAACTTTGTGGCAACAGTTTGGGGAAGGCCCTTCCCTGTTTCAGCATGACAATACCCCCGTGCACATAATGAGGTCTATACAGAAATGGTTTGTCGAGATCGGTGTGGAAGAACTTGACTGGCCTGTACAAATTCCTCAATGGGGTTGAGGAAAGGCGAGTAGGGGGGGAGGAAAAGGGAAACCATTCTTGGATGGGCTGCAGACCAGTTTGTGATTGCATGTGAATGGTGGAATGCTACATTGTCCCATGACATCACTAATGTCCTCCTGTTTCCTCCCACCTGTTCCCTTTCTGCTTCTGGCACCAGTTGTTGGTGGAGGTCATTTAAAAACAAAAGGCGGCGCTCAGTGTTGTTGCTCCTCTCTGACCCGGCACATCAACGGTGGCCCTTTTCGCCATGACGTTTCTTCCCCGCCGACGTGTTTTTCCCAGGTTAAACCCTGCCTCATCTACATCAATTATTTCATCTGATTAGCCTCCAACTCCATGACTCTCTGAAAGAAATCAAACACAGTATGTGTAAATGCTTTTCAGTATGTCCTACTGTATGTACTGTAACCCATGTTTACATGTAGAGTAGCATAGTGTAAAACTCACTATAGAATAAGACATATTGGATAGACACCATACCTGGACGTATTGGTGCTGTAGTTCCTTGACCCACACACTGTTCCTTTCAAAAGGAACTGTGTACAACTGTTTCATTCAAACTCTGTGTTTGGTCAGATTCCAAGCAATGGTAGTCAGGCTGATGCTTCCCACATTGTGAAATACCAGGTTGTTCTCTACAATTCTGGTCTGCATTTCTCTCAGTTCTATTGCATTGTCAGCAATGACCAATCCTACAATGGCTCTTGGTCTTCACTGAGGAGCTTTCCTCTTCCCCCAGAGGGAGGAAGACGTTGCRTCCTCTAGAGGAACACAAATACAACATATGTATTTGCATTGGGTCTGGTGGCCTACAGTTACTGTGGGACATAGCAACAGTAATGATAGAAGAAGCCCTTGTGAAATGCAAAACTTACCTGTTGGTTTGTTGAACATTCAGGATAATGGAAGCCACGGTTGACTGTCTGAGATTAGGCTGGACTCTTTCACCAGTCTCTCTCATAGATAGACCATGTATTAGGCTGGACTCCTGTCACCAAGTCTCTTGCTCAGTGATAGACCATGTATTAGGCTTGGACTCTTTCACCAGTCTCTCTTAGATAGACCATTGGTATTTAGGCTGGACTCTTCAACCAAGCCCTCTCTCAGTGCATAGACCAAATTGGTATTAGGCTGGGACTCTTTGCACCAGGTGCTCTCTCTAGTGATATACCAGTGTATTAAAGGCTGGACTCCTTTACGCAGCCTCTTCTCATGATAGACGCATGTTATTAGGCTGGACTCTTTCACCGCACTCTCTCGATGCAGTAGACCATGTTATTGCTGACGCTTGACTCAGGTACGTCAGTCCTCTCTAAGGTGATGTAACCAGTGTTATGTAGGCTGGTGACGCGTTCACTGCAGCTCTCTCAGGTGAGTAGAAACCCATGTTATAGATGCGACGTGGACTCTTGAGCAGCTCATGCCTGGCTCTGCACAGTGGGATGAGACGCCATGTTCATTAGGCTGGACGCTGATCTTACCAAGCCTCTGGCTCAGTAGATAGACCATGTTTATTAGGCTGGACTGCTATCACAGATCTCTCTCGAGTGATGTATACCATGTTATTAAGGCTTGAGCGTATCGACGAAGTGCTCTCCAGTGATAGGATCTTCGGATTGTTATTAGGCTGGACGCGATCACCAGTCTCTCTCAGTGATAGACCATGGTATTAGGCGGACTCTTTCACCAGCCTCTCTCAGTGATAAGACCATTTATTAGGCTGGGACTCTTTAAACACCTTCTCAGTGATAGACCCATGTTATTTAGGGCTGGACTCTTTACCAGCCTCTCTCAGTGAAGACCATGTATTAGGCTTGACGCTATCACCAGTCTCTCTCATTGATATACCATGTTATTAGGCTGGACGTCTATCACCAGTCTCTCTCATTGTTGATAGACCATGTTATAGGCTGGACTCTTTCACCAGGCCTCTCTCAGATGATAACCATGTTATTAGGCTGGTACGCTATCACCAGCCCTCTCTCATAGATAGACCATGTTATTAGGGCTGGACTCTTTCACCAGGTCTCTCTCAGTGGATAGACCATGTTATTAGCTGGACGCTATCCACAGTCTCTCTCAGTGATAGACCATGTATTAGCGCGGGACTCTTTCACCAGCCTTCTCAGTGATAGACCATTGGTATCTAGGCTGGACTCTTTCACCAGTATCTCTCACGTATAGACCATGGTATTTAGGCTGGGCGGTCTTTTACAGTCTCTCTCAGTGATAGACCATTGGTATTAGGCTAGGACTCTTTCACCAGGCCTGCTCTTCAGTGATAGACCATGTAGTAGGCTGTGGACTCTTTCACCCAGTCTCTCTCAGTGATAGACCATGGTTATCACATCGGTCTTTGATAGTGGCTCTTATTTCATCAGTGACACACAGCCTCTTACTCTCTTTAACACCATCACACATTCTTACTCCTCTCCCCTACCTCTACTTCTCCTGGCTTCTGCGTCCAACTACTCCTCTCCCTGGTCCAGCTACTCCTCTCCCTGGTCCAGCTACTCCTCTGCCTGGTCCAGCTACTCCTCTGCCTGCGGTCCAGCTTCTCCTCTCCCTTGTCCAACTACTCTCTCCCTGGTCCATCTACTCCTCTGCCCTGTCAACTACTCCTCTCCTGTCCAACTACTCCTCTGCCTAGGTCCAACTTACTCCTCTCCACTGGTCCAACTACTCCTCTGCTTTGGTCCTTACTACTCCTCTCCCTGGATCCAGCTACTCCTCTGCCTGTCCAACTACTCCTCTCCCTGGGTCAGCTACTCCTTCTGCCCTGGTCCATTCTACTCCCTCTTCCCGTGGTCCAACTACTCCTCTCCCTGGTCACTACTCCTTCTGCCTTGGTCCTACTACTCCTCTCCCTGGTCCAGCTACTCCTCTCCTGGTGCCAACTACTGCCTCTCCACCTGAGTCCGAGCTACTGCACGTCTCCTGGAGAAGCTACTCAGTCTGACCTAGCGCCTCATAACCCTGCAGTGCCAAACTACTCCTAGGCTCCCTTAGGGATAGCTCCAACTCTCCTCGGCTGGGACCCGTGCTGCGTCCAACTACTCGAGTCCTCCACGCCTGGGTCCAAGACTTCACTCCTCACTAGGCGTGATGCTTGGTCCTATACCTCCCTTATGACGTCGCGCTGGAGGATCCAGTAAATAAAGCAGTTTGCTAAACTCCATAAGACTGCCTGTGCGCAAACATAATAACGTAGTGTCTACTTCCTACACTACAGCCTATGATCTCATGGTAAATTAAATTCTTTGGATTACTTTCCAATTACTATAATAACATCTGGCTCTCCACTCCATACGTCTATCCCAGCTTCTCTCTCAGTGCCTTTGGGTGAGCCTCACCGTAGGTATGACGCCAAAGTGGGTGGTGAGGAAGTGGGGTTGGTATAGTGTGTGTGGATGGACACGGTGTCGTTGTGTGACCTGTTTTGGGGCCGGGGCGTGGGTGTGGTTGGTTGTTAGTTGCGGTTGCAACCGCCACTAATAGTAACCGTAGCGCAGACTCCATCTGCGCACTCCTAGGCGCCCGGAGATGACCATTGTACGCGTGCGACGAATAGCGAGTGACCAAACTGCCTCCGGCGACGTATAGAAATCCACCACATTTGTCATCAGTCAAATCATCCAGATCCAATAAAACTAAACTCACTTTAGATTACTATGGTGTTACGTGTAAGCTGGGTCAATTGTTTAGCATCACCAAGCGAAGCAGTTTCGCAAGGTCCTATATTGTTGGATACCTGGTGGTATCCCCGTACGGATATCGACCTGTGAACGACCCTCGAATGCCTTAGACCCAAGAGCGTTTTTCAGTCCAACTACTCTACATGCCATCTGCTCTCTGTCGATTGAGCTGTCTCTCTCCCCGTACAAGGTTTGCACCACGACCTCTCTTTCGTGCACTTAGCTCCCTGCGGCCTGAAACGCACTGCTCTCCAACATAGTCTATTTCTCTCCGTCCGCCCTTTTTCTGTTTTAGGGCCTTTCTTATGTCGAATTGGATCCCTATACTTCAATTTTCAGGTGGTAACATCAAGTCGCTCATCACTGCGCTAGACTCACAGTGGGCTACTTCCTCATCCCTAGTGCTCCAAACTACGTCGTCTCTCCGTAAGACCTTAGTCTCCTATGCGGGTAAGGTCTACTCCTCGCCTGTTGCCATCCATACTACTCACCCTCTCCAACTGACGTGTTACCGTTTCCAACTATAACCTTCTTTCGCTCCCTCTGTTTTAACTAGCTTCCAGCTACCTCCAGCGACAGAGACTGAAGAGTAGTCCCCCAGACTTCTGCCTCGCCCTGGTTCTAAGCTACTTCCGTAGCTTCCCTGTCGCACTACTCCTCTGCGCGGATGGTCCCAACTACTACCGTGCTCCGCTGAGGGTCCAGATATAACTGAGTGCCTCCTCCCTTGGACCCATGCGCAACGTACTCCTCGTCCCTAGGTCCAACTACTCCTCTCCCTATGGTAGCCATACTAGAGCTAACCCAGGCTCAGACGTCTGCCATGTGCATAGTTCTCTGGCTGTCCAACTACTCCTCTCCCTGGTCCAGCTACTCCTCTGCCTGGTCCATCTACTCCTCTCCCTGGTCCAACTACTCCTCTCCCTGGTCCAGCTACTCCTCTGCCTGGTCCAGCTTCTCCTCTCCCTGATCCAACTACTCCTCTCCCTCATCCAGAGATGATTTGTTCTCTCTCTGTTCCTCTGTGTTGTTCTGTATCCACATTGAACAAAATCAATCCAAAGAGTCCCTTTTTTACTGTGTATGTTCATGTAATTGAAAGAACGTCAACACCTGGCTATGTCTCCGATTGAGATTGGAATCAGCTGTGGTTGGTCTATTTTACACAATTTACAGTAAATCAGCTGTTTCTCAATGTTTCAATGATCTGTTCATTCAAAAATGCTTATCAGCTGTTTCAATACAGCTTTTGAGCTGCTGTTGTTGCAGAAGTAGAGGCTTTATACTATATTGAAGGTTTTGAACATTAGCTCTTAATTTCTAGCATGCTGTGTGCAAGCATTTGTAAATATGACAAGAAAGATCCATMATTTTGGTATTGGGTAAGCTTGTATGTAAAGAAAATGTAAGCATTTTAGAAACGTGTTAATTGACTGCATATTCTGTGAAAACAACATGAATTGTGTTAATGGTCTGGTCCACAACTAATGGATGTTGTGCTAATTGTGTTGAGACTTTTGAAAATGTGACAACAGATTGGACAAAATGATGTTAGCGATTGTAAAAAACACTGTAATGACCATGATTTTGGATTGAGATGTTCGACAAGCAGGTGTCCACATACTTCTGGTCTTATAGTTTACCTTGTTTAATAAATGTTGCACTTGCCATGCTGTAGTATCAGGTCCGTGGGGGTGAGGGGTTGTAGGGTAGTATCAGGCCCGTGGGGGTGAGAGGTTGTAGGGTAGTATCAGGCCCGTTGGGGGTGAGGGGTTGTAGGGGAGTATGACCGTGGAGGTGTGGCGGTATTCGTGCCGGGGTGGAGGGGTTGTAGGGTAGTATCAGGCCCGGTGGGGGTGAGAGGTTGTGTAGGTAGTATCAGGTCGCCGTGGGGTGAGGGGTTGTAGGGTATGTATCAGTGCCGTGGGGGTTGAGGGGTTGTAGTGGAGATAGGGCGTCCGGGGGTGGTGTAGGGTGTAGTGGGGGTGTAGGGGTGTTATGGATTCAGGTCGTGGCGGGGA
This sequence comes from Salvelinus sp. IW2-2015, assembly GCF_002910315.2. NCBI lineage: Eukaryota > Metazoa > Chordata > Actinopteri > Salmoniformes > Salmonidae > Salvelinus > Salvelinus sp. IW2-2015. Next base: position 29,061,603 of record NC_036847.1, on the reverse strand, counting down.
GGGGTTGTAGGTAGTATCTAGGTCCCGTGGGTGAAGAGGGCCTTGTATCGGGTAGTATTCAGGTGTCCGTGGGGGTTTGAAGGGTTGTAGGGTAGTATCGAGGTCTCCGTGGGGTGAGAGGTTGTAGTGTAGTATTCAGGCCGTAGCTTATGTAGAGGCGGTGAGGAGGGTATTCAGGCCGGTGGTAGTAGTTAGTAGTCAGTGTCGGCGTGGGGTGAAGAGTTGTAGTGTAGTATCATGGTCCGGTGGGGCGTGAGAGGTTTGTAGTGGTAGTATCAGGTCGGCGTGGGGGGTGAGAGGTTAGGTAGGTAAGTATACTGGGGAGGTAGGTATCAGGCGTTTTGGGGTGAGAGGTTGTAGTGTAGGTATCAGGTCCGTGGGGGTGAGGAGGTTCGTAGTGTAGTATTCAGCGTCCAGGTCCGTAGAGTCAATGAGGTGCACTGGTAGAGTCTTATGGGGCCTGGTAGAGTCGTGTGGGCACTGGTAGAGTCATATGAGCACTGGTAGAGTCATATGAGCATGGTAGTCAGTAATGGGCACTTGGTGAAGTCATAGAGCCTTGGTAGATCATATGGGCACTTGTAGAGTCATACGGGCAATGTAGAGTCTATGGGCACTGGTAGATGTTCTATGGGCACTGGTAGAGCATCTTTGGGTACTGGTTAGAGGTCATATAGGGAACTGGTAGATGTCATATAGGGACTGGTGGGAGTAATGATGGTCAGGCACTGGTAAGGTCCTATGGGCACTGGTAGACGCTTGCAGGTAATGTTTGGCACGTTGTTAGAGTCCTATGGGCACTGAGTAGGGTCTATGGGCACTGTAAGATTGCCTAAGGTAAAGCTCGCCGCTTAGCTCACTGGTCACCCATATGCAACACCCACCGGGTAGCTGAGTGCTCCAGCAGGTATAGTTTCACTGTTCATCGCCCCAAAGCCAACAACATCCTTTGGCCGCGTTTCCTTCCAGTCTCTGAGTTCTCTGTGCCAATGACTGAAACGAATTTAAAAATTCACTTTTTTTGAGTTGATCGGGGATTTTTATATCTCCACTCTTAACTTTAAGCATCAGCTCGTTCAGAGGCAGCTTTTTACCGATCGCTGCAGCTGGTACACAGCCCATGTCTGTAAATAAGCGTCTGCATTCCAACAACTACCTACCTCGATCCTCATATTTGTTTTTGTTTTTTTCTGTTTTTGCCCACCAGTATTTCTATCTTGCACATCCTCATCTGCATAATGTATCACTCAGGTGTATAATTGCGTATATTGTATATTACTTTGCCACTATTGGCTCTATTTATTGCCTTACGCTCCTTAACTCTATTTGCACACACTGTATTACAGATTTTTCTTATTGTGGGTCGCCGTGTTGGCTCAGTGGTAGAGCATGGCGCTTGAGCAGGGTTGTGGGTTCATTTCCCCACGGGGGGAACCCAGGATGGTAATATGTTGATGAAACTTCGCAATTTGTAAGTCCGCTTCGTGGATAAGAGCGTCTGCTAAATGACTTAAATGTAAATTGTGTTTGTTGACTGTACGTTTGTTTTATCCCATGTGTAACTCTGTGTTGTTTTTGTCGATCTGCTTTTGCCTTCATCTTGGCCAGGGTCGCAGTGTTGTAAATGAGAATTTGTTCTCACTGTGCGTCTAACTGGTTAAATAAGTAAAAGGCATGTAAATTAGTAACTACATAGGGAATATGGTGCCATTTGGGACGCAAACATGAGTTATTGACTTACTAAGTTGAGTTGATTAACAGCAGTTAGTTGGCTTAACAGGAGTTTAGTTGGCTTAACAGGCGATGTTAGTTGGTTAATAGGCCTTGGTTCATGTGTGCTGTCGGTCTGTCTTGTGTGTGTGTGTGGTGTGAGAGTGCTCGGTGTGATGGTGTTGAGGTAGTGTTTTAAAGGGAGTTCCAGTGCGTTTAATTGTTCTGTGTGAAAGGTAGCGAGGGACAGACAGGGGTCCCTTTCTACCTACCTTTGTCAGGTGTTATAAGGTGGTTTCACGGTCTGCTGCTTACGCAGTAGCTAGTGCGGACATGTTTGGAGGCAACCTCTCTCCGCACGGGTGCTCGTGGTGTGTGATGTTTGCGTACGGCTTTTGGAAATTACTCTGTTTTAAGGCGCGGGGAGAGAGGCAGGAGAGAGAGAGAGAGAGAGGCCAGAGAGAGAGGGAGAGAGCAAGAGAGAGATGAGAGAGAGATTGAGAGGCACGAAAAAAGAGGATAGGCAGAGAGAGAAGAGAGAGAGAGTACAGAGTGTAAGAGAGAAGAGAGGACGAGAGAGAGAAGAGAGAGAGGAGGGCGTGAACAGTCTCTCCCATGTCTATTGTGATTGGTGCACGTACAGTGTGTGATGGTTAAGTAACAGGAGGAGGCTGAGGTGTTTTGCCTGTGTCTGTTGTTGTGTAGTTTAGGCCTTTCTTACGGTATGTGTTGTGTTACACATAATCTCGCATAAGACATTTGAGCGTCTCTCTATATCTAGGCACGCTTGAGCTTCTGCGCAGAGCAGATGAGGCACTGAGCAGACTGAGCTTCTGAGTCTTTAACTCAGTTTGATTCCTGTATTATGGGAGCTTCAACAAACCAGTTGGAGGCCCCTTCCTGGCCACTTACAGATGGTGTAACATCTGCATGAGCCCGAAACAAACTTCTGTAAGCGCTCCCCCAATCAGAGCTGGAGCGTCTGAGGACTGGGCAGGATGTTTTGAAACCTAGCGGTCATTTCCTGTAGTCCACGTGGATGTGGATGGAGAAAAACCACCCACCAAAGGCCTTTTCTCGGAGGCCTGTAGTCGAGCAAGTTCCATTACAAAAATGTTTCACCCATGCTTCGGTGGAGTCGCATCTCTTCGCTCAATTAAATTAATATTAAATTTCCAATTCTAGGGGCTTTATTGCATGGGAAACATATGCTTACATTGCCAAAACAGGTTGAAAGTAGGATAATAAAAAACAGTGCCGAAATAAACTATCTCTCTCTCGTCTCTATTCTTTCTGTCTCTCTCCTCTCTCTATCTTCTTTCTTTCTGTCTTTCTGTCTTTCTGTCTCTCTCTATTCTGTCTTCTGTCTTGTCTGCTTTATCTGTCTTCTGTCTTTTCTGTCTTTCTGTCTTTTCTTGTGTCTGTCTTTCTCTATTTCTGTCTTTCTCTATTTCTGTCTCTCTGCTCTCTTCTCTCTCTCTCTCGCTCTCTCTCTCTCTCTCTCTCTCTCTCTGGCTCTCTCTCATCTCTCTCTCTCTCTTCTCTCTCTCTCTCTCTCTCTCTCTCTCTCTCTCTCTCTCTGTCTCTCTCTTCGTCTCTCTCTCTGTATTAATAAAGTCCAAGGTGTATGAAAGTCCAAGGTTGCATGTTCTTTGATGCGGGTCTGTTATATAAAGCATTGTATTAATAGAATGGAATGGAGTGCTTGTTTGAACTTGTCTGTCTAAAAGACCCTCTGTGTGTTCTGTCACTGCCCCAGATGGAAATAGGGTGGTACTGACAGGCCTTGTTATGCAACATGTGGGTTGCACATGTACACACACACACACACAACACACACGCACGCACGCACGCACGCACGCACGCACGCACGCACGCACGCACGAGCACGCACGCACGCACGCACGCACGCCGCACGCACGCACGCACGCACGCACGCCGCACGCACACACACACACACACACACACACACACACACACACACACACACACACACACACACACACACACACACACCACACACACACACACACACACACACACACACACACACACACACACACACACACACACGCACACACACACACACGCACACACACACAAGACCACATAAGTCAAGCAGGCTGTGAAAAGGACTTAAATGTTCCAGGAAAAATCTTCAGCAGAGTGACATAATTAAAACACCCTTCCATTGCATTTCTTAACACACACACACACATATACACACACACACAACACCACACACACACACACACACACACACACACACACACACACACACACACACACACACACACACACACACACACAACAAGGTCATGTTGGCTTAGGGAGCTCAGGGATTGATGAAATGGAGCCATTTTGGTGGTAAGAGGTACAAGACGAAATGGAAAACTAAACGTTAAAACAAGACAGAAAAAGGATAGAGCAGGAAATGTTTCCTCAGAGGGGAGTGGAGGAGGCACAAACAGCACTTTGTACCTAATTCAGATGTTTATAAATCTGCAGTTGAAGTGTTGAGTTTCAGTCCAGCCCTCAACTGGCGAAGGTGGTGTGTGGTGTTGTGTGTTTCTGTGGGTGTTTATGTGGATGTGGTGTTGTGTGTGTGATGTGGTGTGTGTGTGTGTGTGTGTGTGTGTGTGTGTGTGTTGTGTGTCGTGTGTGTGTGTGTGTGGTTGTGTGTTGTGTGTGTGTGTGTGTGTGTGTGTGTGTGTGGTGTGTGTGTGTGGTGTGTGTGTGTGTGTTGGGTGTTGTGTTAACTATTCTTGTGGGGACCAGAAGTCCCTACAAGAATAGTAAACGAACAAAAAGTTGACCAGCTGGGGACATTTTGTTGGTCCCCACAAGGTCAAATGCTATTTCTAGGTGGTTTAGGGTTAAGGTTAGAATTAGTGTTAGGGTTAGAATTAAGTTAAATATTAAGGTTAGGAGCTAGGGTTAGTTGTAGGGTTAGGGTTAGGAGCTAAGGTTTTTGGGTTAGGGTTAGGGTTAGGGTAAGAGTACGGGTTAGGATTAGGGTTAGGTTTAGGGTTAGGGGTTAGGGAAAATAGGATTTTGAATGGGACTGAATTGTATGTCCCCACAAGGGGACTGTGTGTGTGTACAAGTACAAGACTGTGTGTGTGTGTGTTATGTGGTATGTGGTGTATGGTGTGTGTGTTTCTGTGTGTGTGTTATGTGGTATGTAGTGAATGGTGTGTGTGTGTTTGTGTGTGTGTGCACGCACGAGAGAGAGACGGAGAGGGGGGGGGGGCGGAGGGAGGGAGGGAGGCAGATAAAGAGAGTGTGAGTGAGCTATGTATGGTAAATTAAAATGTATGAGCTAAGGCCATTACTCCTCTCTCTACTTCCTTCCAGGCACAAACAACAACCTCCCATTTCCACTGTTGTTTTCTCTCTGTCCTCTTCAAACAGCGCTGAACAGAAAGGCCCTGCTAGCAGACCTGGGTTCAGATACAATTTTTAATCATTCAAAATACCTTATCTGGGAACCAGTGATATAGTCCTAAAAGTGCAAACCCGGCCCACCTGGCACTCCAGGGAGACTATACGGTAGAACAAACGCTAAAAGTATTTGAAAGGTTTCAAATAGTATTTAAACCCAGGTCTGCTTGGGAGACAGACAGACTGGAGGAAAGTCCAGCCAGTTGGTTAAAACCAATCCATCTCTCTCCTCTGTCAATCCTCAATGTCACTCACATAACTCAGGGTGATTTAAAGGACATACTAAATTAACAGTGGTTTAGTCCTATTGTGAGAGTAGAAATGGACAGATGATGAACAGCACGGAGCTCTCTTGAAAGACGATTGACAATGTATGCATTCCTTTAGACATACTGTAAACAGTAGATATTGGGTTGCCTCTGTGCCACTGGGTGTGTATTGTGTTCTGTGATCAGTGTTCTGAACATTCTGTGCTGTCCAATTTAGCTAGTCTGTGGCCTCTGTGCCATGACAGCCTATGTGCTGTATGCATTCTACAATGCTGTCCTATTTGGCCAGTGTCGACAGGCTTATCACTGTGACCAGGGCTTCTGATGGGTTTAATACAAACCGCCCTGTCTTTCTGCCATCCCATCCCAGCTCTCTCTCCCTCTCTCTCTCGGGTCTCCCCAGGCGACACTGGTCTCTGGATGACAGCTCAGAAAGGCTCAGCTAGTTTCTGGAAATCGATTCCGCTTACATGGCTTTGTTCTATTTTTCACTAAAACACTGGTCCAGACTCAACATGAAACACTGGGCCAGACTCAACATGAAACACTGGGCCAGACTCAACATGAAACACTGGGCCAGACTCAACATGAAACACTGGTGAACCACTGGGCAGAGCTCAATGAAACACTGGGACAACTCAAACTATGAAACACAATATGGGCCAGATCACATGACAACAACTGCGTCTCAGAGAAACTCACATGAACACGGTCCAACTTCACACATGCACACTGGGCCAGACTCACATGAACACACTGGGCCAGATTTCGAATGAAACACTGGGCCAGACTCACATGAAACATGGGCCGACTCACACATGAAACACTGGGCCGATCACCATGATTCTGCGGCCAGGACTTCACCTGAAACACTGCTCAATGAAACACTGGGCCAGACTACAACATGAAACAGTGGGCCAGCGACTTCAACATGAAACACTGGTCCAGAGCTCAACATGAAACACTGGGCCAGAGACTCAACTATGAAAACACTGGGCCAGACTCCATGAAACACTGGGCCAATCAACATGAAGCACTGGGCGCAGATCCGATCATGAAACACGGGCCCGAGCAATGAAACACTGGGCCGACTCAACATGAACACTCGGGCCAGGACTTCCATCGAACACTGGGCCGACTCAACATGAAACTGGGCCAGAATCAACATGAAACACTGGGCCGATCAACATGAAACACTGGTCCAGACTAACATGAAACACTGGTCCACTCAACATGAACACTGGTTCCAGACTCAAATTGAACACCGGGCCAGGACTCACATGAAAACTGGGCCAGACTCAACATGAACACGGGCCAGACTCAAATGAAACACTGGGCCGACTCAACTAAACCTGGTCCAGACTCAAACATGAACACTGGCTCGCAGAGACTCACTGAAACCTTCTGGGCCGTCCAACTGCACCTGGCCAGACTCAAATGAACACTGGGCGACTCAATACAACCTGGGCACAGGACCTCAACATGTGCCGGGCCAGACCTCACATGAAACACTGGGCAGCTCAACACGAACACTGGCCAGAACTCAACATGAAACAACTGGGCCAGACTCAACATGACGCACGTCCAGACTCACATGACACTGGGCCAGACTCAACATGAAACACTGGGCCAGACTCAATGAAACATGGGCCAGACTAACATGAAACACTTGGGCGAGATCAACTGAACTGGGCAGACTCACATGAAACACTGGGCAGATCAACATGACACTGGGCCAGATCAACATAAACACTTGGGCCAGACTCAACATGAAATCTGGCGACTCATGAAACAGTGGGCCAGGTCAACTGAAAACTGGCGACCTCAACATGGAACTGGGCCAGACCTCAACCCTTTGAAAAAACTGGCGCCAGACTTCAACGTTTGAAAAATCTGGGCAGTATTCAACATGTAATGGGCCGACGCTCAATGAAAAAGCCCATGCACTATCTTACTATCTGGAAGAGAGAGACCACAGACTGTACTGTGCTCTACTGAGAGGGACCACAGGACTGATACTGTCCTTACTGGGAGAGAGAGACCACAGACTCGTTACTGTCCCTCTATGGTTTGGACCAGAGACCACCGCTGTTACGCTACCTCTATGGAGAGACAAGAGCCACAGCCTAGTACATGTTCCTCTATGGCAGCAAGAGGACCACAGACTGCTCTGTACCTCCTCTACTGGAGACAGGACACGCTGACCTGTACCTCTACTGGAGGACAAGAGACCACAGTGTATGTACTTACGGAGGACAAGGCAGACCACAGACTCTCTGTACTCTCCTGGAGGACAAGAGACCAACAGACTGTTACTGTACCTCTACTTGAGATAGAGAACCACAGACTGTACTGTACCTCTTTGGAGACAGAGGAGACCACAGGACTGTACTGTCCCTCACTGGAGACAAGGAGCCACAGACTATACTGTTACAACGGGGAGACAAGAGACACCGCTGTTTACTGTACCATCTTATGGATACAAGAGCCCACAGACGTGTACGCTACCTTACTGGAGAACCAAGGACCACTAGACATGTACTGTACCTATCTACTGGGACAAGAAGCCCACAGATGTACTGTACCATACATGGCAGACAAGCAGGACCACAGACTGTACTG
>NC_036847.1:29045192-29051405 GCF_002910315.2 Salvelinus sp. IW2-2015 | reverse complement strand
GAGGAGTGGTCTATGTCTCTGTCATCATGGCAATCTGTTCTCCAGCACATTCCACACACTCACTGCTCACATCAGCATGGAAAGACGAAAGCTAGGCATTCCTTCCAAATCACCTGCCAAGTCCTTGTTTTAAGCCCAAAACCCCGTAAGGAATGACTGTATGCCTTGAGGTATAGAGAATAAGCAACAATATGTTGTAAGGTCTTATCTATATTTCACATCATGCAATGGCAACAGTAGTATAAACCTGATTCACTCTAGTCTCAGAGAGCTCTACAGCATGACAGTCTTGCCTGGCAATACTACCGTAAGGGGTTTGATTAGAAGAAGAGGAGAGAGGAGAGAGAGCAGGGAGAGAGCAGAGAGAGAGAGAGAGAGACGAAGAGAGAGGGAGAGAGAGAGAGAGAGGAGAGAGAGAGAGAGAGAGACGAGAGAGAGGGAGGAGAGAGAGAGGATGAGGATGAGAGAGAGGAGAGAGAGATGAGAGAGAGATGAGAGACGAAGAGAGAGAGAGAGGAAGGGGAGACGAGAAAGGTGGAGTTCCTAGAAATTTCTAGAATGTTGTTCTGTCCACAAAGCATGATGAAAGAGCAGCGATGGAATTCATAGGATAATTAACTGAAAAGGAAAACAAGAAGAGAAGAGAAAAGCAACCAGAGAACGCTAACAAACACCATACAGTCAGTAAAAGGAGTAGAGTAATAACAACTATGACAAAACAAGAAGAGAGTCAGAAGGAACAGAGGAAAATAAAAGAGGGCATTAAGGAGGAGAGACAAACAGAGACAGAGAGGAGGAGGGAGGGGGAAGGGCAGGATACGTTTTGGGGAAGTAGTGGCCCATTGGGGGTTGTTGTAGAGTTCAGGCTCAGTGGACAGGGAAGGAGGGGTGGAGGCAGGGAGCAGACAGGACCTGGCCTGGTCACAAGCACCACTATAGAGAGTATGTGAATACTACATGTCAAAAGCACTTGCACAGAGAGAGAGAGAAGAGAGGAAGAGAGAGAGACCAGGTAGAGAGACAGGAGGAGAGACAGACGACGAGAGACAGGGAGAGAGAGAGAGAGAGAGAGAGAGAGCAGAGAAGAGAGAGAGAGAGATAGGGAGAGAGAGAGAGAGGAGAGAGAGAATGAGAGAGAAGAGAGAGAGAGAGAGAGAGAGAGAGAGATGAAGAGGAGAGAGAGAAGAGAGAGAGAGAGAGAGAGAGAGAGAGAGAGAGAGAGAGAGAGAGAGAAGGAGAGAGAGAGAGAGAGAGAGAAGAGAGAGAGAGAGAGAGAGAGAGAGAGTAGTGAGAGGAACAGAGAGACAGAGAGAGAGATAGTGAGAGACAGAGAGACAGAGAGACAGAGAGACAGAGAGACAGAGAGAGAGATGTGCTACTATAGAACTTCACTTAGTTTAAATAACTTTTTGTAGATTCAATAATTTGAGAAGTCAGTGTTATTGGTCTAAATGATGAGCTCAAAACACAGTGAAAGAAATATCAAAGTGGGAGAGAGTTATAGAGGCTGTAAATAAATGTACTCACAAGTGTGTTGGGGATGACTACATTTATTACTTCATTCTTTCATAGATGACAACATGATTTTAGTCAGCGTCAACCCTCAGATATGTGGATGGTTTGGCATGTTTCTGCCTGTTTGACCAACCTGGTCTCAGAGCATTTTGTATTATTCTGTACGTAAATCTGAAACATTTCATGTCGTATGATATCTTACATTTCGCATTGTACTGTATGTATTAATTTGTGGATGTCCATCATCCATTTCGTATGATATGTTATGAATTACATTTCGCATGATATGTTACGAATTTGCAAACGTGCAATATGCTACAAATTTTCTAAATATACAATATGTTATGAATTTTAAAAACATACGATATGTTACGAATATCAATTTGTTGTGGCTAATGCTAGCTAGGTGGCTAGGTAACTAACGTTATTGTTAGCTAGCTGGCTAACGTTAGCTAGGCTAGGGATTAGGGTTAAGGTTAAGGTAAGGAGTTAGGTTARGGTTAGGGTTAGAGGAAGGGTTAGCTAACATGCTAAGTAGTTGCAAAGTAGCTAAAAAGTAGTTAGCACTTGAAATGTTGCTAATTAGCTCAAATGCTAAAGTTGTCCGTGATGAGTTTCCAAAACGTGACCTTTCAAACTCTAAGAATGTCTGTCAAATGAAACTACTAGAAAACATATAGGTTATGTATTGACTGCTGCCTTAGCGTTGTGTCCTGTAGAAGTATAGGTTCCTTCATGTATATTTGAAGATAACTCCTCTGCACTATCACCACCACTGTTCTCTAGTTCCTGCCACAAACTCTCCTGCTTTATGACATGACAATTATATGAGGAAAGAGACAATAACTACTAATGTTCTTAACTGTTTGCTACTGCAACAAAAGGGCTATTAAAGAGAGTGCGTCTGTATGTGTGTGTGTGCATCTGTGTGCGTGTGCGCGCGTGTGTGTCTGTGCTCAGGCTCTCTACTCTGACTGTGTGTGTGTGTGTACACACATCCTGCCAACTTAAGAAAATAAATGATCAAATATGGAAGGTATGGAGTATGGTATGGAGTAATATGGAGGTTGTAAATCAATGAACAATTTAATCAACATCATTCCTGATACCCTTTCTCATGTGCGTGTGTGTGTGTGTGTGTGTGTTTGCACGCGCATACGTGTGTGTGTGTGTGTGTGTGTGTGTGTGTGTGTGTGTGTGTGTGTGTGTGTGTGTGTGTGTGTGTGTGGTGTGGTGTGTGTGTGTGTGTGTGTGTGTGTGTGTGTGTGTGTGTGTGTGTGTGTGTGTGTGTGTGTGTGTGTGCGCATGTGAGACAGCCCAGGCAGTGGTACGTTTGTGTTTATGAAGGGAGCCCAGCCAGCCAGCCATTGCAGCACAGATTGACAGGAAATGGTGTTGTGGCTGCCTGATGGGTCGTACCACTTCCACCAGTCTGACGGGGGAATATGGAAGTTCAGCAGGTAGGGAGGGCACAGAGCCAGAACACATGCTATGGTGAATCCCTCCTCCTTCTCCTCCTCCCATTGTATTGTATTCAGATGTTTGTTTTAATGGACAACCAGCCAGTGTCTGTCTACTGCTCAACAGTTGAACCAGTCTCAGTCTTTTTTATGGATTATTGATATGCTATTGATTCACTACACATCATTTTAGCTGTATCCCAAATGGCCCCATATGGTCTATATAGTGCACTATATAGGAATATGGTTCCATTTGGACCACAGGCTTTGATTGTAAAGCATTCTGTTTGTAGAGCAGGGTTGCATGGTGTCTTTGAAAGCTCTAAGGGAAGAAAGCTGTAGTGAGGTGAAGGGACAATGAATCTCCCAGTAAAGAATGTGGATGGGTGGTTTTGGATGTAAGGCATAACTATTGTGACTTCTGTGTCTGTGTACTTACCTTTCAATTGTTGCAGGATGACACGTCTTCTATTAGTGACGTTATAGAAATACCTTCTTCTTCTTCTTCCATGTTCATATTAGTATTTTGGTAACACTTTCTATGAAGTACATAAGAACAGTATAATGCTTTATAACGTCCTTTATAATGCCTTATGGTACACTTAAAACGTGTTATGACACTGACCTAAAGCATTATATGTACAGTGCATTCTGAAATATTCAGACCCCTTCCCTTTTTCCACAGTTTGTTACGTTACAGCCTTATTCAAAAATGGATTCAATTACATGTTTTCCTCATCAATCTACACACAATACCCCAGAAAGTTAAAACAAAAACAGATTTTTAGATTTTTTTTCAAATGTATTATTTACCTTATTTACATAAGTTTTCAGACCCTTCGCTATTTCTGGTATTTGGTATTGTATTAGGATCCCCATTAGCTGTTACAAAAGCAGCAGCTACTCTTCCTGGGGTCCACACAAAACATGATAAATAACATTAATAGACAAGAACAGCTTGAAATTGAGTTCAGGTGCATCCTGTTTCCATTGATCATCCTTGAGATGTTTCCACAACTTGATTGGAGTTCATCTGTGGTAAATTAATTTGATTAGGCATGATTTGGAAAGGCACACACCTGTCTATATAAGGTCTCACAGTTGACAGTGCACAGTTGACAGTCAGAGCAAAAACCAAGCCATGAGATTGAAGAAATTGTCAGTAGAGCTCCGAGACAGGATTGTGTCGAGGCACAGATCTGGGGAAGGGTACCAAAAAATGTCTGTAGCATTAAAGGTCCCCAAGAACACAGTGGCCTCCATCATTCTTAAATGGAAGATGTTTGGAACCACAAAAACTTTTCCTCGAGCTGGCCGCCCGAAACAAACTGAGCAAATACATGTGTGCCAAGCTTGTGTCGTCATACCGATGAATATTCAAGGCTGTAATTGCTGCCAAAGATGCTTCAACAAAGTACTGAGTAAAGTGTCTGAATACTTATGTAAATGTGATATTTCAGTTGTTCTTTTTTATAGATCTTCAACAAAAAAAAAAACAAAAAAAAGTTTTTGTTTTGTCATTATGGGATATTGATGAGGTAAAATAACAATTGAATCATTTTAGAATAAGGCTATAATGTAACAGAATGTGGAAAAAGTGAAGGGGTCTGAATACTTTCCGAATGCACTATATGTACTTCATAAAAAGTGTTGCATTCCCTGTTTATATTCATTTTCCTCTCTTCATTTCCTACGTCTCTCGTTTTGTTTTGAGCTTCAGTTAAATGTTTGTTTTGACTTGAAGGCGGTCAGATGAGCTTGAGAGGAGTGTGTCCACTGCCAAGCTCACAGTGTGTGTGTATGTGCGTGTGTGTATGTGTATGTGTATTTATTGAGGGTATTTATCTGACTTAATGTACAGAGGGGATTGAGCAATGCAAGCTTTCATTCTTCACAGTTAAAGCACTGCCGGAGAGAGAGGGTGAGATAAAGAGTGAGAAAGAGAAGAATGACAGAATTTTGAAAGAAGAGCAGACGTGAGCAGAGAGATCGAGAGAGATGAGAAGAGAGAGAGAGAGAGAGAGAGAGAGACCGAGAGAGAGAGAGAGAGCTTGAACGCTGCCTGCCCATCTCTCGTTCCCGCCGGCAACACCATAGGCAAAAGGGGAAATTTAGCAACCTGGCATCTGGTTTCTGGGTCAGGAACAATGTTATCTCTGCTCTCTGTCCTCTACATATCTCTCTCTCTTTCTCTCTCTCTCTGTTGTCTGTCTGTCTGTCTCTCATCTCTCTCTCCTCCTCTCTCTCTCTCTCACTCGCTTCTCTCCTCTCTCTCTCTCTCCTCTCTCTCTCCTCCTCTCTACTCTCATCGTCTCTCTCTCTACTTCTCTTCTCCGTCTCCTCTCTCTCTCTTATCTCTCTCTGTCATGCGTTGTCTCTTCTCATTTCTCTCTCTCTCTTTCATCTCTCTGTTGTCTCTGTGTCTCTCTCTCTTCTCTCTCTCTTTTCTCTCTGTCCTGGTGTGTCGTGTATAAGGCCTCGCTGGGCCGTTAAGGGCTGGGGCTGACTGTAGGGTGGGAGTCTGACTGTAGGGTTGGGCTGACTGCTAGGGTTTGGGGTGACTGGAGGGTTGGGGCTGACTGGAGCGTATTGCGGCTTGACTGGAGGTTGGGCGACTGTTAGGCGGTGGGGCTGGACTTGTAGGGTTGGGGCTCACTGTAGGTCCGGTGCTGCGGGTGGGCTGACGTAGGGTTGGGGTGACTGTTAGGGTTGGGCTTGACTGTCAGGGTGGGCGAGCTGACTGGAGGTTGCGGGCTGGACTCATGGAGGGTTGCGGCGTCTGACTGGAGGGTTGGGGTCATGACTCTGGCAGCGTTGAGCACTGACATCTTGGAGGGTTTGGGCTGGACTCTGGAGCGGTTGGGAGCTGACTCTGGCAGGGTTGGGTGCTGACTCTGGAGAGTCTGGGGCTGAACTCTGGAGGGTTGGGGGCTGATCTTCTGGAGGGTTGGGGCTGGACTCTGGACCTATATGTTGGCGAGGACCTAGGTATAGCATAGCCAACAGGGAAGGGGCCTGCCTAGTAAACACATTTGGATGCTGGCGGGTGGGGTGTACAGACCCCAGAGCTGTGCTGCTGGGGCTGGTGTGGGCTCAGCTCACCACTTTAGCATGTATATGGGGCTGTTGAGTGCTCTGGGGGACTTGTATGGGTGTGGGCCGTCAGGGGCCGGCTTTCTCAGTGTAACCGTTGGACACGAGGGGGTTGTTCTTCTAATACTTTCTTCTTTCTTTTTTT
>NC_036847.1:29042558-29045167 GCF_002910315.2 Salvelinus sp. IW2-2015 | reverse complement strand
GGGCGGCTACTCTGAGCGGTTGGAGCTGGATCTTGGACCTATATGTTCGAGCGACCTAGAGGTATAGATAGCCAACAGGAAGGGCTGCCCTAGTAAACTCACATTTGGGATGCTGGGTGGGTGTACGGACCCCAGAGCTGTGCTGCTGGGCTTGTGGGCTCAGCTCACACTTTAGACATGTATATGGGGGCTGTGTGAGTCCGTCTGGGGGACTTTTTATGGGTGTGGGCGTCAGGGGGGTTCTATGTACGTGACAACGAGGGGCTGTGTTCTTAACTTTCTAGGCTGTTAAAATAAAGTAAAGTTTGTTATTTTAATGACACGTAACTATTGGCCAATAAAAATAAATCTCTCTCCCTCTTTCTCTTTTCCCTCTCTGTGGCTGCCTTTTCTCTGCCTGCCCAGACTTTAATATGGTTATGAATAGAAACGGGGGCTAAAGCGGAGGAGGGAGTTGGAGGCAGGGGGGAGGAGGGGGCTCATATTTACTGCAGGGGTAGTGGGGGAGGTGCAGTGTAAAGACAAATCGAGAGAACCAAGAGGGATCTGAATAGGGCAGAGGAGGGGAGGGGTTGTGTTTGTTTGCATTCGGGCTGAAATATGAAAAACAAAAGAAAGCGGGGACAAAAAGAGAGGAGAGGAGAGAGAAGAATGGAATAAAGTTTTGTCCTCTAACAAATCAGTCCCCGCCTAGCAGCACGGGGCTCTGGCCACTTCCCCTCCTCTTTCCCTCCCGCCTCCTCTCTCTCAATCTCTCTCCAACCCCTCCCTCTGGGTCCCCTCTCTCTCTCTCTCTCTCCCTCTCCACCCCCCCTCTCTCAGTCTGAGGCAGTTGGTTCGCTCCGCTGTGCTGTATGTGTCTGGGATGCAGCAGTGAAAGAAAGAGAGAGCTGAAAGAGAGAGAGAGCTGAAAGAGAGAGAGAGAGGGAGGGAGCTGTTATTTAGGTCTGTTACAGCAGACAGGGAGCAGCTCGCCCTAGGGCAGGGGGAGACGATAGAGCAACACTGAACTCAGAACAGCACATTCAGCTACAGATACAGCCAGGCAGGAACCAGCCCTGCATTCCAGCTGAGGGGAAGGGAAAAGAGGTATAGAAACTGAAGTGCCAGCAGGAAAGGATAGAACAGACGGGAGAGAGAGAGAGAGAGAGAGAGAGAGAGAGAGAGAGAGAGAGAGAGAGAGAGAGAGAGAGAGAGAGAGAGCGCGCGAAGGAACGAAGGAAAAGGTAGCAGCAGGCAGCAACACATCAACACAAGGGTTTGATCTGGGACCTTCACTGCTGCTGCTACTGTTGTTGTTGTTGTTATTGTTGTACTCCGGTAAGGTGACCTAGCTACTCCAGGAACAAGGAAGGAGGGGTACAGCAGCAGGTTTAACCTGTGTGTTCTCAGGAGGTAGGGGCTAGGGAGGGGGTACAGTAAAAGGAGGTTGAAAGCTCCACCACCATGTTTGACTGTATGGAAGCTCTGGGGATGGGCCCACGCCAGCTATATGATGTCACCAGCCGGGGTGCGTGCATGCTGCGGAAGGCGAGCCCCTTCTTCGCAGGGCTGGACCCCTTCGCTTGGACCGGCAGCGCCAGCGTTCAATGTAAGTCAATGGCATCCTGTTTGCATGTCCTGTGTCATGCTCTTCCACTGAGCTAGCTGGCATCGGATTCAGTGTGGGCCATGGAGGGGGTTTTGTTTACCACAGGCTGTACTGCTCTCAGATCTGCTCGTGGGCTGACTGTCAGAGCTGAAGGGGCTAGAGACCTTGTGTGTGTGTGTGTGTGTGTGTGTGTGTGTGTGTGTGTGTGTGTGTGTGTGTGTGTGTGTGTGTGTGTGTGTGTGTGTGTGTGAACCTGTGGTTAGCGTTGCCACAGTGGATGAAACCTGGTATAGTCAACAGTTGAACCTGAACTGTGGGTTGATTGCAACAGTGAAAATGAACTGTGGGTTAGCATTGTCACTAGTGAACCTGAACCTGTGGGTTAGCAGTTCTACAGTGAAAACCTATAACAATCGGGCGGTGTTAGCATTGCACTAGTGAACACTAAGTCCGGTGGGTTAGCATTGCCCAGGAAACCTGAAAACCTGTTGGGTTAGCATTGGCCAAGTGAAACCTAACCTGTGGGTTAGCATTGTCACAGTGAACTGAACCTGTGGTTAGCATGTACAGTGAAACCTGAACCTGTGGGTTCAGCATTGCACAAGTGAAACCTGAACGCTGTGGGTTAGCATGTCACAGTGAAACCGAACTGTGTAGCATTGCCACAGTGAAACCTGAACCTGTGGGTTAGCATTGCCACAGTGAAACCTGAACCTGTGGGTTAGCATTGTCACAGTGAAACCTGACCTGTGGGTTAGCATTGTCACAGTGAAACACACCCCACAGAGGCTAGCATATTATATCGTTAGTCGAGCTGTCCCAACAGGCTCCTAAAGTTCTTTTCACAGTCCATCAACACACACACACACACACACACACACACACACACACACACACACACACACACACACACACACACACACACACACACACTACAGACACACACAACACACACACACACATCACACACATCATTGACACACAGCGAACACAGGCACACACACACACACACACACAC
>NC_036847.1:29018530-29042533 GCF_002910315.2 Salvelinus sp. IW2-2015 | reverse complement strand
AGGTTTCACTGTGACAATGCTAACCCACAGGTTCAGGTTTCACTGTGGCAATGCCAACCACCTGAGTTTTGACCTTGTGGGGTAGGTTAGGTTCTGTATACAAAACAGAAAAGAGTAAGAAAGTACAGATGAAATATTGAGAGGAAGAGAGAGAGGGAGAAACCTGACACTTTCGACAAAATGTCAGCCATCCACATTACATTGGTCTTGTTCCCTTCACAATCGCCTCTGTGACAGCTACTAGTGCTTTCCATGTGGAGACTACAATGGGTTTTGAATCTAGTTTTTTTTATATAAAGTAGACATAAAAAGCGGTCTTCTAAAAACATTTCTGTGCTCCCGGTATTTTTAGTTGGAGGTATTGTTGGTGTTTATGTTTGTGTGTAAGGATTTTTCTCTTGAGCTAAATAGCTATAAATTAATCAGTAGATGAATTATTGAATGGATAAATTTATGAATAAATTAGTAACTTGGAATGTTGCTAGGCTTCAGAAGAGCCAAAGGGTCTTGCCAGATTTCTTTTCTCTCTCTTTTTCTGTGTCAGTGTTCACATTTTTCCTCCCTCGCTCCCTCCTTTCCAGACTTCAGACACTACTCTGGCTCTAACAACAGGCCTGTCTCAGATAGACAAAACTGGGGTCAATTTCCATAGGCGTCCAGGGGGCCTGTGTGGCTGGGAGAAAGAGAGGGACTGTGGAAAAGAAGGAGTGGGGGTGTGTTGTTCTCTTCTAGGGAGCAAGCCAGAAATGATACAAGCAAGAAGAAATACACAACACACCATCAAACTACGAACAATCTAGCTTGTTTAGTTSTTTAGCAAGCAAACAACACGTTTGCTTGCTTCTGTTCATGTGTTCCCATTTAGTGTTTTAAAATCCTTTTGAAACCCAGATGCTGTGTTGTGTTCACATTGAGGGTTGTTTCTCACATTTGATTTGTTCAACCTTCTGCTTTTTTGTTCCTTTTTACTGGATCTTGGGGTCATCTGTCTTCATTACTCGTGAAGACACCAGCGTTTCAGTGGCTGTCATACACACTGGGCTCTCTTTAATGAAGACAGATGCCCTGTCAGGACAAGGGAGGCCGAGGGGGACTCCATGCAGACCAGCCTCTCCTCTTCTGCTTTGCTTTCTTCTTTCTTTCCTGTTCTCCATTCTTCTGCTCTTCTGCTCTCCTCTTCTCTCCTCTCCTCTTCTCTTCTCGTCTCTCCTTTCTTCTCCTCTCTTCTACTCTTCTCTTCCCTCCTCTTCTCTTTTCTTCTCTCCTTTCTTCTCTTTTCTTCTCTCCTTTCCTCTCCTCTCCTCCTYTTCTCTTCTCACCTTTCCTCTGCTCTTTTTTCCTCTCCTCTCTCCTACAGCCAGCCAAGGAGCTCTGATAATAACAAAATATTTGTTTATTTAGTCAGAGACCTCACCGCTCTCACCGACCCACACAACCATTTAAAACGTAGCCAGTCAGGTCCCAAAGTTATTTTATTTTTGTTCTTTGTTCCAGGAAATCAAAGAGAACGAACGATCGGTCAGTTGGTGTTTCTGTGCTTGTGTGTGTGTGCACCTGTGCTAGTGTGTGTGTACGTCTGTGCTAGTGTGTGTGTGTGTGCGCAT
Source organism: Salvelinus sp. IW2-2015 (assembly GCF_002910315.2). Taxonomy (NCBI): domain Eukaryota; kingdom Metazoa; phylum Chordata; class Actinopteri; order Salmoniformes; family Salmonidae; genus Salvelinus; species Salvelinus sp. IW2-2015. Next base: position 29,040,929 of record NC_036847.1, on the reverse strand, counting down.
CTGTGCTTCTGTGTACGTGTGTGCTGTGTACTGTTTTAGTCCTTCTGTGCTTAATCTTAGTAAACAAGGCGACCCTATCCCACATGAGGAGCAGCCATAATATCTCTCCTTACTGAACCAGTTGGCCCTCATTGTCCTCTACAATGAGGCAGATGAATTGATGTTTGAGTCTGATCTCTCATTAGGCCTGGCCAGCTGCAGAGCACAGTGACTTGTGTCTTAAATGGCACCCTATTCCCTATATAGTGCACTAATTTTGGCCAGAGCCCTATGGCTATGGCCTATGTGCCCTGGTCAAAAGTAGTGCACTATATAGGGAATAGGGTGCCATTTGGGACACAGCTGAACCAGGGAGCTAGCAGCAAGCTAGAGAGCTAAACCCTCCAAAGTCAAGACACTCAGCTAGGATAGCTCCTCTACTCAGCTCTGCTCTCATAGCATTAAGAACAATCAGGACTTCTTGAGTCTTGAGTCCCAGTCAGCTGCTTAAAGTGTGACACCATTTCTTAAATTTGGCCTAGATATTCTGTGAGTTTATTTCTGTTTGAGGGAGGACTCTAAAATCAGAGTAAATAAAGATTTTAACATATTTTTATCGAAGATTTTTAAACAGCCCCCCACAACTATATGCAATTATTCTCTATATGCAATCTAAACATTACCAACATGGGGATTCGTTGTGGAGTTATTTTTTGTGATTTTATTACAATTCTGACATACAGATGTCATGCTTTAAAAATAATTTTTACTCAGACGCAAATCTGGAAATCAGTGGGTTAGGTTTCGAATTTCCTGCTTTTTGTCTCAATCTGTTTAGAATCAAAGGGAGTTTTAGTGTGTGGTCATGATCAGCTTTTCTGTTTTCTGTCTGGTGGTTGGAGACTGCTGCTTTTCTGTCCAATGTCAGAGGTTACAGAGAGGCTGTGGGCTGGCCAATGTCAGATCCACAACATGTGTGGTGTCCTTGTCTGCCGTTTGAGAAGGAGGAGAGAAGAGCCTTTTAAATTGCTGTTATTGTGTAGCCTACTGCTGTTTAAGTGTCTGATGTTATGTAGCTGGAACTAATACACCAGGGCTGCATGGAAAGGAAAATGGTGAAATGATTTAGACATACGCCAATAAGCAAGAAATGACTCAACTGTCATACAAGATGACGTTTGATGATATGAAGAAAGGTTTATGAGCTTTTTCTTCACTTGCTATGTTACTGTGCTTGGAAGGATAACACATTTTATCTCTAATTTATGGACAGGAAAAGGATAATGATTTAGTCATACGATAATAGTTCATTCATACGTCAATGATAGCAAAATGTGTACCAGATGCCAAATGATGATGTAAAAAAGATTTCCTGCCTTTTGCTTCACTTGTCATGTTAATCTTCTCATGCAGGAGCTTTATCATCTCATACTGTAGTATTAGAAAAGAGGTTATATTTTTTAATCATATTTTTTTTTTTATTGAATCTTTATTTAACTATGCAAGTCAGTTAAGAACAAATTCTTATTTACAATGACGACCTACCCCGAACAAACCCGGATGACGCTGTGCCAACTGTGCACTGCCCTATGGGACTCCCAATCACGGCCGGATGTGATATAGCCTGAAATCGAACCAGAGACTGTAGGGACACTTCTTGCACTGAGATACAGTGCCTTAGACCGCTGCGCCACTCGGGAGTTATAAACTGGGTGGTTTGAGCCCTGAAGAATGCTGATTGGCTGACAGCCATGGTATATCAGACCGAATACCACGGGTATGATAAAACATGTATTTTTACTGCTCTAATTATGTTGGTAACCAGTTTATAATAGCAATAAGGCACCTCGGGGGTTTGTGTATGGCCAATATTCCACRTCTAAGGGCTGTATACAGGCACTCTGCGTTGCATCGTGTGTAAGAACAGCCCTTAGCCGTGGTATATTGGCCGTATACCACACMTCCTCGTGCCTTATTGCTATTATATTTGATGTATTATAGTAACCAACAGAGTCATGTTTACTGTCTAACTGTACCTTGGCCAATTTGGATTGTTTTGACTTTGATATCCCCCTCTCCTTACTGTCGATATATTCACAATCATGTTATGTGCTAATAACGGATAACACTTTATTAATCAACACACACACACACACACACACACACACACACACACACACACACACACACACACACAACACACACACACCACACACACCCACACCACACACACACACAACACACACCAGCCACACACACACACCGGACACACCCATACGGACACACACCACACACACCACACACACACACACACACACACACACACACACACACACACACAACCTCTTTGTTTTCCCTTAATGTGCTGTTCAATGTGAATGATGAGCTAATTGAAACAGGCGCTATATCTTTCTGGCTGGAGCGCAAGACAAACTGCGTCCCAAATGGCACCTATTTCCTGTATAGTGCACTACTTTTGACCAGGGCCATAGGGATTATATAGGATATAGGGTGCCATTGGGACGCGGAAACAGAATACTAAGTGGTTCCTGTGACCACTGTCACACCGAGCAGCTCAGAATCATTCTCTCTACAAATGGAACTACAGATCATCTCTCTTACTAAGGAATCTGCAGTTATTTCATTATAATTACAAAAATTCAATTAAATATTAGAATGCCTGAGGGGGCAGGACTGTGAATATAGTAGTTTGTGTGGCTGGGTTGGTGTAGGAGGATGGTAGTGAGCCGATGTGGCTGTGTTAGGTGGGGAGTGTGTCAAATCAAATCAAATCCAATGTTATTTGTCATGAGCGCCGAATACAACAGGTGTAGACCTTACTGTGAAATGCTTACTTACAAGCCATTAACCAACAAATAGAGTTGAGAAAATGTTTACTAAATAAACTAAAGTAAAAAATAAAATAAAAAGTAACACAATAAAATAACAATAACGAGGCTATATACAGGGGGTACCGGTACTGAGTCAATGTGGAGGGGTACAGGTTAGTCGAGTTAATTTGTAGGTAGGGGTAAAGTGACTATGCATAGATAATAAACAGCGAGTATCAGCAGTGTAAAAACAAAGGGGGTGGGGTGTCAATGTAAATAATCCGGTGGCCATTTGATTTATTGTTCAGCAGTCTTATGGCTTGGGGGTAGAAGCTGTTAAGGAGCCTTTTGGACCTAGACTTGGCGCTCCGGTACTGCCTAGTATATAGGTCCTGGATGGCAGGAAGCTTGGCCCCAGTGATGTACTAGGCTGTACGCTCTACCCTCTGTAGGGCCTTACGGTCGGTCGGTGGTGCAGCTGTATAACTTTTTGAGGATCTGGGGACCAATGACAAATCTTCAAATCGTCTCCTGAGGGGGAAAAGGTGTTGTCATGCCCTCTTCATGACTGTCTTGGTGTGTTTGGACCATGATAGTTTGTTGGTGATGTGGACACCAAGGAACTTGAAACTCTCGACCCGCTCCACTGCAGACCCATTGATGTTAATGGGGGCCTGTTTGGCCCTCCTTTTCCTGTAGCCCACTATCAGCTCCTTTGTCTTGCTCACATTGAGGGAGAGCTTGTTGTCCTGGCAGGTCTCTGATCTCCTCCCTGTAGGCTGTCTCATCAGGCCTACTACTGTTGTGTCGTCAGCAAACTTAATGATGGTGTTGGAGTTGTGCTTGGCCACAGAGTTGTGGGTGAACAGGGAGTACAGGAGGGGACTTAGCACATCCCATTGAGGGGCCCCAGGGTTGAGGATCAGCGTGGCAGATGTGTTGTTACCTACCCTTACCACCTGGGGGCGGCCCGTCAGGAAGTCCAGGATCCAGTTGTAGAAGGAGGTGTTTAGTCGCAGGGTCCTTAGCTTAGTGATGAGGTTTGTGGGCACTATGGTGTTGTCAATGAACAGCATTCTCACATGGGTGTTCCTTTTGTCCAGGTGGGAAAGGGCAGTGTGGAGTGCGATTGAGATTGCGTCATCTGTGGATCTGTTGGGTTTCCAGGATGATGGTCTAGGTTTTCCAGGATGATGGTGTTGATGTGAGCCATGAACAGCCTTTCAAAGCACTTCATGGCTACCGACATGAGTGCTATGGGACAGTAGTCATTTAGGCAGGTTACCTTCGTTTTCTTGGGCACAGTGACTATGGTGGACCTCTTGAAACATGTAGGTATTACAGACTTGATCAGGGAGAGGTTGAAAGTTTCAGTGAAGACACTTGCCAGTTGGTCTGAGCATGCTCTGAGTACACATCCTGGTAATCTGTCTGGCCCCGCGGCCTTGTGAATGTTGACCTGTTTAAGGCCTTGCTCACATCGGCTACGGAGAGCATGATCACACAGTTGTCCGGAACAGCTGGTGCTCTCATGCATGCTTCAGTGTTGCTTGCCTCGAAGCGAGCATAAAAGGCTTTTAGCTCATCTGGTAGGCTCATGTCACTGGGCAGCTCGCTGCTGGGTTTCTCTTTGTAGTCCATAGTAGTTTGCAAGCCCTGCCGCATCCGATGAATGTCAGAGCCAGTGTAATAGGATTCAATCTTAGTCCTGTATTGACACTTTGCCTGTTTGATGTCTTGTAAGCGTCATGATTAGTTGTACGGATGTTGCCTGTTATCTATGACATCTGGTTGGGATATGTACGTACAGTCACTGTGGGGATGACGGGCAGCAGCAGGCATGTGTACTAGTCAGCCAGTTCTGTGCTGTGATGACATACATAAACCCTGTTGATCCCATCAAGATCATGTCAAATGAATGTGTGTAAGTAAAAAGGCTTACATTGTTAGATTTAATAGATTTAATTGTAAAAAAAAAACACTGTAATGTCAAAGTGAAAGAAAAAACACTTACTCTATATACTGTATCTTGATTACATAAGTATTCAACCCCCTGAGTCAATAGAATCACCTTTGGCAGGGAATACGGTTGTGAGTCTTTCTGGGTAAGTCTCTAAGAGCTTTGCAGACCTGGATTGTACAATGTTTGCAAATTATTCTATTTAAAATTCTTGAGGTCTGTCAAGTTGGTTGTTGATCATTGCTAGATAGCCGTTTTCAAGTCTTGCCATGGATTTTCAAGACGATTTAAGTCAAAACTGTAACTAGGCCACTCAGGAACATTCAATGTCATCTTGGTAAACAACTCCAGTGTATATTTGGCCTTGTGTTTTAGGTTATTGTCCTGCTGAAATGTGATTTTTGTATTCAATTGTCTGTTGGAAAGCAGACTGAACCAGGTTTTCCTCTAGGATTTTGCCTGTGCTTAGCTCTATTCTGTTTCAATGTACCTTTAAAAAAACTCCCTAGTCCTTGATGATGACAAGCATAGCCACAACATGATGCAGCCACCACCATGCTTGAAAATATGTGTGGTACTCAGTGCTGTGTTGTGTTGGATTTGCTCCAAACGTAACACTCTGTATTCAGGACATGAAGTTAATTTCTTTGCCACATTTTTGCAGTTTTACTTTATTGCAAACAGGATGCATGTTTTGAAATGGTTTTATTCTGTACAGGCGTCCTTCTTTTCACTCTGTCATTTAGGTTAGTATTGTGGAGTAACTACAATGATCCATTCTCAGTTTTCTCCTATTACAGCCAATTAACTCTGGAACTATTTTAAAGTGACCATTGGCCTCATGGTGAAATCCCTGAGCGGTTTCCTTCCTCTCCGGCAACTGAGTTAGGAAGTGACGCCTGTATCTTTGTAGTGACTGGGTGTACTGATACACCATCCAAAGTGTAATTAATATTGACTCAAGACATTTCAGCTTTACATTTTTAATTAATTTGTAAGAATTTCAAAAAACATAATTCCACTTTGACATTATGGGATATTCTGTGTAAACTAGTGACACAAATCTCAATGTAATCCGGTTTAAATTCAAGCTGTAACACAACAAAATGTAGAAAAAGTCAAGGGGTGTGAATACTTTCTGAAGGTACTGTATGTTCTCAGAATATGTAAGGGATAACCAATGAAGGGCTATATGTGTTCTATGTAAAATAATGAAAGACATGGAAGGTTCCATGACGCGCTAGCAGAGTCGAACAACCTTCCACAGAGTTGCATTATTTTCCCGAGAACGCACAGAGCCCTGAGTTCATTATCCCTTTCACACCATGGCTATAATTCAACCGCTAGAAATGTGTTCATTTGCAGGCAGAAATATCTTGGTAACCAATCAAACATACGCGCAAGTTTAGCTAACCAAACCATCAGTCCTAGTTTGTGCTTATGAAAATCGATTTCAACATTGCCAATAATGTTTTCAATTCAACTTTTGCTTTGAAAAGCAGCACAAATAGAACATGTTAGAATGAACTATAGACATTGAATTGTACCATGCTGATATAGACGGTTGCCAGGTGACGTATGATGCCTCCTTTTATATGACTGGAGACATATCAAAATCTTTTTTAATATAACAAGTCACGGGGTAGCCTAGGCCTACTTTGCTGACGCTGACAAACAGATAAATAAAAACGGCCTTGTCTTGAATAAAACCATCTAATTTTGTCCTACGAAAAAGGGGAGACTCCAATTGTACAGCCTGGAGAAGGACATTATTGTCCCAAAAAGCTCTATTGGCACTGAACCAATGGTAGTTTGTTGATAACTTTATTCATAAGAGGGAAAATGGATGGACATTACAGCATAGGACAAAAGCCTCAATGGGATAGGACAACCTGCTGTGTTGACTATTGGTTGTTCCAGCCCAACAATAGATTTAGTCTTTATTTGACACTTAAACACCTGAATGAATTAAACACAACCAAACAATTAAGAGCCCTGATGGTACAGGTGACCTGAAGAAGTGTTATTGTAACATCAGGTGCACTTTTGATTTGTTTATGTACTACTGTAGGTTCACCAGCTGACCTCTATTAAGACACCCATGTCGATTGGATTCCCACTGTGTAGATGAGCAGTGCTGCAGCAGCATCAGATTCCCACTGTGTAGATGAGCAGTGCTGGCAGCAGCATCATGATTCCCACTGTGTAGATGAGCAGTGCTGCAGCAGCATCAGATTTCCCACTGTGTAGATGAGCAGTGCTGCAGCAGCATCAGATTCCCACTGTGTAGATGAGCAACGCTGCAGCAGCATCAGATTCCCACTGTGTAGATGAGCAGTGCTGCAGCAGCATCAGATTCCCACTGTGTAGATGAGCAATGCTGCAGCAGCATCAGATTCCCACTGTGTAGATGAGCAGTGCTGCAGCAGCATCAGAATCCCACTGTGTAGATGAGCAATGCGCAGCAGCTCAGATTCCCACTGTGTAGATGAGCAGTGCTGCAGCAGCATCAGATCCCACTGTGTAGATGAGCAGTGCTGCAGCAGCATCAGATTCCCACTGTGTAGATGAGCAGTGCTGCAGCAGCATCAGATTCCCACTGTGTAGATGAGCAACGCTGCAGCAGCATCAGATTCCCACTGTGTAGATGAGCAATGCTGCAGCAGCATCAGATTCCCACTGTGTAGATGAGCAGTGCTGCAGCAGCAACAGATTCCCACTGTGTAGATGAGCAGTGCTGCAGCAGCATCAATTCCCACTGTGTAGATGAGCAGTGCTGCAGCAGCATCAGATTCCCACTGTGTAGATGAGCATGCTGCAGCAGCATCAGATTCCCACTGTGTAGATGAGCAATGCTGCAGCAGCATCAGATTCCCACTGTGTAGATGAGCAGTGCTGCGCTGAGCATCAGATTCCCACTGTGTAGATGAGGCAATGCTGCACAGCATCAGATTCCCACTGTGTAGATGAGCACGCTGCAGCAGCATCAGATTCCCACTGGTAGATGACAGTGCTGCAGCAGCATCAGATTCCACTGTGTAGATGAGCAACGCTGCAGCAGCATCAGATTCCCACTGTGTAGATGAGCAGTGCTGCAGCAGCATCAGATTCCCACTGTGTAGATGGAGCAGTGCTGCAGCAGCATCAGATTCCCCACTGTGTAGATGAGCAACGCTGCAGCAGCATCAGATTCCCACTGTGTAGATGAGCAACGCTGCAGCAGCATCAGATTCCCACTGTGTAGATGAGCAACGCTGCAGCAGCATCAGATTCCCACGTTGTAGATGAGCAGTGCTGCAGCAGCATCAGATTCCCACTGTGTAGATAGCAACGCTGCAGCAGCATCAGATTCCCACTGTGTAGATGAGCAACGCTGCAGCAGCATCAGATTCCCACTGTGTAGATGAGCAGTGCTGCAGTGTTATCTCTTTGTTGCTTTGCCCCATTGAAAGAAAGGTATTTCTTATGGCCTAACTAATCTTTTCTTTTACAATTTTAACACATTTAGCATAGACAATGTAATTGTTGTATTTGTCCTAGGCAAACCATCTGCATTATCACAGTACCACCTCAAAGTGCCACTCAGACTTTCTGGGAGAAAAGTATCTGTCATTGAAATTGATAGTAGTGGTTGTGTGTATGTTTTAAGCTAAGGATCCTATCATTTCCTGCTTCTAGACATTTCACTGCCTAGATTACAAGGATTGGATATGCACTAAACAATTTCATGTCAGCACAAGGCATGTACAAAATGTAGTGTAATGATTAGCCTCATATACATTGTCTACTGGTATTGTTTTTAAATTGAGAACATATAGCTCAACAATATGTAAACAATGTGTGAGTTAAGCTATTCTCTGCTTCAGATGCACATTGTCAAGGGGTGCATTGCAAATGCCCATAAGGCTAATGCCATCATACTGTAGGCCAGTGGTTCCCAACTCCGTTCCTCGAGTACACCAACAGTACACATTTTTATTGTAGCCTCGGACAAGCACACCTGATTCAACTTGTCAACTAATCATCATAGCCCGGTTGCATCTAAACATCTTAAGTATTTCCCTTAAGGATTTACCTTAAGGAATAATGTCCCCTTACCTAAGGGAATTGTTTAAGGGCATTGTATTTATTATTATAATTTTTTTTAATTTCACCTTTATTTAACCAGGTAGGCCAGTTGAGAACAAGTTCTCATTTACAACTGCGACCTGGCCAAGATAAAGCAAAGCAGTGCGACACGAACAACACAGAGTTACACATGGGATAAACAAACGTACAGTCAATAACACAATAGAAAAATCTAAATACAATCTAAATACATGTGCAAATGTAGTAAGATTTGGGAGGTGAGGCATAAATAGGACAATAGTTGCGAAATAATTACGATTTAGCATTAAYATTGGAGTGATAGATGTGCAGAAGATGAACGTGCAAAGGAGCAGAAAAATAAATAACAATATGGGGATGAGGTAGTTGGGTGGGCTATTTACAGATGGGCTGGGTACAGATGGGCTGTGTACAGGTGCAATAATTGGTAAGCTACTCTGACAGCTGATGCTTAAAGTTAGTGAGGAAGATATAAGACTCCAGCTTCAGTGATTTTTGCAATTCGTTCCAGTCATTGGAAGCAGGGAACTGGAAGGAAAGGCTGCCAAAGCAGGAGTAGGCTTTGGGGATGACAGTGAAATATACCTGCTGGAGCGCGTGCTATGGGTGGGTGCTGCTATGGTGACCAGTGAGCTGAGCTAAGGCAGGGCTTTACCTAGCAAAGACTTATAGATGACCTGGAGCCAGTGGGTTTGGCGACGAATATGAAGCAAGGGCCAGCCAATGAGAGCATACAGGTCGCAGTGGTGGATAGTATATGGGGCTATGGTGACAAAACGGATGGCAATGTGATAGACTACATTCAATTTTCTGAGTAGAGTGTTGGAGGCTATTTTGTAAATGACATCGCCGAAGTCAAGGATCGGTAGGATAGTCAGTTTTACGAGGGTATGTTTGGCAGCATGAGTGAAGGATGCTTTGTTGTGAAATAGGAAGCCGATTTTAGATTTAATTTTGGATTGGAGATGCTTAATGTGATTCTGGAAGGAGAGTTTACAGTCTAACCAGACACATAGGTATTTGTAGTTGTCCACATATTCTAAGTCAGAACCGTCCAGAGTAGTGATGCTAGATGGGCGGGTGCGGGCAGCGATCGGTTGAAGAGCATGCATTTAGTTTTACTTGCATTTAAGAGCAGTTGGAGGCCACGGAAGGAGTGTTGTACGGCATTGAAGCTCGTCTGGAGGTTAATTAACACAGTGTTCAAAGAAGGACCAGAAGTATATAGAATGGTGTCGTCTGCGTAGAGGTGGATCAGAGAATTACCAGCAGCAAGAGCGACATCACTGATGTATGTAGAGAAAAGAGTCGGCTTGAGAATTGAACCCTGTGGCACCCCCATAGAGACTGCCAGAGGTCCGGACAACAGGCCCTCTAATTTGACACACTGAACTCTATCTGAGAAGTAGTTGGTGAACCAGGGAGGCAGTCATTTGAGAAACCAAGGCTGTTGAGGCTGCCGATAAGAATGTGGTGATTGACAGAGTCGAAAGCCTTGGGCAGGTAGATGAAGACGGCTGCACAGTATTGTCTTTTATCGATGACGGTTATGATGTCATTTAGGACCTTGAGCGTGGCTGAGGTGCACCCATGACCAGCTCTGAAACCAGATTGCATGGCGGAGAAGGTACGGTGGGATTCGAAATGGTCAGTGATCTGTTTGTTAACTTGGCTTTCGAAGACTTTAGAAAGGCAGGGTAGGATAGATATAGGTCTGTAACAGTTTGGGTCTAGAGTGTCTCCCACTTTGAAGAGGGGGATGACCGCGGCAGCTTTCCAGTCTTTAGGGATCTCAGACGATACGAAAGAGAGGTTGAACAGGCTAGTAATTTTTGGGGTTGCAACAATCATTTGGATAATTTTAGAAAGAGAGGGTCCAGATTGTCTAGCCCGGCTGATTTGTAGGGGTCCAGATTTTTACCGCTCTTTCAGAACATCAGCTATCTGGATGGGTGAAGGAGAAGTGGGGAGGCTTGCGCAAGTTGCTGTGGCTGTTGTTGACCGGGGTAGGGGTAGCCAGGTGGAAAGCATGGCCAGCTGTAGAAAAATGCTTATTGAAATTCTCGATTATCGTAGATTTATCGGTGGTGACAGTGTTTCCTAGCCTCAGTGGGAGGAGGTGCTCTTATTCTCCATGGACTTTACAGTGTCCCAGAACTTTTTGGAGTTTGTGCTAAAGGCTGCAAATTTCTGTTTGAAAAATCTAACCTTTGCTTTCCTAACTGCATGTGAATATTGGTTCCTAACTTCCCTGAAAAGTTGCATATCACAGGGGCTATTCGATGCTAATGCAATACGCCACATTATGTTTTTGTGCTAGTCAATGGCAGTCAAGTCTGGAGTGAACCAAGGCTATATCTGTTCTTAGTTCWAAATTTTTTGAATGAGGCATGCTTTTTTAAGATGGTGAGGAAATCAGGATACCCGGGCCAGGCCGATTAGAAAGGCCTGCTCGCTCGCTGAAGTGTTTTAGGGAGAGTTTGACAGTGATGAGGGGTGGTTGTTTGACCGCGGACCCATTACAGACGCAGGCAATGAGGCAGTGATCGCTGAGATCCTGGTTGAAGACAGCAGAGGTGTATTTAGAGGGCAGGTTGGTCAGGATGATATCTATGAGTGTGCCCATGTTTACGGATTTAGGGTTGTACCTGGTAGGTTCCTTGATAATTTGTGTGATATTGAGGGCATCTAGCTTAGATTGTAGGACGGCCGGGGTGTTAAGCATATCCCAGTTTAGGTCACCTAACAGTACGAACTCTGAAGATAAATGGAGGGCAATGAATTCACATATGGTGTCCAGGGCACAACTTGGGGCTGAGGGGGGTCTATAACAAGCGGCAACAGTGTGAGACTTATTTCTGGAAAGGTGGATTTTTTAAAGTAGAAGCTCAAACTGTTTGGGCACTGACCTGGATAGCATGACAGAACTCTGCAGACTATCTCAGCAGTAGATTGCAACTCCAGCCCTTTGGAAGTTCTATCTTGGCGGAAAATGTTGTATGTGGGGATGGAAATTTCTGAATTTTTGGTGGCCTTCCTAAGCCAGGATTCAGACACAGCTAGGACATCAGGGTTGATGGAGTGTGCTAAAGCAGTGAATAAAACAAACTTAGGGAGGAGGCTTCTGATGTTAACATGCATGAAACCAAGGCTTTTACAGTTAGAGAAGTCAACAAATGAGAGCGCCTGGGGAATAGGTGTGGAACTGGGGGATACAGGGCCTGGGTTAACCTCTACATCACCAGATGATCAGAGGAGGAGTAGGATAAGGGTACGGCTAAAGGCTATAAGAATTGGTCGTCTAGTGCGTTGAGAACAGAGAATAAAAGGAGCAGATTTCTGGGCGTGGTAGAATAGATTCAGGGCATAATGTACAGACAATGGTATGGATGTGAGTACAGTGGAGTTAAACCTAGGTGTTGAGTGACGATGAGAGAAGTTTCGTCTCTGGAGGCACCAGTTAAGCTAGGTGCTGTCACGTTCGTCGTATAGAGGAGAACAAGGCGCAGCGTGATTTGAATCAGCTATCTAAGGCATGTTGAGTGGGACTGTGGGCTCTATAGTGAAATAAAACAATAAGAACTAGCCAAGACAGCAGTAGACAAGGCATATTGACATTAGAGAGAGTCATAACGCAATCACAGGTGTTGATCAGGAGGGCTAAGACAACAACGGGTAAATGGCGATGAATGGGCAGAGCGAGTCAGTTAGGTACATACAGGACCTGAGGTCGAGGCTGGGGCCGACAGGTAAACAAAATGACGTACCGTGTTATTGAAACAGTCCAGGGGGCGTCAGCTGTGTAGCCGAGTGATCATAGGGTCAAAAGAGCAGCAATAGGCGAGTCAGGGTGCCGTTCGGTAGTCACTACTACGCTAGGCGAGCAGGGGACACAGTGTTCAGAAAAGCTAGCGGGCTGGGTCTAGTAGATGGTTCTTTGGCGACATCGTAACAGAATAGCCTGTTGAGACCACATCGGGCGATCACGTCGGCAGTCCAGTTGTGATGGATTGGCGGGGCTCCATTTCGACAATAAAGGGTCCAGGGCAATTGGCAAAAGAGGTATTGTAGCGCTAGAATTAGCTGGTATATGGGCCTAGCTCGAGGCTAGCTCAAGGCTAGCTGGTGCTTGCTTCGGGACAGAAGCGTTAGCTAACAGTAGCCACTCGTTTGCAGCTAGCTAGCTGCGATGATCCCGTGTAATGATCCAGAGCTGCAGGAATCCGGTGATGTGGTAGAGAGAAGCAGTCCGACATGCTTTGGGTTGATATCGCACTGTGCAGACTGGCAGGTATTGTCTGAGCTAARGCTGGATGGTGACCGAGAAAAAGGTGAAGACCACTAGCCGTGGCTAACAAAGACTAGTAGCTAGTTAGCTGGGTAGCTCCTGATGGAAGTTTCAGTAATAAGGAATAAAAATAGCAGATCCATACCACATTGGGTGAGACGGGTTGCAGGAAAGTATATTCAGTTCGTAGATAGAAAGTCCTGCTATTTAAACGGGATAAGACAAAGACAAACACACACTTCCGACTGCTACGCCATCTTGGTTGGCTGATCCAGGACCTCTCAAACGTTTAGAGCCTCTCAAACGTTTTCCTTAGGTAAGGGCATGCTTAAGGGGTTTACGGTAGTTTGAAGGCATGTAAGGCAGAAAGAGTCTCTGGTTACCATGGAAACGACCTGATTCACTGACTCAACATCTCCTTAAAGAGATCACATTTATTTTGGGGGATTGCAAATATAACTTCCACATTCAAGCAGGGGAAACAAATTGATTCATAAGAGAATAAAACACATTTATTTTAGTAACTTTTTTTCTCAACTTATTTCTATTACTTCCCAGCACATCAATTTAACTTACACTACATTTATTTTTAAACCTGTATTTAACTAGGCATGTCAGTTAAGAACAATTCTTATTTACAATGACGGCCTAGGAACAGTGGGTTAACTGCCTTGTTCATGGGCAGAATGACCCATTTTTACCTTGTCAGCTCGAGGATTCGATCTAGCAACCGTTCAGTTACTGKCCCAACACTCTAACCACTAGGCTACCTGCCACCCCTACATGACCAAAAGTATGTGGACACGTGGATGAACATGACACGCTCGTTGAACATCTCATTCCAAAATCATGGACATTAATATGGAATTGGTCCCCCCTTTGCTGCTATAACAGCCTCCACTCGTCTGGGAAGGCTTTCCACTAGATGTTGGAACATTGCTGCAGGGATTTGCTTCCATTCAGCCATAAGAGCATTAGTGAGGTTGGGCACTGATGTTGGGCAATTAGGCCTGCCTCAATTCATCCCAAGGGTGTTCGATGGGGTTGCGGTCAGGGCTCTATGCAGGCCGGTCAAGTTCTTCCACACCAATTCCGACAAATCATTAATATAGGGACCTTGCTTTGTGCACGGGGCATTGTCATGCTGAAACAGGAAAGGGCCTTGTCATTATATGCCTAGCCCGAGCTATTAAAAACAGCCCCAGAGCAATGTTCCTCCTCCACCAAACTTTACAGTTGGCACTATGCAATTGGGCAGGTAGCATTTTCCTGGCATCCGCCGAAACCAGACTTGTCAGTCGGACTGCCAGATGGTGAAGCGTGTTTCATCACTCCCAAGAACGTGTTTCCACTGCTCCAGAGTTCAATGGCGGCGAGCTTTACACCACTCCAGCCGACGCTTAGCATTGCGCATGGTGATCTTAGGCTTGTATGCGGCTGCTCGGCCATGGAAACCCATTTCATGAATCTCCCGACGAGCAGTTATTGTGCTGACGTTGCTTCCAGAGGCAGTTTGGAACTAGGTAGTGAGTGTTGCAACCGAGGACAGACTATTTTTATRCGTGCTAAGTACTCTCGGCCAACAAACGCTATTGTGTCTGAGCCCTAAGAAGACAAGCCTAGTCAGTGCATGTGAGGTGACTGGGGCCCATACAGGTTATGGTGATTATACTGACAGGCCGATCTGTTGTATTAACACTTTACAGTGTGACACTGCTTGTAGACGGGCTATAAGCTGTCATGACAGCACAGAGCTGGATTCCAGCAAGGGACTGTGGAATCTAGCCTGGGACGTCCTGCCTAACCCTAACCCTCTCTGGCTGGCTGTGGATCTGACATAGCAGTCCCAGCGCTAGGGATTTGGATTATGGGCACACAGACACAATTGAGGTCTTACACACACTCGGAACGTACAACACCACACACACAATCAACAGACGCACACAACACACACGCACGCACACACACCACACACACACACACACACACACACACACACACACACACACACACACACACACACACACACACAACACACACACACACACACAACACAACACACACACACACACACACACACACACACACACACACACACACACACACACACAGGTAGATTTACATCTTCTCATTTGCACCCAAGTCCAACAACCACATACAGCCAACCAGACAAGTCTTACATAACTTACAGCCAGCATTGGATCCGGGATGTGTGTTATTTTTAGCCTGTACTTTCTATCAAATGTTTGTCTACTATTCCTGCACTGACCTAGTAGATGTCTAATAGAAGTATACCAAGGCCTCTACATGTCTTTGTCGCACACCTAGGTTATTGTAGTAAATGAAAAATGTAACTAAATAAAAAATGAAAAAACGATTTAGTAAATTTTAGGCAAAAATCTAATGGGGTTTTCAGGCATTTTTTTCTAATGGGGTTTTCGAGCTTCTGAATCTGKCAGGAACATTCTGCCAGGAGATGGCAATACAAATAGGGCTAGCTTGTGCATCACTATTAGGCTACTAGCTATCACCAGTGGAAATGCACGGTAACAGGGAAGAAATCCCAAGGGCAAGCACGGAGCGTGATCAATGGCGGCAGCAAACCCAAAATCAGTGGTTGGTCGAAAAACGGAAAAGCCCTGTATGGGATTATTTTGATTACATTGCTGAGAGAGACAAAAGTAAATGTATTGGAGTGTCAGAACATTCTTAGAAAAAAGGGTTGCAAAAGGGTTCTTCAGCTGTCCCCATAGGAGAACCCGTTTAGGATCTGGGTAGAATCCTTTTGGGTTCTATGTAGAACCCTCTGTAGGAAGGGTTCTACATGGAACCCAAAAGGGTTTTACCTGCAACCAAAAACGGTTCTTCAAAGGGTTCTCCTATGGGGACAGCTGAAGAACCATTTAAGGTTCTAGAGGAACCGTTTTTGTCTAAGAGTGTAGTGTGTGGTACAGAGATCAAAGGGGGGGAAAAATCCCAACTTAAAAGTTTATCTGATCAGCGCTCCCAAAGAAGCATACAAACTATTTGAGGATAAAGACGAGGTGAGACAGCCACCAGCTAACAGTAACATTAGCTGCACGTCAACATTGCCAACAACATCCTCTTCCCAAGGAAAACCAACTTTAGCATTGTGCTTGAAAAGAGCAGAAACGTGGCAACCTCATCCAATGAACATAAAAATAGAGAAGCATTGGTGTAGTTATTCAATGATTCTGGCAAGTCCACAAGACTGTGTGAGGAGCCAGCCTTCTGAAAATTCAACGAGACACTTAATCCTAAATTCAAAAACTCCTGGAGTTGATAAAATAAATTGTTGCTTTGCAACGCAGAAAGTTAAGGAGATTATGAAAGAGGCAAGAAAAGTAACCCGTTGTGTTTGCGGATGGAGCGAGAAAGGACTGTTTTGTTTTTGGGCATATCAGCATGCTTCTATCACCCCTCCTCTAGCAAGGCACAGCAAATCTACCTGATTCAACTCATTGAGGTTCCGGTCCCGGTTGCATAAAACATCTTCAGTCAATTTCCCCCTCATCTATTCCCTTAAAGTTCCCTTAACTGTCAGTTGCGGAAAACATTTTAAGGTGAATCTTAAATGAAGTGAAACAGTTAAGGGTGCCCATGAGGTCCCTTAAGGTCCCTTAAGTGCTTCATTCAGTATGGATATCAATGTAAACAGCATTTGTGGAAGTGAATGTTACTTTCCTCTGCCCTGTTTGCAAAAGGAAGACATCAATCAGCTAGCTGGGTGTATAGCTAGCTAGCTACTTAGCTATTCAATGGAAGGTGCACAATATGTTCCAGGATTCCTCCGATGGCATTGAGCAGTACACCACATCAGTCATTGGTTTCATCAATAAGTGCATTGATGACRTCATCCCCACAGTGACCGTACGTACATACCCCAACCAGAAGCCATGGATTACAGGCAACATCCGCACTGAGCTAAAGGCTAGAGCTGCCACTTTCAAGGAGCGGGACTCTGTCCCGGAAGCTTATAAGAAATCCCGCTATGCCCTCCGACAAACCATCAAACAGGCAAAGCGTCAATACAGAACTAAGATCAAATTATACTACACCGGCTCTGACTCTCGTCGGATGTGGCAGGGCTTGCAAACCATTACAGACTACAAAGGGAAGCACAGCCGAGAGCTGCCCAGTGACACAAGCCTACCAGATGAGCTAAGCTACTTCTATGCTCACTTCGAGGCAAGTAACACTGAGACATGCATGAGGGCACCAGCTGTTCCAGAAAACTGTGTGATCACTCTCTCTGCAGCCGATGTGAGTAAGACCTTTAAAACAGGTCAACATTCACAAGACCGCAGGGCAGATTACCAGGACGTGTCTGCAAGCATGCGCTAACCAAATGGAAATTGTATTCCCTGACATTTTCAAACTCTCCCTGTCCGAGTCTGTAATAACAACATGTTTTAAGCAGACCCCCATAGTCCCTGTGCCCAAAAACAGGTAACCTGCCTAAATGACTACCGACCCGTAGCACTCACATCTGTAGCCATGAAGTGCTTTGAAAGGCTGGTCATGGCTCACATCAACACCATTATCCCAGAAACTATAGACCCCCTCCAATTTGCATACCGCCCTAACAGATCCACAGATGATGCAATCTCTAATGCACTCCACACTACCCTTTCCCACCTGGACAAAAGGAACACCTATGTGAGAATGCTATTCATTAACTACAGCTCAGCATTCAACACCATAGTACCCTCAAAGCTCATCAATAAGCTAAGGACCCTGGGACTAAACACCTCCCTCTGCAACTGGATCCTGGACTTCCTGATGGGTTGCCCTCAGGTGGTAAGGGTAGGAAACAACACATCCATCCTCAACACAGGGGCCCCTTAGGGGTGCGTGCTCAGTCCCCTCCTGTACTCCCTTTTCACTCATGACTGCACGGCCAGGTACGACTCCAACACCATCATTAAGTTTGCCAATGAAACAACAGTGGTAGGCCTGATCACCGACAATGACGAGACAGCCTATAGGGAGGAGGTCAAAGATCTGGCCGTGTGGTGCCAGGACAACAGCCTCTCCCTCAACATGATCAAGACAAAGGAGATGATTGTGGACTACAGGAAAAGTAGGACCAAGCACGCCGCTATTCTCATCGACGGGGCTGTAGTGGAGCAGGTTGGGAGCTTCAAGTACCTTGGTGTCCACATCACCAACAAACTAGCATGGTCCAAGCACACCAAGATCATCGTGAAGAGGGCATGACAACCTATTCCCCCCAGGAGACTGAAAAGATTAGGCATGGGTCCTCAGATCCTCAGAAAGTTATACAGCTGCACCATCAAGAGCCTTCTGACTGGTTGCATCACTGCATGGTATGGCAACTACTCGGCCGCTGACCGCAAGGCACTACAGAGGGTAGTGCGTAAGGCCCAGTTCATCACTGGGGCAAAGCTTCCTGCCATCCAGGACCTCTATACCAGGCAGTGACAGAGGAAGGCCCTAAAAGTTGTCAAAGACTCCAGCCACCTTAGTCATAGACTGTTCTCTCTGCTACCGCACGGCAAGCTGTACCAGAGCGCCAAGTCTAGGTCCAAGAGGCTTCTAAACAGCTTCTACCTCCAAGTCATAGAACTCCTGAACATCTAATCAAATTGCTACCCAGACTATTTGCATTTCCCCCCCCTTTTTACACCGCTGCTGCTCTCTGTTGTTATCATCTATGCATAGTCACTTTAATAACTCTACCTACATGTACATATTACCTCAATTACCTCGACTAACCGGTGCCCCCGCACATCGACTCTGTACCGGTGCCCCCCCCCTGTGTATAGTCTCACTATTGTTATTTTATTGCTGCTCTTTAATTACTTGTTACTTTTATTTCTTATTCTTATTTGTACTGCATTGTTGGTTAGGGGCTCGTAAGTAAGCATTTCACTGTAAGGTCTACACCTGTGACTAACATCATTTGATTTGATTTGAATCCATGGCTTCAAAGCTAGCTAGCTACCTACTTGTGTAACCTCAAGTTACACAACTAACAATAACCCCAACCTCAAGATACACAACTAACCTTAACCCTAACCCCAATCTGAAATTAAACAACTAACGCCAACCTCAACCTCAAGTTAGTCAACTAACTTTAACCCCAACTTCAAGATACACAACTACCCCTAACCCCCCCAAGTTAAACAACTGTTTCCCAAATGGCAACCTATTCCCTACATAGTGCACTACTTTTGTGATAGTGGCACTCTATATGGGGAATAGGGGGAATAGGGTTCAATTTGGGTCCATGACTCATGACAATGGAAGGAAGGTGAGGGCTTTCAAAGAGCTTGGTTGGAATGGTTTGCAGTGCTATGACAAGTCAAGGACTTATTTATATTGTGGTCTTCAAAATGCTTTCACAAACAGAGTGCTTTCACTGGTTGGTTGGTGGGCACAAAGGAAGTGTGTCTTGCTGCCACCCATCCCTGTTGGCATTGTGCTTGTTTCAGGCAGATTGCTCAAGATTGACTTTGAAATTTGACGTCTGTCCATGTCTTGAGGACGTCGGGAAATGACAAAACAGGGAGTGCTATTGCCATTCGATTTTTGTGGAAATATCGTGCAACCTGTCCTTTAACCTTTAACTTCGAAATGTAACATTTGGAGAAACAGAATGATGCTGGGCAGGAGGAGTAAACCCAGGGTGTCAAAAACACTTCGAAATTTGACGTTTGGAACAACTTAGAAATTTGACGTTTGGAACAACTTCGAAATTTGACGTTTGGAGAAACGTGGATAAACATCAGAATCTGAAATCAAATTGGTTAAATCGTGAGATCTTGTTGCTTGTTTGCTGTGAGCGGAGTTTGCCTGTGATGCACTGTTCCACACTCTGCTGAGGCGTGGGCACTGCGGCAGAGCGGCGGTGTTTGTGTGGATGTGTGTGTGATGTGTGTGTGTGTGTGTGTGTGTGATGTGTGTGTGTGTGTGTGTGTGTGTGTGTGTGTGTGTGTGTGTGTGTGTGTGTGTGTGTGTGTGTGTGGTGTTGTGTGTGTGTTGTGTGTGTGTGTGTGTGTGTGTTGTGTGTGTGTGTGTGTGTGTTTGTGTGCGTGCGTGCGTGCGTGCGTGCGTGCGTGCGTGGCGTGCGTGCGTGCGTTGCGTTGCGTGACGTGCGTGCGTTGCGTGCGTGTGTGTGTCAGTCTGGAACCATGTGTTGAGCTCAGTGTGAGGGGAGAGGTTCTGTTACCAGCGTGTTATTGACTGACGGCTTGGCTCCCTCGTTGCCAGGGCCCACCGTTGCCAGGGCCCACTGTTATGAGAGGCTCAGGCCAGACATGGAGAGAGGGAGTGAGGGAGAGAAGGGGGAGAGTCCGGGCGACTCCACTCTGTGTGAATGGGTTGTGTTTACGCAGCAGACAGACACTGTTTGGCATGGAGCGCTAGTGGTGTGTATTTATCCCCATTATCTCAGCAGACTGGTGGAAAGTGACTGGGGCTTGGGTTGGGGCCGGGCACCCCAGGTACTGAGCCATATAGCCACTCTGCCATCTCTGCTGTGTGTATGTTTTGGAAGTGTGATCACGGATGAAGAACGGCCATGTGTTGCCATGTGTATCTGCATTAAAAGGTGTGCCTTTTGTGTGTGTGTGTGTGCGTGTGCGTGTGCGTGTGTGCGTGTGTGTGTGTACCATGGCTCAGTACTACGGGTCTCAGTGGGCCCTAGGAACACTGTCTGCCAATATCAGAACTGCATTCACACCCACACACAAGCACTTCAAGTGACCTGGCTCAGTCCTCTCGGTCTTCTACTCCAAACATCCCTCTTTCTCAATGGAAGTGTGCTGTAGTGCTGTAGTCAGCTTGTGAACAGGCAGAGTGATTATCAGACAGCTAGCTACCTCTTTAGCATTAGCAACATCTCTGACAACCAGCCAGCTAGAGAGGTAGAGCCTAGGGATATAATAAAATGCTATTGTGGTTTAACTTCTTAATGGGGAGCTCTTCCTCTCTAGGTGACTCTGGTGCTACTAAAAGTAGCCTGGTCCCAGATATGTATGTGCTGTTTAGCCAACTCATATGGTCTTATCACTGGCTACACAGCACAAACGGATCTGAGACCAGGCTATATTAAAGGGGACTAGTTGTTCTTCAGTCAGTTGACCAGACAGAGTGGGTGATTCATTGTCTGATGCTTGGCACAGCAGCCCCATCTATAGTGAACAATAGACAACCCCTTCCCTTAGTCAGTTGGTTGCCAAGCAAAAGTGAAAACTAGGAGCCACACATACAGAAACACACCAGTTTTATATTTTCTGTTGCTCAAAGCAGAAGTTTCTCAGAAGTTTTTTGCCATCTGATGTGACTGGTGTCTGTGCCACTGCCAGGTCAGGTTAACTGCAAGCAGGGGAAAGTCAAAGCACTACTTAGGTTACATCTCAAATGGCAACCTATTCCGTATATAGTGCACTACTTTTGACCAGGGCCCATTGGCCAGCCATAGGAAATAGAGTGCAATTTAGGATTCTCAGTACAAAAAGCCCCTGATAGCTATCAATTTCTTTCTCAACCACAAATCACATCTCTCTCTCTCTCAGCTGACTGGGGAGGGAAACCCTACACTCAGGAAAAAAAGTGCTATCTAGAACCTTAAAGTGTTCTTTGGCGTTCCCATAAGAGAACCCTTTGAAGAACTAGTTTTAGTTCCAGTAGAACCCATTTGGTTCCAGGTAGAACACTTATGGGGTCAATGGTAGAACCCTTTCCACATAGGGTTCTACATGGAACCCAAAATGATTCTAACTTATTCTATGGGGACAGCCAAAGAACCTTTTAGGAAACTCTTTTTTCTAGGAGTGCAAAAGTAATCCTTAGGATGTTGTGGTACCAACACACACCACACACACACACACACCAACACAACACACACACACACACACACACACACCACACACACACACACACACACACACACACACACACACACACACACACACACACACACACACACACACACACACCACACACACACCACACACCACACACAAGCCAGCACAAAGTCACGAAACAAATACGCAGACATATGAGTGCATGCACACTGTCTGATGAGAGAGAGAGAGAGAGAGGAAGAGAGAGAGAGAGAGAGAGAGATAAGAGAGAAGAGAGATAAAGAGAGATAAAGAGAGATAAAGAGAGATAAAGAGAGAGACAAGGGGGGCAGAGAGAGAGAGAGAGACAAGGGGAGCAGAGAAGAGAGAGAGAGCAGAT
>NC_036847.1:29000809-29015732 GCF_002910315.2 Salvelinus sp. IW2-2015 | reverse complement strand
GTAACAGACACATATGGCTTCAGGCCTGTACTCTGGGTTCTTTAAGGAAGTTAGAGATGCAGATAGACTCCCACCTGTACCGCTCTATCTACCAACTGTAAACAAGACCAATACACAGACCCCTGTACCGCTCTATCTACCAACTGTAAACAAGACCAATACACAGACCCCTGTACAGCACTACAACTAGCACGTACGTTGATGGCACATTGGAACAGTACAGCGTGTGAATCAGGAGAGAGAGCAGAGTGAACAGAGAATCCCACTTGCAAATCAAATGGAGTCTAGTCTGCAGAGACTGGGCAGAGCCACTGACTGGAAGAGGGCCCACTCTAAACTAAGAGTCCACAGTTCTATTCGCATACACGTTAGCACGCACACAAAAATACATACGCAGGCAAGAACGCATGCTTGCGAGCACTCACAAACACACATACAACAAGCACATACACACACACACTAACTCCCTCACATGCCAAGTCTCACCCTGGAATAGTGTCCCAGTGAAGATTCAATCACACCCACAGTCACGTAGACCAAATCTGCAGGCAGCCTATTGTGAAGGAATAGTTGTTCCTCTGCCAGGGTGTCATATGCTAGCTAGCTGCTCGGTTAAAACCAGGGTTGCGCAACAACACAGAAACACAGTAATGCCTTTGCTTTGCTCACAGTTGAATTGCTATTGGACACATGCTGTACAGCACAGCACAGCACAGCTCCTCTTCTTTTCTAGAGACGACAAAACAACAGGTTTTGATGGTCAACCAGAAAGCCCCTCCTCTTTGGTTCCCTGTGTATCCTTTCTTCTTTCTCTTCTTCTATTGTATCAGTTGAACTTCAAGGGAAGTCATTTGGCCCAGTTGACGTTCACCTAGAATTTAATGCAATTGACCTTCAGCTCCACGTCTATTTCTGTCTGGTGTACTTAGCACATCTAATGAGGTGCAGTGAAAGGATGTTACTCCGCAGATAGAGGCTGAAGGTGTGTGTGTGTGTGTGTGTCCCAGCATGTGTGCTTCTGCGTGTGTGTGTGCGCATGAACGTGTGCGCGTGACTCTGGGATTAGTGTAAGTCATGGCAGTGCAGCTGGACCATGTGTGTACAGAGGCCACTGAGAGAGGGGGATTAGAGGTAAACTGATACTTAGTATGAAATGTAGGAAATGAGCAGTGGCTAACTCCTCTCCTCTCCTCCCCTCTGTCACCCCCCTAGCACACAGCCCCCAACCCCAATCCCCACACACTACCCAGCTCTCCTCTCCCCTCCTCCCTCTGTCACCCCCCTAGCAAACACAGCCCCCAACCCATAATCCCCCAGCACATCTACCCCAGCTCTCCCTCGCCCTCCTCTCCCTCCTCCGTCCTATTGTCCACCCCCCTAGCAACCAGCCCCCAACCCCAATCCCCACACACTTACCCAAGCTCTCCTCCTCTCCTCCTCTCTCCTCTCCTTCCCCCTCTGTCACCCCCCTAGCACACAGCCCCCAACCCCAATCCCCACAACACTACCAGCCTCTCCTCTCCCCTCCTCTCCTCTCCTCCCCTCTGTCACCCCCCCTAGCACACAGCCCCCAACCCCAAATCGCCCACACACTACCCAGCTCTCTCCTCTCCCCTCCTCCTTCTCTCCTCCCCTTCTGTCACCCCCCCTACGCACACGCCCCCAACCCCAATCCCCACACACTACCCAGCTCTCCTCTCCTCCTCCCTCTCCTCTCCTCCCCTCTGTCACCCCCCTAGCACACAGCCCCCAACCCCAATTCCCCACACACTACCCAGCTCTCCTCTCCCTCCTCTTCTCCCTCCCCTCTGTCACCCCCCTAGCCACAGCCCCCAACCCAATCCCCACACACTTACCCAGCTTCTCCTCTTCCTCTCGCTCTCCTCCCGTCCCTCTGTTCACCCCCCTAGCCACCAGGCCCCAACCCATCCCCACACACTACCCAGCTCTCCTCTCCTCTCCTCTCCTCCCCTCTGTCACCCCCCTAGCACACAGCCCCCAACCCCAATCCCCACACACTACCCAGCTCTCCTCTCGTCCATCACCAGCCTTCAGCTCTCCGGAGGAAGATTGCCATGCAAAGTGAGGCCCAGGCTTCAGAACTGATAACAGTGCCTCTCATTTCAGAGGCCTTTTTTTCTCTAAACAAAGATGAGCTGGGTTTGGGAGACAGTGAGTGACAGGAAGAGACAGGGACAGACAGGGGAGGGGGCTCAGGGGGGTTGATTGAATAGCTCCATGTCATCATTCAAGTGGGCCTGCTTGCCTGGGGTGGGGTAAGTGTGGAGGGATATTTGGATAGGTATGGAGCRTGTGTGTGTGTCAAATAAAATAAAATAATTATTGGTCACATACACATATTTAGCAGATGTTATTGAGGGTGTAGCTAAATGCTTGTGTTTCTAGCTCCAACAGTGCAGTAGTATCTAACAATACACAACAATACACACAGATCTAAAAGTCAAAGAATGGAATTTAAAAATATATAAATATTAGGAGTGGCATTGACTAAAATACAGTAGAATAGAATAAGGTATATAAATATGAGATGAGTAAAGCAGTATGTAAATATTATTTAAGTGACTAGTGTTTCATTATTAAAGTGGCCAGGGATTCCAAGTCTATGTATATAGGGCAGCATCCTCTAAGGTGCAGGGTTGCGTAACCAGGTGGAAGCCGGCTAGTGATGGCTATTTAACAGTCTGATGGTCTTGAGTTAGATGCTGTTTTTCAGTCTCTCGGTCTCAGCTTTGATGCATCTGTACTGACCTCCCCTTCTGGATGATAGCAGGGTGAACAGGCCGTGGCTCGGGTGGTTGATGTCCTTGATGATCTTTTTGGTCTTCCTGTGACATCGGGTGCTGTAGGTGTCCTGGAGGGCAGGTAGTTTGCCCCTGGTGAAGCATTGGGCWGACCGCACCACCCTCTGGAAAGCCCTGCGGTTGCGGGCGGTGCAATTGCTGTACCAGGCGGTGATACTCTCAACAGGAATCTCTCAATTGTGCATCTGTTAAAGTTTGTGAAGGTTTTCTTCAGCCTCCTCAGGTTGAAGAGGCGTTGTTGCGCCTTCTATACCACACTATCTGTGTGGGTGGACCATTTCAGATCGTCAGTGATGTGTACGCTAAGGAACTTAAAACTTTCCACCTGCTCCACTGCGGTCCCATCGATGTGGATAGAGGCATGTTCCCTCTGCTGTTTCCTGAAGTCCACGATCGGCTCCTTGTTTTGTTGACATTGAGTGAGAGGTTATTCTCCTGGCACCACTCTACCAGGGCCCTCACCTCCTCCCTGTAGGCTGTCTTGTCATTGTTGGTAATCAAGCCTACTAAGTCGTCTGCAAACTTGATGACTGAGTTGGAGGCGTGCTTGGCCACGCAGTCATGGGTAAACAGGGAGTACAGGAGGGGGCTGAGTACGCACCCTTGTTGTTTGCTACCCTCACCACCTGGGGGGCGGCCCATCAGGAAGTCCAAGACCCAGTTGCACAGGGCTGGGTTCAGACCCAGGGCCCAGATGAGCTTGGAGGGTACTTTTGTGTTGAATGCTGAGCTATGGTCAATGAACAGCATTCTTACATAGGTATTCCTCTTGGATAGGGCAGTGTGCAGTGCGATGACGATTGCATCGTCTGTGGATCTATTTGGGCGGTAACCAAATTGAAGTGGTTCTAGGGTGTCAGGTAGGGGGGAGGTGATATGATCCTTAACTAGCCCCACAAACACTTCATGATGACAGAAGTGAGTGCTATGGGGCGATAGTCATTTAGTTCAGTTACCTTTGCTTTCTTGGGTACAGGAACAATGGTGGACATCTCGAAGCAAGTGGGGACAGTAGACTGGGATAGGGAGAGATTGAATATGTCTGTAAACACTCCAGCCAACTGGTTTGCGCATGCTTTGAAGACGCGGCTAGGGATGTCGTCTGGGCCGGCAGCTTTACGAGGGTTAACAGACTTAAATGTCTTACTCATGTCGGCCAGGGAGAGCACACAGTCCTTGGTAGTGGGCCGTGTCGGTGGCACTGTGTTATCCTCAACGCTGGCGAAGAAGGTGTTTAGCTTGTCCGGAAGCAAGATGTTGGTGTCCGCGATGTTGCTGGTTTTCCATTTGTAGTCCGTGTCTGAGCCGTTGCATTGCAACTCCACTTTGTCTCTATACTAACGTTTTGCTTGTTTGATTGCCTTATGGCGGGAATAACTACCCTGTTTATATTTGGCCATATTCCCAGTCACCTTTCCATGGTTAAATGCGGTGGTTCAGTTTTCAGTTTTGCGCGAATGCTGCCATCTATCCATGGTTTATGGTTTGGGTATGTTTTAATAGTCACACTGGGTACAACATCTCCTATACACTTCCTGATGAACTGACTCACCGTATCGGTATATTTGTTATTCTCAGAGGCTACCCGGAACATATCCCAGTCGGCGTGATCAAAACAATCTGGAAACATGGATTCCGATTGGTCAGACCAGCGTTGAATAGACCTTAGCACGGGTACTTCCTGTTTGAGTTTCTGCCTATAGGAGGAGAGAAGCAAAATAGAGTCATGATCAGATTTGCCGAAGGAAGGGCGGGAGTGGGCCTTGTAGGCATTTCGAAAAGTTGAGTAGCAGTGGTCCAATGTTTTACCAGCACGAGTACTACCGTCAATGTGTTGGTGGAACTTTGCTAGCGTTTTCCTACAATAAATGTGGCCTCAGGATATGTGGTTTCCAATTTTCATAAAGTCCATTGTAGTTCTTTGAGGACCGTCATGGTATTGTCTTGAGCGGGAATATACACGGCTGTGACTATAACCGAAGAGAATTCTCGAGGGAGGTCATATGATTGGCATTTGATTGTGAAGTATTCTAGGTCGGGTGAACAGAAGGACTTGAGTTTCTGTATGTTATCACAATCACACCATGAGTAGTTGATCATGAAACATACACCCCTGCCTTTCTTCATCCCGGAGAGTTCTTTATTCCTGTCTGTGTAATGTATTGAGAACCCAGCTGGCTGTATGGACGGGGACAGTATATCCCGAGAGAGCCATGTTTCTGTGAAACAGAGTACGTGACAATCCCTGATGTATCTTGAAGGAGATCCTCGCCCCGAGCTCGTCTACTTTATTATCCAGAGACTGAACATTAGCGAGTAATATACTCTGAAGCGGTGGATGGTGTGCATGCCTCCACAGTCGGACTAGAAGTCCACTCCAAATACCTCTTCTCCGTCGGCGGTGTTTTGGAGCAGCCTCTGGAATAAGTTAAATTGCCCTGGGGGGTACGAACAAAGGATCCAACTTGGAAAGTCGTATTCCTGGTCGTAATGCTGGTGAGCTACCGCCACTCTGATATCCTAAAGTTGTCCTAACCCCCCAAAAAATCGTAAACCCTAACCCCCCCAAAAATCTGAGCTAATAATGTAACAAATAACACACTAAAAAACTAAATACTGCAAAGTTCCTTAGGAGCTTAAAGCAGAGCTGCTATATCTGTCGGCACCATCTAATAGTGTGAGTGTGTGTGTGTTGTGTGTGTGTGTGTGTGTGTGTGTGTGTGTGTGTGTGTGTGTGTGTGTGTGTGTGTGGTGTGTGTGTGTGTGTGTGTGTGTGTGTGTGTGTGTGTGTGTGTGTGTGTGTGTGTGTGTGTGTGTGTGTGTGTGTTGTGTGTGTGGGTGTGTGTGTGTGAGAAGAGAGAGAGAACAGGAGTCAGGTTCTATTCTACTATGGCAGGAACCAGTTCATGTTGTTGACAGATCCTGATGGATTTTTATGTTCTCCGCTGTCCTAGTTTTCTCTCTCTCTCTCCCACCTTCTCTCTCTCTCTCTCTCCACCCCCCTCTCTCTCTCTCCACCCTCCTCTTTCTTCTCTCTCTCTTCTCTCTCCACCCCCTCTCTTTCTCTCTCTCTCTCCACCCCCTCTCTTTCTCTCTCTCTCTCCACCCCCTCTCTTTCTCTCTCTCTCTCTCCACCCCTCTCTTTCTCTCTCTCTCTCCACCCCCTCCTTTCTCTCTATCTCTCTCCACCCCTCTCTTTCTCTCTCTCTCTCCAACCCTCTCTTTCTCTCTCTCTCTCTCCCACCCCTCTCTTTCTCTCTCACTCTCTCCACCCCCTCTCTTTCTCTCTCTTCTCTCTCCACCCCTCTCTTTCTCTCTCTCTCTCCACCCCTCTCTTTCTCTCTCTCTCTCTCTCACACCCCCTCTCTTTCTCTCTCTCTCTCCACCCCTCTCTTTCACTCCTCTCTCCTCTCCACCCCTCTCTTTCTCTTCTCTCTCTCCCCCCTCTCTTTCTCTCTCTCTTGTTCAATCTCTCCGCCTCTCAGACCATCTAATTTACTATTAATTTCTTGACGCCACACAGGGTTTGCCTTATCAAAGGACTTGTCAAACCACATTGCCCCAGGATCTGTTTACTGGTGTTATTATGCATAAAAGTTCACACCACGCTCACTGAGTTCTACTAAATAATAATAATATATGCCATTTACCCTTTAATCCAAAGCAATTTATGGTCATGCGTGTATACGTTTTATGTATGGTGGGCCCGGGATCGAAACCCACAACCCTGGCGGTGCAAGCGCCATGCTTTACAACTTGACTCTTCGCTGACCTGTGCTCAAATCAAATGTCAAATACACATATTATGCAGATGTTTTCGCCGGTGTAGCTAAATGCTTATGTTCCAACAGTGCAGTAATAGCTAACCGAATGCTATAGTGTTTGTAACATACAGGGCAAGAGGATTGCTGCAACTCCAAATCAAATCAAATGTATTGGTCACATACACATGGTTAGCAGATGTTAATGTGAGTGTTGCGAAATGCTTGTGCTTCTAGTTCCGACAGTGCAGTAATATCTAACAAGGGAGGGAAGGGGGACTGGGAAGGGGGACTGGAGGAGGGAAGGGGACTGGAGGTGGAAAGGGAGACTGGAGGAGGGAAGGGGACTGCGGGAGGGAAGTGGGACTGGGAGGAGGGAAGGGGACTGAGGAAGGGAAGGGGTGAGGTGGAAAGGGGGACTGAGGAGGGAAGTGGGACTGGAGGAGTGGGAAGGGGACTGAGGAGGGAAGGGGACTGGAGGGGTGGAAAGGGGACTGGAGGAGGGAAGGGGGACTGGAGGTGGAAAGGGGACGGAGGAGGAAGGGGACTGAGTGGAAAGGGGGACTGAGAGGGAAAGGGGGGACTGGAGGTGGAAAGGGGACTGGAGGAGGGAAAGGGGAGACTGGGAGGGAAGGGACTGGGAGAGGGGAAGGGGACTGGAGGAGGGAAAGGGGACTGGGAGAGGAAGGGACTGAGGGAAAGGAGACTGGAGGAGGAGGAAGGGGGACTGGCGGAGGGGAAGAGTGGACTGGAGGAGGGAAGGGGGACTGAGGAGGGCAGGGCGGAGGAGGGAAGGGGGACTGGAGGAGGGAAGTGGGACTGGAGGTGGAAAGGGGGACTAAGGAAGGGCCCCCCCTTCCTTAGTCCCCCTTTCCACCTCCAGTCCCACTTCCCTCCTTCAGTCCCCCTTCCCTCCTCCAGTCCCCCTTCCCTCCTCCATGGGGTTATAGGTTAAGTTTAGGCTAGCCCTGTGGTTTCCATTGAAGGTGTTAGGGGGAGGCGGGGGGCAGTAAAAGTTAGAATTCTAGAGCCTCCCTGTTTTTATTTTATGATTGGCGCTGCTTTTTTTTCACGGGCCTGGGTCTACAGCTAGTGGTGTGAATAGCTGCCCAAGGTGACTGGATCCTAATAAAGGCCTGGCCAGCTAGGAGACTGTCTTTATAGGCCAGTTCATAAGCCTGGGCCACTATTAAACCCTGCCAGGGCCTAGCTGAGGAATTTAGGGCCAGGAAACAAGAGAAAATAGGGTTTGTGTGTCAGGGGGTGGTGTGTTTTGGAGGCTGGGGCTGGAGAAGTTGGGAGGTTGAAGTTTGAGGGGTGACCGGGCGTGAAAGTTGAAGAAGTGTTATTGGGGAGGGGTGTGTCTCTTACTGAGAGTTTGCAATGTTAACTAGCATGTGTGAGGGCCTGGTGTGTGTGGGTGTGTAATGCGTGTGCGCGCCTGTGTGCATGTTGTGTTTTGTGCGCCTGTGTGTGAGTGTGTGGCTTATGGCTTATGGAATCCATACAATGCATATCTCAGTGCACAATGACCTTATTTAGAACATCAGGAGCATGTGACGTCAGTGGTACGACAATCAGCTTGTATGACTGGGTTTGAACAGGATTGGCAGAAGTCTGCAGTCTGCAGCAGTGAGACTTCTTTCTACATTTTGGTCTCTCATCTTCCTACACCTTAGCTACCTTGTCAGGTGTGTGCTAGATTTGTCCTGAGGTTGTGTTTAAGTGGATGCCGGTCTCAGTGAGTCAGTCAGTGGCAGTCAGTAGGCTGTTTTGGAATGACTGAGGAATCCCTAGCTGCTGCAACAGCCCTGCCCATTCAGCTACCAGTCCTTATCAGAGACTGAGATCTGTCAATCTAATCAATTACGCCTCCACTTATTGTCAGTTATCTGCCTGCTGTTAAACTGTTTGTTTTCTTTACCTCTGTCAATCTGAGCCCCTCCCAGCTCTAAAAGGCACACTAATCTCTGATCTGTGACCTGAGGGCCCGGCTCGGGGGGGGGGGGGGGGGGGGGGGGGGGGGGGGGGGGGGGGGGGGGGGGGGGCTATGCTAATACCCTACACCCCCAACCCGAGTACTCCGTTCTTCCACCTCTGGTCTTTTGGCCCTCCCACCTCTACGGGAGGGCAGCTCCCGCTCAGCCCAGTCCAAGCTCTTCTTTGTCCCGGCACCCCATTGGTGGAACCAGCTTCCCCCTGAAGCTAGGACAGCAGAGTCCCTTCCCATCTTCCCCCTGAAGCTAGGACAGCAGAGTCCCTTCCCATCTTCCCCCTGAAGCTAGGACAGCAGAGTCCCTGCCCATCTTCTGAAAACATCTGAAACCCAACCTCTTCAAAGAGTATCCAAAAAAATCCCACTGCACCCCCCTCGCACCCCCTCCTAAATAAAAATAAATGAAAAGCCTTTAGTGAACTAACACTGACTCTTTCCTCTCCTACCTCCTACCTCTTACCTGCTCTGAGTTTGATATCTACTTTATTGATTAGAAATGTACTTTCTATGCCAGTGGTGTGGTTGTCCCACCTTGCTGTCTTAAGATGAATGCAGAACTGTAAGTCGCTCTGGATAAGAGCATCTGCACTCCCTGACACACAAACCCTAAATGTAAAATGTCAGTCTTCTCCCCACCAATAGTCAGCCAAAACCTCTCGCCTGTCTTTAATTAGTGTGTTCTAACCTTAGCATGAGTGAATGAAACTGCACCATAAAGACTCTCTAACAACTCTATTCGACTGCAAGCTAAAACGTAATAAAATCAATCAACAAATAAACCTCTTTACTCTTCTCTCTGTAGCGGTGGAGACCCAGAGCACCAGCTCTGAGGAGATGGTCCCCGGCTCTCCCTCTCCACCTCCCCCACCACGCATCTACAAACCCTGCTTCGTGTGCCAGGACAAGTCCTCTGGATACCATTACGGAGTCAGTTCCTGTGAGGGCTGCAAGGTGAGGAAGCCCCTGCTTCATCTTCCTCATCATCACTACAAATACACAGACAACACTCAAACTTAACACTGACAAGACACACAAAATAAAAAAGCTAAGTGTGAGACATAAAAGTGAAAGTATAGAAGGTGAAGATATTGAGACATTACCATAAGAATGTAACATAAAGAATCCTGGATGAGGAAATCATAACAGTACAAAACATACTAAATGTTTCTGTTGTGAATTTGAAAATGGTCAGACATGAAAGGTTGAAATAAAGCAGACGGATACGTTACAATGTCGTTCATTCTGTTCCTTTCAACCATATTTCATAATAATTCTCTCTGTTAATTTTTCAGTGTGTGACCGTTACAATGTCACTCCCTATATAATATTTAATCTGTTATTTTCCCCTCTTTTCTCTCTCTCTCTCTCTCTCTCTCTCTCTCTCTCTCTCTCTCTCTCTCTCTCTCTCTCTCTCTCTCTTCTCGCTTGCTCTCTCTATTTCTTCTATCTATCTATCTATATCTATATCTATATCTATATATATATATCTGTTGATGTCTCCAGGGTTTCTTCCGACGCAGTATCCAGAAGAACATGGTGTACACCTGCCACCGAGACAAGAACTGCCAGATCAACAAGGTCACCAGGAACCGCTGCCAGTACTGCCGACTGCAGAAGTGCTTTGAGGTCGGCATGTCCAAGGAAGGTGAGAGACGTAAGAGGGGCTGAGGGATGTGGATGGGATGAGGGATGAGCGATGTGAGGAGGATGTGGATGGGATGAGGGATGTGGGATGGATGAGGGATGTGGGTGGGATGGGATGTGGGATGTGGGATTGAGGGATGTTGGGTGGGATAGGATGTGGGATGTGGGATGAGGGATGGGATGAGGGATGTGGGGTTATGGGATGGGATGAGGATGGGAGAGGGATGAGGATGTGGATGGGTGGGATGAGGGATGTGTGATGATGAGGTAGAGGATGTGGATGGAGAGGATAGGATTGGATGAGGGATGGGAAGAGGATGAGATGTGGGTGGGATGTGGGATGGTGAGGATGAGGGATGTGGATGGGATAGGATGTGGATGAGGGATGTGGATGGGGATGGGATGAGGATGTGGATGGGATGAGGATAGATGAGGGATGGATGTGGGATGAGAGTGGATGGATGAGGGATGTGTGATGGGATGGATGGGATGAGGGATGTGGGATGAGGGATGAGGGATGGGATGAGGGATGGGAGGGGATGAGGGATGTGGATGAAGATGAGGATGTGGGATGGGATGAGGGATGTAGGATGGATGAGGGATGTGGGATGGGATGTTGGATGGGAGAGGGATGTGGGATGGGATGAGGGATGTGGGATGGGATGAGGGATGTGGGATGAGATGAGGGATGTGGGATGGGATGAATTGTAGGGTATGTGGAGTTCAGTTCTGATTGCTTGTTTTGATTGTTTGTTTGCAAGATGTGATCTGTAGGCTAAGAGAGCTTCATAAACTGTTTATTCAATTGTGGGGTTGGAATAGTGTGAGACATATTTGGTGAGAATTTTAAAAAAAAGTGTTGAGTCCTCATTCAAAGGCAAGGGCAGTGTGAATACAAAGAGAACTGAGCTCTTTAGCTTTTTTACCCCAGAGTTCACTTTTAAGAGGACTGAGATTGGTTCTTTTAAAGAGGACTATATGTGAAAACACCCTCAGACTTACCATTGCACAAACCTCATTGCTACAGAACTGATTTTAATTGGTTAATGTTACATAGGCTTACGTGTWTAAGTCATGTTAAAACATAAATCTGAGCGGTGGATCTCGGCTAGCATTTTGACTCAGAAAGTGATCTTGACTCAGAAAAGGTTGGTGACCACTGACCTAAGAGGAAGTATGAGGAGAAACAGCAGGGTAGTGATTTGGAAAGACTGGGCACAGTACCAACCTTATGACTAATCATGTTACCAAAATGAGTCTGMTTAAGTCCCAAATGGCACCCTATTCCCTATTTAGTGCACTACTTTTCACCATAGCCCTATGGGAATAGGGTGCCATTTGTGACACATGCTCTGTCTTCCTGTTTCATCAGTCATCTCACTCTCAACACACCCTCACATTGCCAACACCTTCCATGTTTAATTCACACTGACATCTCAGTGGTGAATGAGTGTGCACCAACTGATACTTCTGTTGTGACAAAGACAGAAGCTGTAGCACTTTCAGCCACACAGGGCTCTATTTTCAGGGATTGTAAGTGATGTGAGTGTAACAGTGTGTGTGAGTGAGTGGCAGGCAGTTTGCCCATGGGACATGTATATGGGTGTAATGTTTGTGTGGATGTGTGTCAGGACTGAGATCACATTGTCCCTGCTATTTCTGGATATCCTGAGAGGAAGGAAAGAATGGGAGGAGGGAGGGAGAGAGGGAGATAGAGAGGGAGAGAGAGAGGGAGGGATAGAGTGAGAGAGGGAGGGAGTGAGAGAGGGAGAGAGGGGGAGAGGGAGAGAGAGGGAGGCCATGCTTACTGGTCAACTCAATGGTCAACTCAAGTTTCAAGTGTCATAGTTTATTCGCCACGTGCACAGGATACAACAGGTGTAAAACAGAACAGTGAAATTCTTACCTTGAGACCTCTTTCCCAACAATTCAGTGATAATGATAATATAGATAATAATATAGATAATAATAATATAGATAATAATAATATAGATAATATTAATATAGATAATAATAATATAGATAATAATGATATAGATAATGATAATGTAGATAATAATATAGATAATAATAATATAGATAATATTAATATAGATAATAATAATATAGATAATAATGATATAGATAATAATAATATAGATAATAATATAGATAATGATATAGATAATAATAATATAAATAATAATAATAATATAGATAATATAGATAATAATAATATAAATAATAATGATATAGATAATAATAATATAGATAATAATAATATAGATAATAATAATATAGATAAATATGTAGATAATAATAATATAGATAATAATAATATAGATAATAATGTAGATAATAATAATATAGATAATATAGATAATAATAATAATATAGATAATAGTAATATAGATAATGATAATATAGATCATAATAATATAGATCATAATAATATAGATCATAACAATAATACAGATACAAATGATAATATAGATAATAATATAGATAATAATAATGTAGTTAATAATAATATAGATAATGATCATATAGATAATGTAGATAATAATAATATAGATAATATAGATAATAATAATATAGATAAAGTAGATAATACAAATATAGATAATAATAATGATAATATAGATAATAATAATATAGATAATAATAGAAAATACAATCAAAAATGTAAATAAAAACCACACAAGAACTACGATGTGAGTTAAAGAAACGAGAATGCAAGTATATACAGGTCAGTGTCAGTACCTTATTCAATGTGCAGGGGTACTGGAGTGGTTGTATATACAGGTCAGTGTTAGTACCTTATTCAATGTGCAGGGGTACTGGAGTGGTTGTATATACAGGTCAGTGTTAGTACCTTATTCAATGTGCAGGGGTACTGGAGTGGTTGAGGTGGTTTGTAAACAGGGCTGAAAAGTGACTGGTAGCAGGAATACCTCAATGCAGAGGGGTAGGAAGAGAATGGGAGATCGTGTCATCACTTTGTTTAATGAAGTACTGTTATAAACTGTATTGTGTACTATGGCTTAATAACTTGTTTGTAACATCACTGAATTGCAGAGCATCAGTGGCTAGGCCTAAATAACATGACTGATCCATGTTGTCACTGAGATTCTTATTCACATGTTGTTTGTTCCTACTCTTCCTCTTCTTCCCCACCTCCTCCTCCTCCTCCTCCCCCCCCCCCAAACTCCCCACCCCACACAGCGGTGCGTAATGACAGAAACAAGAAGAAGAAAGACGTGAAGGAGGAGTTGGTGTTGCCAGAGAGTTATGAATTGAGTGGAGAACTGGAGGAGCTGGTCAACAAAGTCAGCAAAGCCCACCAAGACACCTTCCCCTCACTGCTGCAGCTGGGCAAATACCACACCGTAAGAGTCTCACACATCTTTCTGTTTCAACATACGGACACAAATCTCCTATGAACATGTATACTTTCCCAACTCAAAAGGCCAGTTTAGGGTAAATCTTATTTCTCCATTGGTCACTGTGTGAGAACAGGGGTCAGGTGATCGGTTGGTGTAAAGTAAGACTGTGAGAGCATTCTACCTGGTTGGCTGATGTTCAGTCAGTGATATTATTATTCTAGCTGATTGATGTCTAGTCAGACAGCCAGGTCCTCCGTGATACAAGTCAGTATACAACGTCCATCCATGTATGAGGACAATGGGAGATGACATGGAAAACTGCCACTAGGGGCAACAGTGAGCGCTGTTACCTTCTGGTTTTGGTTTCACTAGGGCGTTGTGGATGTGGATGGTGGATGGGCGTAAGCATCTGCCTCTTGTGCATGTTTAAATCCTGCGATAGAAAGTTGTTTTTTAGATTTTAGTTTGAAGCCTATCCTTAACCCTTACGTTACCCATTCGGAGTTTATACCTAACCTGAAGATTTCGGAGTTCGAAATGTTACGTTTGAAAAACATGGATGGACGTCTAATTCTGATGTGAGACTGTGAGAGCTAGCTGRGTAAGAACCCTGTCTTTTAACCCTGTCTGTGTCTCCCATATGCTCATAATATATCTCTCTGTATCTCCTCCGTCCTCCAGAACTCCAGTGCAGAGCAGCGCGTGCAGCTGGACCTGGGGCTGTGGGATAAGTTCAGTGAGCTTTCCACCAAGTGCATCATCAAGATCGTGGAGTTTGCCAAGCGCCTCCCCGGMTTCACCACCCTCACCATCGCTGACCAGATCACCCTCCTCAAATCAGCCTGCCTGGATATCCTGGTACTTACCTGGTTCTTCCCATCCCTTCAACCCCCTCTGTGTTATCAAATAACGTCTCACCAGTCATAGTTGAGATCTGTCGAAAGGTTCCCGTTATATAATAACTGGTACTCAGAAAGCCATGTGTAAATGTAATGATAAGAGGACAGTGCCTCTCAGTGGATAGAGGTGGCATTGCAAGAATAACTTTGCATGTCGGCTCATACTGTAGGGAGGGAAAGTTGAATAGCTGAAGATGTTTTATGGACAATAGATGTAGAACAAATCAAATCAAATCGGTCACATACACATGGTTAGCAGATGTTAATGCGAGTGTAGCGAGTGTAGCGAAATGCTTGTAAACATAGCCTACTATATGGATCAGACTTCCTGTGGTAAGCACTTCCTGTGGTATGCACTTCCTGTGGTATGCAGATAATCGATTTTATTTATGGTATACTTCCCCCTCTCTTTCTCTGTCTTCAACCGCCCACCCCC
>NC_036847.1:28980713-29000064 GCF_002910315.2 Salvelinus sp. IW2-2015 | reverse complement strand
TCTCTCTCACTCCTAGATGTTGAGGATCTGCACCCGCTACACCCCAGAGCAGGACACCATGACCTTCTCAGACGGGCTGACCCTGAACCGGACCCAGATGCACAACGCAGGCTTCGGCCCGCTCACAGACCTGGTGTTTGCCTTTGCTGGCCAGCTGCTGCCTCTGGAGATGGACGACACAGAGACGGGCCTCCTCAGCGCCATCTCCCTCATYTCTGGAGGTACTGCACCCTGTGGGGCTTAACATGATTTTACTGCCAGTCCATACAATGTTAAGAGCACATACAGAGCTAAATGTCTGTGAGGTGTTAGGCCGGGATAACTTCCTCACTCAGTTACAATACCAGTAGAAATTTGGAGATAAAATAGTTTAGATACACTATACTTTACTCTTCGTCAATTACATCAATCAGCAATTACATCAATTCTAGTGTGATGGATGGTTCCTGTTTATCATGTATTGTGTATATAACTCTGTCCTCTCCCCTTTCCGTCCCTCAGACCGTATGGACCTGGAAGAGCCCCAGAAGGTGGACAAGCTGCAAGAGCCCCTCCTGGAGGCCCTGAAGATCTACGCACGTCGCAGACGCCCCAACAAACCACACATGTTCCCCCGCATGCTGATGAAGATCACTGACCTCAGAGGCATCAGCACTAAGGGTCAGTATTAGTACAGTGGATTAGAGTCGAGCATCCTCCGTTAGAGCACCTGTAACACTGTCTTGACACACATTGAAGATATGCTAAGATTTGGACCAAACTGTCTTGACATACATTGAAAGATATGCTAAGATTGGGACCAAACTGTCTTGACCAAACATTGAAAGATAATGCTAAGATTGTGACCAAACTGTCTTGAACACACATTGAAGATATGCTTAAGATTTGGCAAAACTGCTGTCTGACACACAGTAAGATATGCTAAGATTTGGACACAAACTGTCTTGACACACATTGAAGATTATGCTAAGATTTGGACCAAACTGTCTTGACACACATTGAAGATATGCTAAGATTTGGACCAAACTGTCTTGACACACACTTGAAGATATGCTAAAGATTTGGACCAAACTGTCTTGACAACACATTGAAGATATGCTAAGATTTGGACCAAACTGTCTTGACACATTGAAGATATGCTAAGATTTGGACCAAACTGTCTTGACACACATTAAGATATGCTAAGATTTGACCAACTGTCTTGACACACATTGAAGATATGCTAAGATTTGGACCAACTGTCTTGACAAACATTGAAGATATGCTAAGATTTGGACCAAACTGTCTTGACATACATTGAAGATATGCTAAGATTTGGACCAAACTGTCTTGACACACATTGAAGATATGCTAAGATTTGACAAACTGTCTGACATACATTGAAGATATGCTAAGATTTGGACCAAACTGTCTTGACACACATTAAGATATGCCAAGATTTGGACCAAACTGTTTGACACACATTGAAGATATGCTAAGATTTGGACCAAACTGTCTTGACACATTGAAGATATGCTAAGATTTGGACCAAACTGTCTGACACACATTGAAGATATGCTAGATTTGGACCAAACTGTCTTGACAAACATTGAAGATATGCTAAGAATTTGGACCAAACTGTCTTGACATACATTGAAGATATGCTAAGATTTGGCCAAACTGTCTTGACACAACATTGAAGATATGCTAAGTTTGGACCAAACTGTCTTGACACATTGAAGATATGCTAAGATTTGGACCAACTTCTTGACACACATTGAAGATATGCTAAGATTTGGACCAAACTGTTTTGACACACATAGAAGATATGCTAAGATTTGAACCAAACTGTCTTGAACATACATTGAAGAATGCTAAGATTTGGACCAAACTGTCTTGACAAACATTGAAGAATAATGCTAAGATTTTGACCAAACTGTCTTGACATACATTGAAGATATGCTAAGATTTGTACCAAACTGTCTTGACACACATTGAAGATATGCTAAGATTTGGACCAAACTGTCTTGATACCATTGAAGATATGCTAAGATTTGGACCCAACTGTCTTGACACACATTGAAGATATGCTAAGATTTGGACCAAACTGTCTTGACACACATTGAAGATATGCTAAGATTTGGACCAAACTGTCTTGAACATCAAGGGTGGGTTGTAGACTTTTTTCTCTCTCCGTATTTTATTATTTTTCTGACAGGACAGTTAGAATAAGATTGGGATACAGGAATTGGAGAGAGTACAGAACGGAAGGGCACAGACAGGAGAGGCAGAGCCAAAAGGAATCACTTTCCAGATATGATGCCAACGTTTCTCTTTTCTCTTTGTCTTGTTTGTACAGGGGCAGAGAGAGCCATCACTCTGAAGATGGAGATCCCAGGCCCCATGCCTCCTCTGATCAGGGAGATGTTAGAGAACCCAGAGGCCTTCGAGGACCAAACAGAGAGCAGTGGAGAGAGCTCCCCACCGCCTGCCCCTCCACCCGTTCCACCAGCCTCCTCCAAGCCCCCCGCCACCATGAAGACTGAGGCTGAGGACGAGGAGGACAGCTGGGGGACAGAGAATGGCAGCGAGCCTTCCCCAGAGGAAGAAGATGAGGATGACTATGATGATGGGGAGGAGGAGGACCGGGACAGGGGCTCGGACAGCGAGGGGGAATCCTGGGCTCTGGAGGGTAGCAGCGAAGGGGCTAGGAAGAACCATGCCGGGAGGGCGCAGTGAGGAGGAGAGAAGATCACAGATATGCAGACTCTACACTCAAACACACACACACTAACTGACGTAATCAAACACACACACACACACACACACACACACACACACACACACACACACACACACACCACCACACACCACACACACACACACACACACAAACACACACACACACACACAACACACACACACACACACACACACCACACACACACA
Organism: Salvelinus sp. IW2-2015; assembly: GCF_002910315.2. Classification (NCBI taxonomy): domain Eukaryota; kingdom Metazoa; phylum Chordata; class Actinopteri; order Salmoniformes; family Salmonidae; genus Salvelinus; species Salvelinus sp. IW2-2015. The sequence goes on along the minus strand of NC_036847.1, from coordinate 28,997,136 downwards.
CACACACACCACACACCACCAAACAACAGACAGACAGGACAGAGAGCAGGACAGAACAGGACAGAGCAGAGCAGAGCAGAGCAGAGCAGGACAGAGCAGGAGCAGGACAGAGCAGGACAGAGCAGATCAGGACAGGACAGAGCAGGACAGGGCAGGAAAGACAGGGTAGGACAGGACAGTAGAGCCATATGGTTGCCTGTATAGACACTATAACTCAGGTTCCCTGACTCGCAGGTTCTTGACAAGTGCCATGCAGAGAGACTAATAAAACGAGAGACGGAGAAACCACATGATGCAACCGTCTGGACTTGTGACTCGTGATATATAGAAGAGAGAAGATGACAAGAATACTATCTTTGACGAAGCAAATGTCAAATTTTTTACTATCTTCTTGTTTGTATCTATATAGAGGAATGTCCAAACCAGACAGCATGAACTGAACAGTAAATCTGGATGCCAAGCAAAGCACACTTCTCAAAAAGAAATACAGAATGAAACCAAACTGAAAATGCTAATTATTTTGTTGGGCTTTTAATATTTTTTTAAATTTCTTCTTGTTTTATTTTCTATTGTGTATTTTCTTTCAATTTATGAATAAGTCCCTACATATCTATATACATTATATTATTAGTCTTTGTTTGTAATCCTGGTTTTGATTTCTCAGATGAGGTTTTGTGTTTGAGGAGTTTCAGCGGCGATATAAAGAGAGGATTGAATCGAATCAGAACATACCGCTAGCTGAATCTCCTTTTCAACTGGTGGTTTTTGGCACTTTGCTCGCCGTAGATGTCAATGATAATCAACTCAGTAATGTTAACTTGTTTACAGTGACTCAAGTTGTGATTTGTTGTTATCAGGGGGACGGCATTAATCCATGTGCTTTCTTTCAACACAACCAACTATGCTGCCGATTGGACAATGTGTCTTTGTGCCAAAGTTCGCAACTCATTTTCAGAAACAGAGAGTCCGTGACCCTAGACACCAACCAGTGCTCACACAGACATCAAATCTTCACACCTAAATTAGACACACACACACACACACACACACACACACACACACAACACACACACACCACACACACACACACACACACACTCACACACCACACACACACACACACACACCACACACACACACACACACACACACACACACACACACCACCACACCCACACACACACACACACAACACAACAACACACATACACCACACTAAATCATCGGATTCTATAACATATGTGCCGTCTTGGTTCGGGTGCTTAGACAGAGATTGACACTTGGCCGTATATAGCACTTTGATATCCTGTTTTTAAATCAGGCACCGCTAGCAAAGTAAGTTACAATACAATACAATACAACTTTATTGTCCAATATTGACAGTACCGTCACTGCCAATCTTATCTCAACAGAAATCATCAGATGTCTGTCACATTAAATAAATATTTCACGACGTGCACAAGCAGACACTCTTGCGTACACAAAAATACACACACACACACACACACGCAACCAGGATCTGTTATGGACAACGACATGGAAACAGACTTCTCAGGGCTTCTCTGTAAGGACCAAACCCTAGCGGGTTCGCTAGAAACAGGCAATATTTATATGTGTGTATTTTTGACTCAGTCAATTGGATCTGTCCAGTTAACCCCTATCTCTGTGTACATAGAAGATATATGACTAGTCTACAAATGGCCTGGATGCCAGTCTGTTACCCTTTTCACACTATCATGACAACCTAACCCAAACTGTGCTGACTTCACATTGTCCTTCAGTCCACGGTTCCAACAACTATGGTGAGTGCATAACTAGGCCAGCTCTGTACAGCTTAGTTTGGCTTGGCTTGGCTCACTAGTGTGAAAAGACCAAACCTGTCTCAGACCAGATTTGGCTGACCTGTGCTGCTGGCATCCAAGAAACCAACTGCCTTCTCATCTAAAAGCCATCATATCATCATGTCTTTGTAAGGTTGTATGATATTCTCTCTCAGCGTTTTGTGTTCTCATATTTCATTTCTTCTCAATCGTCTTTGTTGCCAAAATGTCTCAGTCAATATGTAACCAGCTGGTCATAATGCAGCTGGCTGTCTACATACAGTACAGAGGTTTGTATGCAGTCTCTCTGTGAAGCAATATGAACAGGAATACGACAGCCTCCCAGCAGTAGAGAGAGAGTGACCTACTGTACAGTACTCTCGGAATGTGGGCCTCCTGACCTGATTTGAGTGTGTGTTAATGCTTTAACATGTCTCCTCTGCCATTGGGTGAATGTTCTCTGTATGGTGCTGTGATGTCATACGGCGCGGAGCAGAGAAGCGAGGTTTGATGACAGGCAGTCATGATGCAAACACAACGCTGAGATTATGTTGTTACACAACGTTGTGACAACATGGTTCTGATGCAGGTGTTATTTTCTGTAAAACACGGCCAAGGTATTGTCCAATTTTCTGTTCATACCAACTCATACAAAGATAAGCCATATAAATAAATTACTTTTGTGAGATTAACAGATTATTTTATTGTGTTACTTTTACTTTCTGTTTTCATCTGTGTTTATAGTGAATGTTTGAACAATTGGTAATTTCCTTATATCTTGGAGGGAATAACCATAGAGATCCTATTAAATGACAATATCTATCACAGCGCTGGCTGACCATTGTTGACCAACTGCCCTGACCAAAATGGCTGACCTTTTTATACTGTCATAAGAAGGTTCCATTCTATTACGGGAATAGCCTCGACTCAGAATGGGGAAATGTTATATTGCACTTACAACACTGTTATGAATGTGTTTTAAACTACACTTCCGATTATGTGTTACCAGTTTTTTTTTTTATGATAGCCCCGCCCCTTCACCAGCAGTGAGCTGTGAGCCTGGGTACAAGACCCCTGGTTACAAGACCCCTGGGTACAAGACCACTGGGTACAAGACCCCTGGGTACAAGACCACTGGGTACAAGACCCCTGGGTACAAGACCACTGGGTACAAAGACCAATGGGGGTGCAAGATAATTTCAGTGACGTGATCACATCTCAGCACAGTGAATAACAATAGAGGGCGCTCTTGCACTGTGGCTACACAGGCCAACCAGCGAGCAGTGCCAATGTAGACCAACCCCGCATATAGAATAGGATGAAGCAGAAACTTTAATAGGTCATGATATGCATCCCAAATGGCACCCTACATAGTGCACTACTTTTGACCCTGGTCATAGCAGTGGACTATATAGCAGATGTGGAAAGCAGTGGTATCACAGACAATACATCTCTGTCTGTGGGTCTTGCCAAACAAGGACATCATATAAGAGTGTGGTGTGCTCCCGTCTCTCTAGCTCTGTGGATCCTACTATTGGAGCACGGGGGGTTAAGGTTTACCTTTAATCATAGAATCATCGAATCATCTAATATAGCAGCAGGGGGGTTAAGGTGTTACTTTAATCATCAGAATCATCTAATATAGCAGCAGGGGGGTTAAGGTTTACCTTTAATCATCAGAATCATCTAATATAGCAGCAGGAGGGTTAAGTGTTTACCTTTAATCATCAGAATCATCTAATATAGCAGCAGGGGGGTTAAAGTGTTTTACCTTTAATCATCAGAATCATCTAATATAGCAGCAGGGGGTTAAAGTGTTTACCTTTAATCATCAGAATCATCTAATATAGCAGCAGGGGGTTAAGTGTTACCTTAATCATCAGATCATCTATATAGCAGCGGGGAGGTTGTGTTTACCTTTAATCATCAGATCATCTAATATAGCAGCAGGAGGGTTAAGGTGTTTACCTTAATCACAGAATCATCTAATATAGCAGGCAGGGGGTTAAGGTGTTTACCTTTAATCATCAGAATCATCTAATATAGCAGCAGGAGGGTTAAGGTGTTTACCTTTAATCATCAGAATCATCTAATATAGCAGCAGGGGGTTAAAGTGTTTACCTTTAATCATCAGAATCATCTTATATAGCAGCGGGGAGGTTAAGTGTTTACCTTTAATCATCAGATCATCTAATATAGCAGCAGGGGGTTAAGGTGTTTACCTTTTATCACAGAATCATCTAATATAGCAGCAGGGGGGTTAAGGTGTTTACCTTTAATCATCAGAATCATCTAATATAGCAGCAGGGGAGGTTAAGGTGTTTACCTTTAATCATCAGAATCATCTAATATAGCAGCAGGAGGGTTAGGTGTTTACCTTTAATCATCAGAATCATCTAATATAGAGCAGGGGGGTTAAAGTGTTTACCTTTAATCATCAGAATCATCTAATATAGCAGCAGGGGGGTTAAAGTGTTTACCTTTAATCATCAGAATCATCTAATATAGCAGCGGGGAGGTTAAGGTGTTTACCTTTAATCACAGAATCATCTAATATAGCAGCAGGGGGTTAAGGTGTTTACCTTTAATCACAGAATCATCTAATATAGCAGCAGGGGGGTTAAAGTGTTTACCTTTAATCATCAGAATCATCTAATATAGCAGCAGGGGGGTTAAAGTGTTTACCTTTAATCATCAGAATCATCTAATATAGCAGCGGGGAGGTTAAGGTGTTTACCTTTAATCAGAGAATCATCTAAATAGCAGCAGGGGGTTAAAGTGTGTTACCTTTAATCATCAGAATCATCTAATATAGCAGCGGGGGGTTAAGGTGTTTACCTTTAATCATCAGAATCATCTAATATAGCAGCGGGGGGTTAAGGTGTTTACCTTTAATCACAGAATCATCTAATATAGCAGCAGGGGGGTTAAAGTGTTTACCTTTAATCATCAGAATCATCTAATATAGCAGCAGGGGGGTTAAAGTGTTTCCTTTAATCATCAGAATCATCTAATATAGCACGGGGGGTTAAGGTGTTTCATTTAATCACAGAATCATCTAATATAGCAGCAGGGGGGTAAAGTGTTTACCTTTAATCATCAGAATCATCTAATATAGCAGCAGGGGGGTTAAAGTGTTTCCTTTAATCATCAGAATCATCTAATATAGCAGCTGGGGGGTTAAGGTGTTTAACTTTAATCACAGAATCATCTAATATAGCAGCAGGGGGGTTAAAGTGTTTACCTTTAATCATCAGAATCATCTAATATAGCAGCGGGGGGGTTAAGTGTTTACCTTTAATCATCAGAATCAACTAATATAGCAGCAGGGGGTTAAAGTGTTTACCTTTAATCATCAGAATCATCTAAATAGCAGCAGGGGGGTTCAAGTGTTTACCTTTAAATCATCAGAATCATCAGATCATCTAATTATAGCAGCAGGGGGATAAGGTGTTACCTTAATAATAAATCATCAGAATCATCTAATATAGCAGCAGGGGGTTAAAAGTGCTTACCTTTAATCATCAGAATCATCAGATCATTAATATAGCACAGGGGGGTTAAAGTGTTTACCTTTAATCATCAGAATCATTTTATTATAGCAGCAGGGGGGTTAAAGTGTTTACCTTTAATCATCAGAATCATTTTATATAAGCAAGCAGGGGGGTTAAAGTGTTTACCTTTAATCATCAGAATCATTTTATATAGCAGCTATATAATATCAGAGAAGGTAGAGATGCATGCTTCCACACACAGTGTCCTTCAAACTACAGTACATTATAGGCCTATACGGTTGCTTTTATTAACAGATGCAGTCTAGAGAGGAGAGTGATAAACTGAGAGAGGCAGGGGTTCTATCAATTATATGATTGCTATAATTAATGATAATTAAATACAGATCAATAAAGATGGACTGGGGATTAGAATAAGGTCCATAGCTGCTTTACAAGGAACCACTAAATAGCTGCATTTCAAGGAACCACTAAATTGCTCCATATAGTCAACCTCAATAACATGTTGCCATGGAAACCCCCAGGGACAGGGAGGGGTCCAAGGGCGGTTGTTGGTGTATGGGGAGGAGGTTAAAGAGACAGAGCGGTATTTTTATTTGCACAGGCACCACCTTTCCAATCCTACTAGCAGTGATTAGGTCAATTACTGTGCTACCATGCTGCAGACCAGACCAGTAGCATGGTAGCACCAGACTAGTCCAGTAGCATGGTAACACCAGACTAGTCCAGTAGCATGGTAGCACCAGAACAGACCAGTAGCATGGTAGCACCAGAACAGACCAGTAGCATGGTAGCACCAGAACAGACCAGTAGCATGGTAGTACCAGAACAGACCAGTAGCATGGTAGCACCAGACCAGTCCAGTAGCATGGTAGCACCAGAACAGACCAGTAGCATGGTAACACCAGACCAGACCAGTAGCATGGTAGCACCAGACTAGCAGCATGGTAGCACTAGACCAGACCAGCAGCATGGTAGCACCAGACCAGCAGCATGGTAGCACTATACCAGACCAGCAGCATGGTAACACTAGACCAGACCAGCAGCATGGTAGCACAAGACCAGCAGCATGGTAGCACTAGACCAGACCAGCAGCATGTAGCCACTAGACCAGTCCAGTAGCATGGTAGCACCAGACCAGCAGCATGGTAGCACTATGACCAGACCAGCAGCCAGGTAGCACTAGACCAGACCAGTAGCATGGTAGCACACAGACCAGCAGCAGGAAAGCACTAGACCAGACCAAGCAGCATGAAAGCACTATACCAGACCAGTAGCATGGTAGCACTAGACCAGACCAGCAGCATGGTAACACCAGACCAGACAGCAGCATGGAAAGCACTATACCAGACAGCAGCATGGTAGCACTAGACCAGACCAGCAGCATGTAACACCAGACCAGACCAGCAGCATGAAAGACTATACCAGACCGAGCATGTAGCACTAGACCAGACCAGCAGCAGGGAGCACTAGACCAGTCCAGTAGCATGGTAGCACCAGACCAGCAGCATGGTAACACTATACAGACCAGCAGCAGTGGTAGCCACTAGACCAGTCCAGTAGCATGGTAGCACCAGACAGCAGCATGGTAGCACTATACCGACCAGCAGCATGTAGCCACCAGACCAGCAGCATGGTAGCACCAGACCAGCAGCATGGTAACACCAGACCAGACAGCAGCATGTAACACCAGACCAGACCAGCAGCATGGTAACCCCACCAGACCAGACCAGCAGCATGGTAACACCAGACCAGACCACAGCATGGGTAAACACCAGACCAAGACCAGCAGCATGGTAACACTAGACCATACCAGCAGCATGGTAGCACTAGACCATACCAGCAGCATGGTAGAACCAGACCAGACCAGCAGCATGGTAACACCAGACCAGACCAGCAGCATGGTAACACCAGACCATACCAGCAGCATGGTAACACCAGACCATACCAGCAGCATGGTAACACCAGACCATACCAGCAGCATGGTAACACCAGACCAGACCAGCAGCATGGTAGCACCAGACCAGACCAGACATAAGGAACAAAAGTTAGATCAGAGTGTGTGATAAAGAGAGAAAACGTCATGACTTGGACTGTGTGTGATGAAACATTTAGGGTGTATGAGGACATCCTGGAGACATATAAGTAGGCAGTAACCCACCTAACAACAAATGTTCCCAAAGCATTAGAGAACTTTCCCTTTAAGAGTCTAATGTTTTCATAGGAATGTGCCATTGATGTGCAAGGACTGTTTCCAAGAGACCATTCCCTTAATGTCAAACACAATTTACCCAGAATGTGATTACCATGTTCTCAGAATCTTCAATATGAATGTTCTAGACATGTTTATTGGAACGTTGCAAGAAAATTCCAGTGTCCAGTTTTCTGAGGGTTAGGAGAATATTCCATCAACATCACACCAAAGAATCACAGAACACAGGCATATTACTCTGTTTTAATGTTATTTCTTGATCACTATGTTAAAAAAAAAAGGTTTTCTTGCGTGTACTTTCAATAAACAGAGCTGAGATTTACTTTGAAGTGTAAAGTGTAGCAATGCAGGTGAAATCAGTAATTGACACAGACATGGTTGCGTAGCGTTCCACAGGGATGCTGGCCCATGTTGACTCCAATTATTCCCACAGTTGTGTCAAGTTGGCTGGGTGTCCTTTGGGTGGTGGACTATTCTTGAAACACACAGGAAACTGTTGAGCGTTAAAAACCCAGCAGCGTTGCATTTCTTTACAAACTCAAACCGGTGCGCCTGGCATCTACTACCATACCCCGTTCAAAGGCACTTAAATATTTTGCCTTGCCCCTTCACCCTCAGATTGGCACACATACACAATCAATGTCTCAATTGTCTCAAGGCTTAAAAATCCTTCTTTGGGAGAATATAAACTCAGCAAAAAAAGAAACGTCCCTTTTTCAGGATCCTGTCTTTCAAAGATAATTCATAAACATCCAAATAACTTCACAGATCATCATTGTAAAGGGTTTGAACACTGTTTCTCATGCTTGTTCAATGAACCATAAACAATTAATGAACATGCACCTGTGGAACGGTCGTTAAGACACTAACAGCTCACAGACGGTATGCAATTAAGGTCACAGTTATGAAAACTTAGGACACTAAACAGGCCTTTCTACTGACTCTGAAAAACACCAAAAGAAAGATGCCCAGGGTCCCTGCTCATCTGTGTGAACGTGCCTTAGGCATGCTGCAAGGAGGCATGAGGACTGCAGATGTGGCCAGGGCAATAAATTGCAATGTCCRTACTGTGAAACGCCTAAGACAGCGCTACAGGGAGACAGGACGGACAGCTGATCGTCCGAACATCACACCTGCGGGACAGGTTCAGGATGGCAACAACAACTGCCCGAGTTACACCAGGAACGCACAATCCCTCCATCAGTGCTCAGACTGTCCACAATAGGCTGAGAGAGGCTGGACTAAGGGCTTGTAGGCCTGTTGTAAGGCAGGTCCTCACCAGACATCACCGGCAACTACGTCGCCTATGGGCACAAACCCACCGACGCTGGACCAGACAGGACTGGCAAAAAGTGCTCTTCACTGACGAGTCACGGTTTTATCTCACCAGGGGTGATGGTCGGATTCGAGTTCATCTTCGAAGGAATGAGCGTTAAACCGAGGCCTGTACTCTGGAGCGGGATCGATTTGGAGGTGGAAGTTCCGTCATGGTCTGGGGCGGTGTGTCGCAGCTTCATCGGGCTGAGTTTGTTGTTATTGCAGGCTATCTCAACGCTATGCGTTACAGGGGAGACATCCTCCTCTTTCATGTGGTACCCTTCCTGCAGGCTCATCCTGACATGACCCTCCAGCATGACAATGCCACCAGCCATACTGCTCGTTCTGTGCGTGATTTCCTGCAAGACAGAAATGTCAGTGTTCTGCCATGGCCAGCGAAGAGCCCGAATATCAATCCCATTGAGCACGTCTGGGACCTGTTGGATTGGAGGGTGAGGGCTAGGGCCATTCCCCCCAGAAATGTCCGGGAACTTGCAGGTGCCTTGGTGGAAGAGTGGGGTAACATCTCACAGTAAGAAATGGCAAATCTGGTGCAGTCCATGAGGAGATGCACTGCAGTACTTAATGCACCTGGTGGCCACACCAGATACTGACTGTTACTTTTGATTTTGACCTCCCCTTTGTTCAGGGATCCATTAAACCATTTCTGTTAGTCACATGTCTGTGGAACTTGTTCAGTTTATGTCTCAGTTGTTGAATCTTGTTATGTTCCTACAAATATTTACACATGTTAAGTTTGCTGAAAATAAACGCAGTTGACAGTGAGGACATTTCTTTTTTTGCTGAGTTTATAATCAACGTCACACCAAACACGATGACATTTCAAAAGGAGGCAAATAATTAGTCTGACAAACGTATTTTTTTCATCATTGTGATGTAGCCAGATTTACTTCAGATGCAGTATAACTTTAGCTAGCTAGCTAAGAATGAGGGTTTTTCACACTCAACAGTTATCATCAATTTAAAACCTTCACTATAGGAAGAGACAAGCATGAAGAGGGAGGATGGGAGAGAGTGGAATGATAGAGAGAGCTGCTCTTAAAAGGGTAATGGAGAAAGTGAGAGAGATGAGTGAATATACCACAGACAAGGGCGAGTGAGGAAGGTAGACTAGGAAGGGATCAGGGAAGAAAAAAAGGGGGGGGTGGAGAATTAAACAAGAAATAAAGTGGAAGAAAAAAAGTGATTTGGGCAAGAGAGGCAGAGAGCTGGGGGGCAGGCAGCCTGCCTGGCAGAGGTCATAAAGCCTATTGCTGTATCCCAAATGGCACCAATTTCCCTGTATAGTGCACTACTTTTAACCAGAGCTCTGATTAAATGTAGTGCACTATATAGGAAACAGAGTACCATTTGAGACGAATCCTAGTAAGATGCCTCTGGCTCTTCATATCTTTTACATTTCTAATTAAAACAGATAAAGAGTGAGGGAGACATCAATCCACCAGTGATTTCCCAGTTAAGGTTTTAGAGCAGGCTGTAAACCAGGCAGCCCGGCATCATTGATTTTATAATTAGCCACCGTCACCCCAGACATGAGCTGGAGGGTGCAGAGCAGAGGAGATGAAGGAGAGGGGGAGTTGGGGAAGGAGAGAGGTACAGGTAAAGAGAGGCAGGAGGGTAAGAAAAGAATGCAGAATGTGGTCCGAGGTCAGAGAAGAGAGGGAGTGAGTGAGAGGGAATGGAAGAGAGAGGAGATAGATATTCAGAAGAGAAGATGAGACATGTGATTAGCAAATTAGTATCAGAAATGTCATACCCTGAAGGAAGCAACCCAAAATGTTTGAATATTTCTCTTCCATCAAAAAAAACAGGCACATTAGACACAATTGATACAGATCCGTTTTTWAAATTTTATTATTACAGAAACCAATCCACACGCTTAATGACCCTATATATAAATACCAAAGAATATAATTTTTTTTAAATAGGTAAGATGACCTCAAACAAAACATCATACACACCAGCAAACCACTGGAGCCGTATTGCAATGAGAGTAGGTATCCTGGAAGAAAGTTTCAGCATACCCTCATGTAGCTCACAGTACACATAGAATAGAACTCCCACAGAAATCTAAAATGACGTCAACAAAAAGGATAGATCTCAGTGCTACGCAACTTTAGGTGCACATACCAGCATGTCAAATTCACCCACGGTAGCAAATAGAGGTGTAAGAACTAGATTACACTAGAGGTAGAGCTGAAAGGGTGTAGAGACGAAGAGGGGTACTCCAAAACCCTCTGAAGCTCAGCCTTCAATGATCAAGGATGTCCATCACAGTTGAATTACAGTGCATTTCTGTATTACATTTTTAATAAATGTGCAAATTATAGCATGTTTTCACTTTTTCATTGTGGCATATTGTGTGTAGATGGTTGAGAGAAAACATATATTTAATCCATTTTGAATTCAGGCTGTAACACAACAAAATGTGGAATAAGTCAAGGGGTATGAATACTTTCTGAAGGCWCTGCATATGTTACAGATGTCACACTTTCATTACAGCTACACCTCTGTGTGAAGGAACACAGTGATGTCCTATACAGTAGAACCAATATCTCTAACCTTTGGACGAACATTTCAAACCTTATCAGATAGTTGTGAGAGGTTACATTTACCTTTAGAAAGAAAATCAGAGAAATAAAAATAAAAGAGAAATAAACAAAACACTATGGTAATGACTATGATAATAACATAGACTGGATTAATAAGGAGTATCCAAGTGTAAAAATAAAATAAAAATGTAGCCCCCAAAACATCTCTTATTGCAAAAAAACAGGTGCAAATACAGCAAATTACAAATCTACCAAGCAAAAAGTGTCCCTAGCACCTTCTTCTTTCTTAAAGGGGGCAATCTGCAGTTCAAACAACAACAATCGCAGATTGCCCCTTTAAATGACCTAGCTTTAGTATTCTCTTCTTATCAAACGTCATTAGCTTAAACAAAACCAGAATATAGCTTCATTACGATATAACTAAAGTTGAGTATTGGTTGAAAATCATGAAAAATATAGTATTATTAAACCAGTACTAATAATCTTTTCCAGGCAAACCTTCCATAAAGTCTTGTAACATCTGCATCTATAAATTACATTATGTTATCATGAGATTCCTTAGTTTACTAGTCTTGTTTGCCAGACTGATGACGCTTGGCTGAAGAAGAGACTATTCATTTCCCAATTAGTTTTTTAGGCACAAATGTAGAACTGCATCACTCTAAAGCAGAGCTTTGTGCAAACCATGTACTGTACGTCTAGTCTAATAAAACTGGTCATCTAGAACGAATAGTTTGATTTAGCTTTAAAACCAAACACTGATTTAAGGTTCAAATGTGGTATGATGTCTGCTCTTATTGCAGGGACTCTACAGCCATCAGCCTGCAGGAGCAATAGCTTTATGTAGATGAGGATAGAATATATTATGAGTTTAATAAAAACATGAGAGAACATTAAAATGTCACTCCGACCACTCTAACAACTACCATTCTGCTCTACCATTCAACATTCATCTTGATTAATCTCTCTATTTCCAAACTTCCACCAACTGTTTTTCCCATTTCAGATGCTTCTCTGTCTGTAACTATCCTCTCAACTAGCACTAGAACAGCATTAATAAAGCAAAAGTTAACTAATAATGAAGAACAGAAAGTGCTTATAATATAACATCTTAGGTTTGAATATGAGGAAAATCATGTTATGTGTCAGTACTTTACAAGGATTCTTCTAATATAGTTGTAGTGTGTTTCAATAACTATTATTACAGAATTTGCTGCGCAGACAGAAAAGTTCAAAGCAACTTTTAGATTTTAAATGGAGAGAACTGTGAATATAGCATCATCAACCAGACTGACTCAACCAGGCTACTATGAATATACTGTAACAAATAAATGCAATGTTTTTCATCGTTCTTTTCTAGGAGACGAAACATTGAAACAATTATACAGTATTTCTTTCTGGCTCGACTGAAATCAGAGGGAGCCTTTAATAACTGACTTATGTTAATTAGTGACCTGTCATGATGTCTCATAAAGTGACATAACACAATTCACAAAGCTCACGACATCAACTCCTCCTGCAACTGAAATAACCCTGTTATAAAACATTACTATTAAAAATCGAATTAACCCTTTAAAATGTCAAATGTTTTACGCTTTATAACAGTCTTATGTCAGGTCGTAACTACGATTTGAGCTATTACGACAGGTATTATGTCATTCTTAAGACCATGTTAAGTATAATGGGGGCAACACAGCAGCTTAAAGTCATACGTCAAAGAAAAAGTTCATATAAAATGTAAAAGCAAATTGCATATTAACAGTTTGTCAAGAATAGAGTTGAGTTGTAGTGTGTGTGCTTGTGTGCTGAATGGCAAGTTAAAGTACTGGCCAAACAGCCAGTGCTGGTGTAGATCTGATCCTGCTTCGCCACTCTACCACTGAGAGGTGTCAGCCAGGTCACTGATGACAGGGAACAACCAAGAAAGGAAAGGTGGTGAACAATCAATCAATCAAATCAATCAATATCTTTATCGTCCCAATTGATACATTTGTAGTGGAGTCAAGGCACAGCAGAACTGWAGAAAAGGAATGCATATGAAAACAAAGAGGTGAGAGATGGAGGGAGGGAGAAATATAGAGGGAAAAGGTGGGAGAGAGAGTGCTTTAATGATGCTGAAAATTGGCCCGTGACTGCGGTACTAGCCTGTAGGCAAATCATTGCTACAGCCTGCTGTCAACGAATCTGTCCCCTTGTCCTCCCTTATCCCCCCCTCCCTCTCTCCCCCCTCCCTCACTCCCTCCATGCGTCACTCACTGTGCCTTACACTGTCTTACACCATCTCTTTCTCCTCCTCCTCCTCACCCTCATTCAACTTCTTTTACGACCTGATATTGAAAACTTCCATCTCTGAGAGCCATACTCAGCCTATCATCGTAAATACTGTGTGTGTGTGTGTGTGTGTGTGTGTGTGTGTGTGTGTGTGTGTGTGTGTGTGTGTGTGTGGGTGAGCGCGTGAGTGTTTGTGTGTGCGTGTCTGCGCGAGTGTTCTGGGCCTATCTCACTCTCGTCTCTATATGTGTCTTCTCTGCCTGTGAGATGGTGCAACCATCTGTGTGTGTTGTATGTGTGTGTGTGTGTGTGTGTGTGTGTGTGTGTGTGTGTGTGTGTGTGTGTGTGTGTGTGTTATATACATAATAGTGTAATAAGCTATAGTGCAATAGGCAATAATAGTGTAATAATAGTCAATGTACTAAGCTATAATAGTGCTAAATAAGTGTCCCAATAGTGTATAAGCCATAATAGTGTTATAAGCCACAATAGTGTAAATAAGCAACAATAGTGCAATAAATGCAATAAGTGCACAGGCAGGCCTAATTACCTTCACATGATAACAACTAAACCAAATGTGTCACAGTCAAAAGATGAATAATCCATGTTATCACCAGGCTATAAGCCAAAGGAAACAGCCAGGCTAATTGTACAGGATATGAGCCCAGAATGAGTGTGTGTGTGTGTGTGTGTGTGTGTGGTGTGTTGTGTGTGTGCGTGTAATGTGTGTGTGTGTGTGTGTGTGTGTGTGTGTGTGTGTGTGTGGTGTGTGTGGTGTAGTGTGTGTGTGTGTGTGTGTTGTGTGTGTGTTGTAGTGTGTGTATGTGTGTTGGTGTGTGTGTGTGTAGTGTGTGTGTGCTGTGTGTGTGTGTGTGTGTGTGTGTGTGTGTGTGGTGTGTGTGTGTGTGTGTGTGTGTGTGGTGTGTGTGTGTGTGTGTGTGTGTGTGTGTATGTGTGGTGTTTGTTATGTGTGCGCATGTAAGAGCATCTGATACCGTCTCTTACCGACTCAGAGCTGTGGTGTCAGGGTATCTCCTGATTGCCTTGGCAACGAAAGGGGGGCGGGCTGGTGATGACTACGCCCCCGTCGGGAGGGGGCCGTGACATATCCCTGGGGAGGAAGGGGGGGTGGAGGGAGCAGGGAGTCAGGCTGGGTCTGGGGTCACACAGGCTGTAGTGGCCAGAGGGCGGGAGGACAGAGAGGGCTGGCGGGGGGGCTGCAGGGCCTCAGGTTTTCATCTCAGAGTCAGACAGAGAACTGTCAGGGGAGACCTGTCAGACACACACAGAGTGGAAAACAACAGTGTTAAGTGATCAACAGAGCACGGCAAGGGTCAGGAGTTCTCCTGGAGGGGCAAAACTCTGGCTCTAGTCTCCGTCTACGTATCTACCTCATGATAGTGCAATGAATCTCAGATTCTATTCGGTGTAGAAATAGAATCTCTTGTTGTGACAGCCCAGAGATCAAATGAGCACTGCTGTATTGCTGTACATACAGCTCAGTGTTAGGGCCGGGTCCAACAATGTTTTAGTGTGGGTGTGTCCGCTCACTGGTGGGGCGAACACTGCAGCGCTCCACTTGGCGTCTGCCACAGCCTCCATCCTCTGTTCACTTGACGCATGTACTTCCATCAGGTTCCTGTACAGAGGAGAGCAGGAACGTCAGACACCCATCTACCACACAACTGTTATCCCAAGACAAACATATTAACCTAGCCTCTACACCTCTAGACACATCAATCAAATCAAATTGTATTTGTCACATACACATGGTTAGCAGATGTTTAATGCGAGTGTAGCGAAATGCTTGTGGCTTCTAGTTCCGACAATGCAGTAATACACCAACGAGTAATCTAACCTAAACAATTCCACAACTACTACCTTATACACACAAGTGTAAAGGGATAAAGAATATGTACATAAAGATATGTGAGTGATGGTACAGAACGGCATGGCGCAGATGCAGTGATAGTAACAGTAATATACATATGAGTGAGTAATGTAGGGTATGTAACATAAAAGTGCATAGTTTAAAGTGGCTAGTGATACATGTTTACATAAACGATGGCAAGATGCAGTAGATGAATAGAGTACAGTATATACACATATACATTATATTAAGTGGCATTGTTTAAAGTGGCTAGTGATACATTTTTGATCAATTTCCATCAATTTCCATTATTAAAGTGAGCTGGAAGTTGAGTCCAGTATGTTGGCAGCAGCCACTAAATGTTAGTGGTGGCTGTTAACAGTCCTGATGGCCTTGAGATAGAACTGTTTTTTCAGTCTCTCGGTCCCTGCTTTGATGCACCTGTACTGACCTCGCCTTCTGGATGATAGCGGGGTGAACAGGCAGTGGCTCGGGTGGTTGTTGTCCTTGATGATCTTTATGCCTTCCTGTGACATCGGGTGGTTGAAGGTGTCCTGGAGGGCAGGTAGTTTTGCACCCAGTGATGCGTTGTGCAGACCTCACTACCTCTGGAGAGCCTTACGGTTGTGGGTGGAGCAGTTGCCGTACCAGGCGGTGATACAGCCCGACAGATGCTCTCGATTGTACATCTGTAGAAGTTTGTGAGTGCTTTTGGTGACAAGCTGAATTTCTTCAGCCTCCTGAGGTTGAAGAGGAGCTGCTGCGCCTTCTTCACAACGCTGTCTGTGTGGGTGGACCAATTCAGTTTGTCGTGATGTGTACTCCAAGGAACTTAAAAAACTTACTAC
>NC_036847.1:28975139-28977639 GCF_002910315.2 Salvelinus sp. IW2-2015 | reverse complement strand
ATTTTGATTTCCAAGTTTGTTGTTGTATCTGGTCATATCTGTAAATGTTGATTTCCATGTGGTAGAGTAGGTGTTCCTCTTTACCCGGTTACAGTCCTTCTCTCTTCCCAGCTCCACTTCCACCTTCTCTCTCTCCATCCTCTCCTCCTGAAGCTTCTCTTCAATCCGCTGCATCTCTCCATTCAGCTTCTCCAGACGCTCTCTGTCCTTCTGCCAAGGTGAGAAACATACCGTTAACATTTAGTCATTTAGCAGATGCTCTTATCCAGAGCGACTTACAGGAGCAATTAGGGTTTAAGTGCCTTGCTCACGGGCACATCGACAGATTTTTCACCTAGTAGGCTCAGGAATTCGAACCAGCGACGTTTCGGTAACTGGCCCAACACTCTTAACCACTAGGCTACCTGCTGCTAGGCTACCACACAGTCAAAAGAATGTTGATATGTTATTTTGCTGCTAAGACATTCTGCTACTTGCATTCAAGGTGAATGACTACTTGAGTAATCCAATTCATATGATTAGGTCCATCCATATGATTATTACTGTCTGCGGTGGTGTGTCCTACCGAAGTGGTGCGCTGCAGGCTCTGTCTCTCCTGGGCCCAGTGTGCTCTGCCCTCCCTCAGAGTCAGGCTGGCGTCGGCTAGCTGCAGGGTGAGCTGTGCCGCCTGGAGCCTGGCCTGGTGCAGCTCTGTCTGGCCCTGGTCCCTCTGAGCCACCAGAGCACACAGCTCTTCCTTCAGGCCCTCAGCACCACGCTCCCTGGCCCCCTGATGCTCTCGCAGGCCCCACATCTCAGCCAGGGAGGCCTCGCTCTCCGCCTGATAGGAAAGATGAGAAGAGGGTGAGTGGGATGCCATGATAGTTCAACAACAATAACATGGTTTTGTTAGATGACTGGTGAGGCCATGGAACATTGGGTACTTTCCTGTTGCATTGTCTTTAATCACCCTCGCCACTCCCTATCCAACTTCCCATCCCTATACTTCCAACCAGCAAAGTTTGCAATGTTGGTTCAAATAACCTCAACAGCAGTGTTTTTATTAGATGACTGGTAAGGACAAGGGACAGCAATGTGTACTGCCATGTTCCTGTTGTATTGTCTTCTGTTCTTCCCCTCCCAATCCCTTACATCCTTTTATTAACTGCACTTATCCCTCTCTGGGTGGTGCCAGTCTCGTCTGTTTGCTCTGTGCTGTATTCAGCCTGTGTGTGAGGATGGTGATGGTGTGTGGGTGATGGTGTGTAAGGGTGTTGCCAGGCTCACCTCTTTCCTCTGTGCCATGTTGAGTCTGTGTGTGAGGGTGGTGATGGTATCCCGTAGCTGCAGGGCGTGTGTGTCTCTCTGGGCCAGGGAGCTCCTCAGACCCTGGAACTCAGCAGACAGGCTCCGCAGTTCCCCCTCGGTCTGCTCCAGCTTGAGCTGAGGAAGACACAGGGAGAGAGGAAGAAGAGGAGGATGAGGAGTTTGGGATCAGACATGATGTGTGGTTAGGGTTTGGGCACAAAATGGCTGCTATGCTTCACCCAGGTAAGACACTACACGTTGGTAGTGAAAAACACTTAGAAAAGCACTAAATAAATCCAAGTCATTATAGTACCTGCAGAACTTTCCTCTCTTTCTCATCCTCCATCATTTGAACTGCTTGCTTTTTGTCCCTCTCCTTCATCCTACACACAGAGACAGAGTTAGCGTTAACCAGAGAATAGTTTAAGAATAACAAGCACAAAGATGGAAAGATAAGAGATTGAGGGACACAAGGAAAGAGAAAATGTCTTTAACTTTTGGAAGTGTAATGTTTAATGTACTCTTTTTCTGTTTATTATCTATTTCACTTGCTTTGGCAATGTAAACATATTTTTCCCAAATGCCAATAAGCCCATACATATTCTTCTTTTTGATCTTTCTCTATCTATCTATCTATCTATCTATCTATCTATCTATCTATCTATCTATTATCTATCTATCTATCTATCTATCTATCTCCTATCAACCTCAATCTCCATCCTTCTTTTGATCTTTCTCTCTCTCAATTCAATTTCAATTCAATTTAAGGTGCTTTATTGGCATGGGAATCATATGTTTACATTGCAAAAGCAAGTGAAATAGATATTTAACAAAGGTGAATAAACCCCCAAAAATGTACAGTAAAGATTACACTTACAAAAGTTCCAAAAGAATAAAACATTTCAAATGTCAATATTATGTCTATATACAGTGTTTGTAATGATGTGCAAACAGATAATTACAAAAGGGAAAATAAATAAACATAAATATAGGTTGTATTTACAATGATATTTGTTTCTTAACTGGTTGGCCTTTTTCTGTAGCAAACAGGTCAAATTTCTTGCTCTGTGGTGGCACACTGCTATTCACCAGTAGATCGGGAGTTTATCAAAATTGGATTTGTTTTCAAATTCTTTGTGGGTCTGTGTAATCTGAGGGAAATATGTGTCCTCTAATATGGCCATACATTTGGCAGGAGGTTAGGAAGTGCAGG
>NC_036847.1:28966726-28975114 GCF_002910315.2 Salvelinus sp. IW2-2015 | reverse complement strand
GGCATTTATTTTGTTTGGTAACTTAGACACCCCATTCCACCTTCCACTGCCTTTGACATCTAGTGGAAGTGTATTGAAGTCCCATACATATCGATAAATAAAAGCCAGTGAATAGGCAGTCCCTGAAACAGAGCCTCGTTTCATTTTTCACTTCCTGTTTGAGTTTCTTTAGTTTTTGCTGCCAATGAGTTTTGTTATACTCACAGATATATAACAGTTTTAGAAACTTGAAGGGTTTTATCCAATAGTAAAATTAATATGCATATTTATTATCTGACAGAGTAGGGAGGCCGTTTACTTGGGCACGAATTCCCAAAGTGAAAAAGCTGCCCCCTATCATAAAGAAGTTACTTTTGTCAAATCTGGGGCTTTCCACTAAACGGTCCCCAATTAAGTGTACTTTTGTCGACCAATTCTTGCTCGCTACCTAATAGCATATTATTATTACTATCTGGATAGAAAACACTCTCTAGTTCTAAAACCGTTTGAATTATTTCTCTGAGGGAAACAGAAACTGAGTTTGGCCAGCGAAATTCCTGACAGGTACTGGCAAAATCTGAAAATGTAGACTCTGTTCTAGGATCAGTTTAATACTCTGTTGTATCCTATGGGTCGAGATGAACTGCACGCGCCTTCCCCTGGATCTCAGTAAACCAATGAGAATTGGAATGGAGTTTCAGTAGGCAATCTGAGACCATATAAAGGCCATGAACGGTTGAAGACGACGTTCTACAGCCGAGCAACGATTATTAATGGACAAAGGACAACTTGCCCAAGATTCTGATGAAGCTCATTAAAAAAGTAAGAGCATTTATGTGTTAATTCGTATTTCTGCTTGGAAAAATGTTAAAAAGTGATTTTGCCGACCATTAATTCGGCACTGGTCTGGCTGTAACGCACACTGTATGTTAGTAAACGTTAATTTTAAAGATCTAACACAGCGGTTGCATTAATAACTCAATGTACCTTTCATTTGCTGTCCAACCTGTATTTTTATCAAAGTTTATGATATTTATTGATTAGAATTAGGTGCCTCTCCAAGATGGCGCCGCCAGATTGCCTGAAAGGCTACTAATCACATTGCTTAAACCACGATGTGTGCCGCTAAATATGCCATTTTTTCGAACAAAACCTATATGCATGTGTAATATGATGTTACAGACTGTCATCTGATGGAAGTTTATCAAGGTAGTTCAAAAATTATATATCTTTGCTGGATTTGTTACGATCGCTACCCTTTGCTGCCTGGTAAATTGCTTGTGTTTCTGGCTATTGTGGTAAGCTAATTATAATGCTATTTTGTGTTTTCGCGTAAAACACTTTAAAAAAATCTGAAATATTGCGTGGATTCACAAGATGTTGGTCTTTCATTTGTGTACGCATGTGTAATTTTTTAGGAATTGTTTATGATGAGTATTTAGGTATTTGACGTTTGGTCCTGTAATTATTCTGCTGCCATCGACGTATTTTTCAGATTGCAGCTGCAATGTAGAACTGTGATTTATAGCCTGAAATATGCAAAATTTTTTTGAACAAAAACATATGCTATACAATAAATATCTGATCAGACTGTCATCTGTGATGAAGTTTTTTCTTGTCTAGTGACTATTATATTTCTATGGTCGAAGTGAACGCTACCAGCAGTGAAGAAAATGGGGGAGAGAAAAAGGAGTCTTGTGTGGCTAAACATGCTGGAATCCAGCCAGGCTATGTGCGAGGGAAAATGTGATAGCGAAAACACAATATGGATGTAGTACTAACCACAATAAGCCAAAACACACAACGGCAGAGTCAGCCATGGTTCCACCCCATACGATACACAAAATGAACAAAAAGTAGATAAAATGTAGTCATAACCAAAGAAACATACTCATCAGGAGGACAGTCTGATAAACAGGTGACTTATACAAATACATGGATGTGTGAAAATGGCATATGAGGATAAATCAGTATGTGTTACATGCAGCCACCAGAAAAAAATAGCACCAAAGCAGCCAGAATAAAACAGAGAGCAACGTGAAATACAAATATCCATCATACAACATGTAAGTCATAGCAGACGCTCTATCCAGAGCGACCTGACAAGTGGCATCTCCATGCCTGTAGTGGGAGTCCAGGGAACAACCACTACAAAGTGCAGTCGAAGCGTTGAAGGGGGTGGCGGTAGAAGGATTACTATCCGAGCCGTAGACCTGCACAGAAAACATGAGGGAAAAATACAGGGGTGGACAGCAAGAAAGATAAAACATCGGTGTGTGAATCCAGCCAATATGCAGAGTGAAGTGGTGTAAGCGAAAACACAATATAGATATCTATAGCTCACTACAGGAGCCAAACACAACCAACGCAAGTTACGTCCCCGCAAAAAATAGCTTGCACAAAACGGACAAAATGAGAGATAAAAGGAAGCTACGAACCTGAACAAATGCAGCAGAGACAGGCTGTCGGAAGGTGTACAACAGCATGTAGATACAATACAATGAGAGGTGCGAAAAAGGCATAGCTGGATAGTAGCTACAAACCCTGATGAGGAGGGTCAAAATAGCTCCGACGTGCGGGGGAAAAGGGTGGCCAAGGTGGTGAAAACAGCGCCCCCTATGTGACAAGAAGTGAAGGAGACGGGAGATCATAATCCATGTGATAACTGAGTAGCATCTACATGTATTGAGGATCGAAGTGAAGGATGGCTGATGCAAATCACTGGATGTGTGGAACGAGTGAAGGAACGCCAAGTAAACGCAGTATGTGGGGTATAAAGAGGAACGTATCAAACAACAACATACACTGTATGTGGTAACATGGAAGTCTAGTAGTCATCGATGAAAGAGCATCAAAGGTGAGGAATGAATGAAGCGCTAGGTGCGGGGGAAACGCCGGCGCGTGCACTGGGAAAAAAATGCGTGTGCGGGGCGTAGGGGGACCGAACAGTAAGCGGGGGGTGGGCGTGGGGCCAAACATATGGGAAAGTCGGACAACTGATGGTGGAAACAAAAAGGAAAGCTGAAAATGATATCGACATAAGTTAAATTATAGAGAAGATAAATGCGCCCATCAATCACTGCCTCATATCAGATCCCGTTAGCATGCACACATAAAAGCTAAATAACATGAAAAAAACTAGGAAGTCCAACAAAAAAAGAAACAAAGTAATCCTAATAAAATCAATATAAGCACAAATACCATAAGTCTTACCTCACGTAGTCTCATCCAAACCATAAATTCCTGCACGAACCCAGTCTCACTTACAATCATGCCTACAGCAACCAATCATTATATAACTAACTAAAAGATCCAAGAAAATGCATCAAACAAACAAACAAAAGATATTACAGAACATAGAATGCCCGATGCTAAACTACCAACAAAGCACTAAAGCACAAAGACGGAAGACACTACACATGACAATAAACAATAAATCAACAGCAATAAACTCAATCACGATATCAATGCAATAAATATACACTCAGGTGTTCGATCCGTGAATCACCCCTGCAACACCCCCGCCCCATAGAATGAACAGTCACCATCAAAATGTCTATAAAAAGCTTCGCCTACATGTACCACAATGCAGCTGCAGACTAGAATGCTATCGAAAATCTTCTTACGTCGTATCGATAGCCAATCAACAACATACACACCTAGCTATACTATGTACCACTCAAACCTAGCCTCCGTAACATAAGCTGTCAAAAAACCCAAGTGAGCAATATCCAGAAAGATCTCCCCCCCCACGTTTGTAGAAACCACTCTGATAACCCCACGAACCCTCAGACCAACTACCCTCTCCCAGAGCTAAAACATACAACATAAATAAATGAACAACGACTAGACGACGCTAACTAAAATAAACCGGGAGACGATCACCCCGATGTAGGTTAGTGCCTCTGATTGCGCCTGACGACCGCTCGACGCGTCATTAAGAACCACGCTTCTGGTCTCTCAGTGCTAGGCAGTATCTACATCTGCGTGCTCGCGCATAACTCGTATTCAAACGCGTCGGGTACACGCGCCCGGGAATCACGGCTCATCGGCGAGGCTGCGCACTTATAACTACAGGTAATGCCGAACCTACACATCGATACAGACCAGATAAGAAGCACAAATCTCTCGAAACTAATCCAGCTGCACGGTAGCAAGTCACAGAACTCAAACCGACCAACACCGAAACAACTTCCATAAACACAATACTCGTAAAATATCCGCATTCCTAACCCATCAAGCACGGCGATTACCCCAGCAAAAGGACGGAATGCCCAAACAGAACACGACAACACCCACCAAAACAGAGAACCCAACAAATAAATATAAAGACTCAATACGGGACACCGGATGCGGACTGGACACCGGAACTTAGGATGTAATTTCAGAATCACCACCTGCCCAGTCGCTCGAGCTGCATGTAGCATCCTACGACATACTAATAGTACATGACTCTCCGCGCTACGAGCAGACGTCTGCCGCGCGGCTGCTTTATACATGTTCTGCACAACGCTCGTAATATGGACGAGATAACGATAGGCAGCATACGGTATCGCTGGTAGCGAGGTTGACTCGAACTACAGTCCGCCTACATGGGGGGCCGCAGGTGCAGGTTCGGCAGCCATATCTGGCACGGGGATGCCTGTAGTTCTTACTATTACTCTCTCTCTCTCTCTCCCTCTCTCTCTCCCGTCTCTCTCTCTCTCTCTCTCTCTCTCTCTCTCTCTCTCTCTCTCTCTCTCTCTCTCTCTCTCTCTCTCTCTTCTCTCTCTCCCTCTCTCTTCTCTCTCTCTCAATTAAATTGCAGGTTTTCAATTGAGATTGAGGTTGAGAGAGATAGAGAAAGATCAAAAGAAGAATTGATATTGAGGTTGAGAGAGATAGAGAAAGATCAAAAGAAGGATTGAGATTTAGGTTGAGGGAGATAGAGAAAGATCAAAAGAAGGCTTGAGATTGAGGTTGAGAGAGATAGAGAAAGATCAAAAGAAGGATTGAGATTGAGGTTGAGGGAGATAGAGAAAGATCAAAAGAAGGATTGAGATTGAGGGAGATAGAGAAAGATCAAAAGAAGGATTGAGCCCACTTTGATCTTCTCTATCTCCCTCAAACTCAATCTCAATCCTTCTTTTGATCTTTCTCTATCTCTCCAACTCAATCTCAATCCTTCTTTTGATCTTTCTCTATACTCCTCAACTCAATTCCTTCTTTTGATCTTTCTCTATCTCCCTCCAATCTCAATCCTCTTTTGATCTTTCTCTATCTCCTCAACCTCAATCTCAATCCTTTCTTTTGATCTTTCTCTATCTCTCTCAACCTCAATCTCAACCTTCTTTTGATCTTTCTCTATCTCCCTCAACCTAAATCTCAATCCTTCTTTGATCTTTCTCTATCTCTCTCAACCTCAATATCAATTTTCTTTTGATCTTTCTCTATCTCTTCTCAACCTCAATCTCTCAATTCTTCTTTTGATCTTCTCTATCTATCTATCTATCTATCTATCTATCTATCTATCTATCTATCTATCTCTCTCAACCTCAATCCTCCATCCTTCTTTTGATCTTTCTCTCTCTCTCAATTCAATTTCAATTCAATTTAAGGTGCTTTATTGGCATGGGAATCATATGTTTACATTGCAAAAGCAAGTGAAATAGTATTTAACAAAAAGTGAAATAAACCCCCAAAAATGTACAGTAAAGATTACACTTACAAAAGTTCAAAAGAATAAAAACATTTCAAATGTCATATTATGTCTATATACAGTGTTGTAATGATGTGCAAACAGATAATTACAAAAGGGAAAATAATAAACATAAATATAGGTTGTATTTACAATGATATTTGTTCTTAACTGGTTGGCCTTTTCTGTAGCAACAGGTCACAAATCTTGCTGCTGTGGTGGCACACTGCTATTTCACCCAGTAGATACGGGAGTTTATCAAAATTGGATTTTTTTTCAAATTCTTTGTGGGTCTGTGTAATCTGAGGGAAATATGTGTCTCTAATATGGCCATACATTTGGCAGGAGGTTAGGAAGTGCAGCTCAGATTCCCCTAATTTTGTGGACAGTTTGCACATAGCCTGTCTTCTCTTGAGAGCCGGTCTGCCTTCGGCGGCCTTTCTCAATAGCAAGGCTATGCTCACTGAGTCTGTACATAGTCAAAGATTTCCTTAATTTTTGGTCAGTCACAGTGGTCAGGTATTCTGCCACTGTGTATCTCTGTGTTAGGGCCAAATAGCATTCTAGTTTGCTCAGTTTTTTTGTACATTTTTTCCAATGTGTCAAGTAATTATCTTTTTGTTTTCTCATGATTTGGTTGGGTCTAATTGTGTTGCTGTCCTGGGGCTCTGTGGGGTCTGTTTTGTGCTATGTGAACAGAGCCCAGGACCAGCTTCGCTTAGGGGCCTCTTCTCCAGGTTCATCTCTCTGTAGGTGGATGGCTTTGTTATGGGA
Organism: Salvelinus sp. IW2-2015; assembly: GCF_002910315.2. Classification (NCBI taxonomy): domain Eukaryota; kingdom Metazoa; phylum Chordata; class Actinopteri; order Salmoniformes; family Salmonidae; genus Salvelinus; species Salvelinus sp. IW2-2015. The sequence goes on along the minus strand of NC_036847.1, from coordinate 28,968,684 downwards.
GGTTTGGGAATCGCTTCCATTTAGGTGGTTGTAGAATTTAACAGCTATTTTCTGGATTTTGATCATTCGCGGTATCGGCCTATTCTGCTCTGGCATGCATTATTTGGTGTTCTGCGTTGTACGCAGAGATATTTTGTAGAATATATTCGTTGATTATTATGTTGAAGAGGGTGGGGCTTAAGCTGCATCCGTTCTTATCCCCCGGCCCTGTGGAAGCAAATGTGTGTGTTTTTTGCCAATTTTAACCGACACTTGTTGTTCGTGTACATGGATTTTATAATGTATATTTTTTCCCCAACACCACTTTCCATCAATTTGTATAGCAGACCCTCATGCCAAATTGAGTCAAAAGCTTTTTTGAAATCAACAAAGCATGAGAAGACTTTGCTTTGTTTTGTTTTGTTTGTTTGTCAATTAGGGTGTGCAGGGTGAATACGTGGTCTGTCGTACGGTAATTTGGTAAAAAAGACAATTTGGACATTTGGCTCAGTACATTGTTTTCCTTGAGGAATGTAGGAGTCTGCTGTTAATGATAATGCAGAGATGTTTCCCCAAGGTTGCTGTTGACACATATCCATCGGTAGTGATGGTGGTCCAAGTTTTGTCTCCACTACCTGGTTCCAAATGTTGGAGAATATGCCAGAGCTGAGATCGATGTTAAAGAGTTTAGCCAATTGGAATTTGAGGTCTGTATATTTTATACATTTAATTTAGGATAACATCAACCCACAGGCCTTTTTTGGATTGGAGGGTTTGTATTTTGTCCTGTAGTTATTCCTCCCTCTCTTCCCTCTCTCTCTCTCCTCTCTCTCTCTCTCTTCTCTCTCTCTCTCTGCGTCTCTCTCCTCTCTCTTTCTTCTTCTCTCTTCTCTCTCTCTCTCTCTCTGCTTCTTCTTCTCTCTCTCTCTCTCTCTCTCTCTCTCTCTCAATTAAATTCAGTTCAATGTATGGGTTATTGGCATTTGGGAAAAATATGGTTTACATTGCCAAAGCAAGTGAAATAGATAATAAACAGAAAAAGAGTACATTAAAAATTACACTTCCAAAAGTTAAAGACATTTTCTCTTCCTTGTGTCCCTCAATCTCTTTCTTCCATCTTTGTGCTTGTTATTCTTAAACTATTCTCTGGTTAACGCTAACTCTGTCTCTGTGTTGTAGGATGAAGGAGAGGGACAAAAAGCAAGCAGTTCAAATGATGGAGGATGAGAAAGAGAGGGAAATTTCTGCAGGTACTATAATGACTTGATTTATTTAGTGCTTTTCTAAGTGTTTTTCACTACCAACGTGTAGTGTCTTACCTGGGTGAAGCATAGGCACCATTTTGTGCCCAAACCCTAACCACACATCATGTCTGATCCCAAATCCTCATCCTCCTCTTCTTCTCTCTCCTGCTGTCTTCCTCAGCTCAGCGGAGCAGATCCGAGGGGGAACTGCGGAGCCTGTCTGCTGAGTTCCAGGGGTCTTGAGAGGCCTCCCTGGCCCAGAGAGACACACACGCCTGCAGTACGGGATACCATCAACCACCCTACACAACAGACTCAACATGGCACAGAGGAAAGAGTGAGCCTGGCACAACCCCTTAGCACACATCACCCACACACCACACCATCCCACACACAGGCTGAATACAAGCACAGAGCAAACAGACGAGGACGGGCACCACCCAGAGAGGGAAAGTGCAGTTAATCAAAGATGTAAGGGGATTGGAGGCAAGGTGATCCATCATGCTTGGAAAAGGATATGTTCGTTCACCCAGTCCTGGGATAGGTGGGACAGAAGTTGACGTCTCGGGAGGAGATGTGGCAATTTGGTTACTAGAGGCTCCAACGACCAGGTGTATTGATATCTCTCCAGATTACCGAGGACAAAAAAAGCAGATGCCGATTTTAAACTCTATATAAGATTACACTCGATGTTATATTTATGGCTATGATATTGTGTCTGCATTAATTTATATA
>NC_036847.1:28944674-28964607 GCF_002910315.2 Salvelinus sp. IW2-2015 | reverse complement strand
GTTGAGATTGAGATTGAGGGAGCTAGAGAAAGATCAAAAGTTGGGTTGAGATTGAGGGAGATAGAGAAAGATCAAAAGAAGGATTGAGATTGAGGTTGAGGGAGATAGAGAAAGTCTCTGACCTCTCCAGCTCAGTCTCTCGTTCCACAGCTTTCAGTGTTAGCGCTTTAATGTCATCCTCCAGCTCTCTGATTCGCTGTTTGCTGGCTGCTTTCTTGGCCAGTATGGAACTCTTCTCCTGAGCCAAGGCCTCCCCTGACGCCTCCACCTGCTGTAATGGGGGAGAGAGACAACGGGAGAGAGAGACAGAGGGAGAAAGAGAAAGAGGAGAAAGGGAGAGAAAGAAAGAGCCAGAAAGAAAGAGATGTATAAAATCTACAGTTACATACACTTAGGTTGGAGTCATTAAAACTCATTTTTCAACAACTCCACAAATTTCTTGTGAACAAACTATAGTTTTGGCAAGTCGGTTAGGACATCTACTATGTGCATGACACAAGTCATTTTTCCAACAATTGTTCACAGACAAATTATTTCACTTATAATTCACTGTATCTCAATTCCAGTGGGTCAGAAGTTTACATACACTAAGTTGACAGTGCCTTTAATTAACTTCTTGATGCTAGGGGTCAGATTATTATTATTTTTTAAATAACGTTCCCAAGGTAAACTGACTATTTCGCAGGTCCAGATCGTAGAATATGCATATAATTTACAGATTAGGATAGAAAACACTCCAAAGTTTCCAAAACTGTCAAAATATTGTCTGTGAGTATAACAAAACTGATTCTGCAGGCGAAAACCTGAGAAAATATAGCCCGGAAGTGATATATATATATTTTTTAATCTGTGTTTCCTGGCCAGTCTTTCTTCCATTTAAAGGGGTATCAACCAGATTCCTTTTCCAATGGCTTCCTCAGGCTGTGACCAGGCTTTAGACATAGTTTCAGGCTTTTATTTTGAAAAATGAACGAGATTTTTCAAAAGTAGTCAGGTGTCCTCTGAATAGTTCCTGCGCGCCAGAGGAGAGCTCTCCATTTTCATTTTCTCTCTTATTGAATAGGTTACGGTCCGGTTGAAATATTATCGACTATGTTTGTTAAAAACAACCTGAGGATTGATTATAAAAAACATTTGACATGTTTCTACGACCATTACGGATACTTTTGGAATTTTCGTCGAACGGAACGAGGCTGTAGTTTTCTCAACATAACGCGCAACCCAAATGGCGTTTTTTTGTTATAAAAGTAATATTTATCAAACAAAAATAACATTTGTTGTGTAACTGGGAGTCTCGTGAATGCAAACATCCGAAGATTATCAAAGGTAAGAGATACATTTTATTGCTTTTCTGACTTTCGTGACCATGCTAATTTGGGGCTAGCTGTTGTAGCATTGATTGATACACTCACAAAAGCTTGGATTTCTTTCTCTGTAAAGCACATTTTCAAAATCTGACACGATAGGTGGATTAACAACAAGCTAAGCTGTGTTTTGGTATACTTCACTTGTGATTGCATGATTATAAATATTTTTTGTAATATTTTTGGAATTTGGTGCCCTGCAATTCAGCGGTTGTTTAGGGAAATGATCCCGTAATCGGGATCTGTGCGCAGAAAGGTTAAACAGCTTGTAAATTTTCAGAAAATGATGTCATGGCTTTAGAAGCTTCTGATAGGCTAATTGACATCACTTGAGGCAATTGGAGGTGAACCTGTGGATGTATTTCAAGGCCTACCTTCAAACTCAGTGCCTCTTTGCTTGACATCATCGGAAAATGTAAAGAAATCAGCCAAGACCTCAGAAAAATAATTGTAGACCTCCACAAGTCTGGTTCATCCTTGGGAGCAATTTCCAAACACCTGAAGGTACCAGGTTCATCTGTACAAACAATAGTACGCAAGTATAAACACCATGGCACCACGCAGCTGTCATACCGCTCAGGAAGGAGACGCGTTCTGTCTCCTAGAGATGAATGTACTTTGGTGCGAAAAGTGCAAATGAATCCCAGAACAACAGCAAAGGACCTTCTGAAAATGCTGAAGGAAACAGGTACAAAAGCATCTATATCCACAGTAAAACGAGGCCTATATCGACATAACCTGAAAGGCCGCTCAGCAAGGAAGAAGCCACTGCTCCAAAACCGCCATAAAAAAACCAAGACTACGGTTAGCAACTGAACATGGGGACAAAGATCGTACTTTTTGGAGAAATGTCCTCTGGTCTGATGAAACAAAAATAGAACTGTTTGGCCATAATGACCATCGTTATGTTTGGAGGAAAAAGGGGGATGCTTGCAAGCCGAAGAACACCATCCCAACCGTGAAGTACGTGGGAGTCAGCAACATGTTGTAGGGGTTACTTTGCTGCAGGAGGGACTGGTGCACTTCACAAAATAGATGGGCATCATGAGGTAGGAAAATTATGTGGCTATATTGAAGCAACATCTCAAGACATCAGTCAGGAAGTTAAAGCTTGGTCGCAAATGGGTCTTCCAAATGGACAATGACCCCAAGCATACTTCCAAAGTTTGGCACAATGGCTTAAGGACAACAAAGTCAAAGTATTGGAGTGGACATCACAAAGCCCTGACCTTAATCCTATAGAACAATTTGTGGGTAGAACTGAAAAAGCATGTGCGAGCAAGGAGGCCTACAAACCTGACTCAGTTACACCAGCTCTGTCAGGAGGAATGGGCCAAAATGTACCCAACTTATTGTGGAAGCTTGTGGGAAGGCTTCCCGAAACGTTTGACCCAAGTAACTTCTTTATGATAGGGGGCAGCATTTTCACTTTTGGATGAATTGCGTGCCCATAGTGAACTGCCTCCTACTCTGTCCCAGATGCTAATATATGCATATTATTATTACTATTGGATATAAAACACTCTGAAGTTTCTAAAACTGTTTGAATGATGTCTGTGAGTATAACAGAACTCATATGGCAGGCACAAAACCTGAGAAAAAATCAAAACAGGAAGTGAGAATTCTGAGACTGGTCAATGTTCAACTCATCGCCGATTCAATTCCCTGTAAGATATGGATCTGTTTGCACTTCCTACGCCTTCCACTAGATGTCAACAGTCTGTAGAATGTGGAATGAAGCTTATGCTGTGTTGTGGGGCCGGATGGGAGGGAAATGAGTCAGTGGTCTGGCAGATTGCCAGTTCCTGGTCACGCGCTTTCCTCATGATACCGCCGTGCGTTCCATAACTTCTACAGACATGAAGGAATGCTCCGGTTGGAACATTATTGGATATATATGATAACAACATCCTGAAGATTGATTCTCTACTTAGTTTGACCAGTTTATTCGACCTGTTATATAACTTTTTGAAGTTTTCGTCAGAGTTCGCCTGCATTTGCGCGAGCGTTGGACATGTCACTAAACATGCTAGCCAAAAGGTAGCTACTTAGACATGAGTAATGGACATTATCGAACAAAACAACGATTTATGTGGAACTAGGATTCCTGGGAGTGCATTCTGATTGAAGATGATCAAAGGTAAGGAATATTTGATGTCATTTCGTATTTCTGTTGACTCCAACATGGGCGGAGAAATGTTGTTATGTTTGAGCGCCGTCTCAGATTATTGCATGGTGTGCTTTTTACGTAAAGTTTTTTTTAAATCTGACACAGCGGTTGCATTAAGAACAAGTGTATCTTTAATTATATGTAAAACATGTATCTTTCATCAAAGTTTATGATGAGTATTTCTGTTATTTGACGTGGCTCTCTGCAATTTCTCCGGATATTTTGGAGGCATTTCTGAACATGGCGCCAATGTAAACCGAGATTTGTGGATATAAATATGCACATTATCGAACAAAACATAAATGTATTGTGTAACATGATGTCCTATGAGGGACGCTACCGTCCCACATATCCCAGAGAAGTTAAACAATTTAAAGGCAATGCTACCAAATACTAATTGAGTGTATGTAAACTTCTGACCCACTGGGAATGTGATGAACGAAATAAAAGCTGAAATAAATCATTATCTCTACTATTATTCTGACATTTCACATTCTTAAAATAAAGTGGTGATCCTAACTGACCTAAGACAGGGATTTTTACTAGGATTAAATGTCAGGAATTGTGAAAAACTGAGTTTAAATGTATTTGGCTTAGGTGTATGTAAACTTCAGACTTCACCTGTATATATTCTATAAAGTATGGTATCCTGAGCCTCCTTGTAGATGGAAAAGCACATTCGACTTGTAAATGAACTCCTGCTGCTTTGGCATTTAACATAACAAGATCATTTACATCTGGGGTTGTGATCTTGTCTATCTACGTCCAATCACATTTTACACAGACACTGGGGCTACTTGGACATAATCAACAACCTTGGCATGGACATTAACCCTGTCTTGTAATGTTACATTACCTCCTGCCTCCTCTCCATCTCTTCCATCCTGTCTCTGCTCTCTCGCAGCTCTTCCTTTAGCTCAGAGATGTTCCTCTCCAGCTGCTCACTTCCTCTGTCCCAAGCCTCTCTCGCCTTCCCGTACTTCTCCTTCTCTCTCTGCTTCATCCTTTCTGCCCCCTCCCGCGCATGGATCAATTCGGCCCGCTCACGCAGACACTCTTGCAGGCGACTCTGATCGAGAGAAAGAGAGAAAATGAGTCCCCCTAAAACATGATCTCCATCTCCATCTTCCATCTCTTTGGAACAGTGTATTGATTACCACCTCTGTTCATACATTTCATCCACTTTCATTCATATCCAATTTCATTCACTCTCTCTATAAGTGAAAGATGGAAATATGTACTTTGATCCCCCTCCTCCTTAACTACCCCCCCTCCTCTCTGCTCACCTGCAGTAGCTCAGCCCTGGGTACAACCAGCAGCATGTCAGTCCCTCCCTCCTCTCCGTGGGCTCCTTCCTCCAGGGTGACCAGGTCTTCCAGAGGCTTGGGGGCACTGAAGGTAAACTGGGGGCTGGCAGAGCACACCTCCCCCTTCCCATCCACATACACAAACTGGTACTGTTGGGAACTGGGCTTGGGCAGGTAGGAGGCTGCACGAGGGAGGGAGGGGTAAAGGGAAATGGTCAATGGATTATTTAACTAGATGTCTACATGCTTATCCTCTTAAATGTAATGGCAAAATGTAGATTTACGCTTAAATAGACATACCCAAAAGTAATTATGTGTAATTACATGATTCTGACATGCCAAAACTTGGTATATTTGGAAAGAAGACATCTGGGAGATTATAAGGAAATGATCAAAAGATAGATTGGAGTTACGTAGTTCAGAATACACACGATTAAGCACACACAAAATAACCGTTTTTTTGTTGTTGTTTTTTTAAGTATTCTTTCATTGACAAGCTATGAGTGAATTATTGATGTCCAGAGCTGGAAACACATCAGATGGCTTCCACAACATGTGAACAATATCAGGGAACAAAATGGGCTTGATAGACCTAACAACTAGAAATGGGCAGATGTTTTAGTAAGTGGTGTCAGGTGTGGACACGGGATGTTTCCAAGTGCAATCCCTAAATGCTATTTGTTCAGTATAAAAACATAATTTCTACTATATCAACTTCACCCAAACATTGTGGTGGTGTTATGGGGTATCCAGGGTACATTCAAGTGTTTTTTCAACCTCTCCAAACTGTCAGAATGTGGTAATTGCACACTGGATGTGCCTAAAAGTTATTGTTCACTATAAAAACTACATTTCTACAACACCAACCTCTCTCGAACATTGTGGTGGTATCTGGGGACAAACAGGGGATATCCAAGTGTTTTCATCATATTTCTCATGTGCAAAGATATAGTCACTCTGTGGACATTCAATGTTTTCATTAAGTCATACATCATCAGATAACATTGGCAATAGGCTGGATTTGTTCCTACCAACCTAAAGGTTTCATTTCATACCTCCCCATGTATCTATAGCTCAAACACAGACCAAATGGAAGCTTACCTTGTAAGATGTTTGGTGAAAACGTTGTGTTAAATAAACATTTTGACTCTCGGGGTTGGTGATCAATAACAGTAGGTCACTGGCAGACAAATAAGACATCCTCATGATCTGTGGAGTCCCGGCTTTCGGTGTGTATCAACGTATTCCTTGTTTATTTTGTTTATRCTTCACAAAGCAAACCAGAATGAAATTAGGTCATCTGCTCGGCCTGTCCTTATACATTAGTATGCCCATGGATTATAGCCAACATCCGCACTGAGCTAAAGGCTAGAGCTGCAACTTTCAAGGAGCGGGACTCTAACCCGGAAGCTTATAAGAAATCCCGCTATGCCCTCCGACGAACCATCAAACAGGCAAAGCATCAATACAGGACTAAGATTGAATCGTACTACACCGGCTCTGACACTCGTCGGATGAGGCAGGGCTTGCAAACCATTACAGATTACAAAGGGAAGCTACTGTGAGGACACTTGTCACAACATAAAGTCTGTAACTACTGTGAGGACACTTGTCACAGTATAAGTCCTGTAAACTACTGTGAGGACCGCTTGTCAACAGTATAAAGTCTGTAAACTACTGTGAGGAACAACTTGTCAACAGTATAAAGTCTGTAACTACTGTGAGGACACTTGTCACAGTATAAAGTCTGTAACTACTGTGAGGACAAACTTGTCACAGTATAAAGTCTGTAACTACTGTGAGGACACTTGTCACAGTACTAAACAGTTCTGTAAACTAACTGTGAGGACACTTGTCCACAGTATAAAAGTCTGTAAACTACTGTGAGGACACTTGTCACAGCATAAAGTTTGTAAACTACTGTGAGGAACACTTGTCACACAAGTAAAGTTTGTAACTACTGTGAGGACACTTGTCACAGTAATAAAGTTGTAAACTATGTGAGGACACTTGTCACAGTATACAAGTTTGTAAACTACTGTGAGGACACTTGTCACAGTATAAGTTCTGTAACTACTGTGAGGAACTTGTCCAGGCATAAAGTTTGTAAACTACTGTGGAGGAACTTGTCACAGTATAAAGTCTGTAAACTACTGTGAGGACACTTGTCACAGTATAAAGTCTGTAAACTACTGTGAGGACACTTGTCACAGCGATAAGTTGTAAACTACTGTGAGGACACTTGTCAACAGATAAAGTTGTAACTACTGGGAGGACACTTGTCCACAGTATAGAAGTCGCTGTAATACTACTGTGTAGGACACTTGTCACAGTATAAAGTTTGTAAACTACTGTGAGGACACTTGTCACAGTATAAAAGTCTGTAAACTAACTGTGAGGACACTTGTCACAGTAATAAAGTTGTAACTACTGTAGCTTGTCACATAAAGTCTGTACTACTGTGAGACACTTGTCACAGCATAAAGTTTGTAAAACTACTGTGAGGACACTTGTCACAGTAAGAAGTCTGTAAACTAACTGTGAGGACACTGTCACACAGTATAAAGTCTGTAAACTACTGTGAGGACACTTGTCACAGCAATAAAGTTTGTAAACTACTGTGAGGACATTGTCACGTTATAAAGTCTGTAAACTACTGTGAGGACACTTGTCACAGATAAAGTTGTAAACTACTGTGAGGACACTTGTCACAGTAATAAAGTCTGTAAACTACTGTGAGGACACACTTGTCACAGTAATAAAGTCTTGTAACTACTGTGAGGACACTTGTCACAGTATAAAGTTTGTAAACTACTGTGAGGACACTTGTCAAACATAAAGTCTGTAACTACTGTGAGGACACTTGTCAACACATAAAGTTTGTAAACTACTGGAGGACACTTGTCACAGTATAAAGTCTGTAAACTACTGTGAGGACACTTGGTCACAGTGAAAGGCTTTGTAAACTACTGTGAGGACACTTGTCACAGTATAAAGTCTGTAAAACTACTGTGAGGACACTTGTCACGCATAAAGTCTGTAAACTATGAGGACACTTGTCACAAGATAAAGTTGTAAACTACTGTGGGACACCTTGTCACAGTACATAAAGTCTGTAAACTACTGTGAGGACACTTGTCACAGTATAAAGTCTGTAAACTACTGGTGAGGACCACTTGTCACAGCAAAAAGTTGTAAACTACTGTGAGGACACTTGTTTACAGTATAAAAGTCTGTAACTACAGTGAGGACACTTGTTCACAATAAAGTCTGTAAACTCTGTGAGGACACTGTCACAGATAAAGTTGTAAACTACTGTTGAGGACACTTGTCACACATATAAGTCTGTAACTACTGTGAGGACACTTGTCACAGTATAAAGTCTGTAAACTACTGTGAGGACACTTGTCACAGCATATAAGTTTTAAATACTGTGAGGACACTTGTCACAGTATATAAGTGCTGTAAACTACTGTGAGGACACTTGTCACAGTATAAAGTCTGTAGAACTACTGTGAGGACACTTGTCACAGTATAAAAGTCTTGTAAACTACTGTGAAGGACACTTGTCAACAGTATAAAGTCTGTAAACTACTGTGAGGAACTTGTCACGTATAGAAGGTCTGTAAACTACTTGTGGGACACTTGTCACAGTATATAAGTCTGTAAACTACTGTGAGGACACTTGTCAACAGTATGAAGTCTGTAACTACTGTGAGGACACTTGTCACAGTATGAAGTCTGTACTACTGTGAGGACACTTGTCACAGTGATGAAGTCTGTAACTAACTGTGAGGACACTTGTCACAGTATGAGTCTGTAACTACTGTGAGACACCTTGTCAACAGTATGAAGTCTGTAATACTGTGAGGACACTTGTCACAGGATAAAGTCTGTAACTACTGTGAGGACACTTGTCACAAGTATAAAGTCTGTAAACTACTGTGAGGACACTTGTCACAGTATAAAGTCTGTAACAACTGTGGAGGACACTTGTCACAGTATAAAAGTCTGTAAAACTACTGTGAGGACACTTGTCACAGTATAAAAGTCTGTAACTACTGGTGAGGACACTTGTCACAGATATAAAGTCTGTAAACTACTGAGTGAGGACACTTGTCACAGTAAAAGTCGTAACTACTGTGAGGACACTTGTCCACATATAAAGTTGTAACTACCTGTGAGGACACTTGTCACAGTATAAGTCTGTAAACCTACTGTGAGGACACTTGTCAAGTAATAAAGTTGTAAACTACTGTGAGGACACTTCACAGTATAAAAGTTTGTAAACTACTGTGAGGACACTTGTCACAGCATAAAGTTTGTAAACTACTGTGAGGACACTTGATCACAGTATAAAGTCTGTAACTACCTGTGAGGCAACTTGTCACAACAGTAATAAAGTCTTGTAAACTATGTGAGGACACTTGTCACAGCATAAAGTTTAAAACTACTGTGAGGACACTTGTCACAGCTCAAAGTTTGTAAACACTGTGAGACACTGTCACAGTATAAAGTCTGTAGAACTACTGTGAGGACACTTGTCACAGTATAAAGTTTTTAAACTACTGTGAGGACACTTGTCACAGTATAAAGTCTGTAAAACTACTGTGAGGACACTTGTCACAGCATAAAGTTTGTAAACTACTGTGAGGACACTTGTCACAGAATAAGTCTGTAAACTACTGTGAGGAACACTTGTCCACAGTAAAAGTTCTGTAAACTACTGTGAGGACACTTGTCACAGATAAAGTTTGTAAACTACTGTGAGGAACTTGTCACCAGTATATAAGTTCCTGTAAACTAACTGCGTGAGGACACTGTCACAGTATAAAGTCTGTAAACTACTGTGAGGACACTTGTCACAGTATAAAGCTTTGTAAACTACTGTGAGGTAAACTGTCACAGTAATAAATAAAGTGTAAACTACTGTGAGGACACTTGTCACAGTAATAAGTCTGTAAACTACTGTGAGGACACTTGTCACAGTATAAAGTTGGTAAACTACTGTGAGGACACTTGTCACAGCATAAAAGTTTGTAAACTAATCTGTGAGGACACTTGTCACAGCTATAAGTTGTAAACTACTGTGAGGACACTGTCACGGCATAAAGTGTGGTAACTAACTGTGAGGACACTTGTCCACGTATAAAGTCTGTAAACTACTGTGAGGACACTTGTCACACGCATAAAGTTTGTAAACTAACTGTGAGACAACTTGTCACAGTATAAAGTCTGTAAACTACTGTAGGACACTTGTCACAGTATAAAGTCTTGTAACTTGTGAGGACACTTGTACACAGTATAAAGTTTGTAACTACTGTGAGGACACTGTCACAACAAAAGTCTGTAAACTACTGTGAGGACACTTGTCACAGACATAAAGTTTGTAAACTACTGTGAGGACACTTGTCACAGTATAAAGTCTGTAACTACTGTGAGGACACTTTGTCACAGTATAAAGTCTGTAAACTACTGTGAGGACACTTGTCACAGTAATAAAGTCTGTAAACTACTGTGAGGGACACTTGCACAGATAAAGTCTGTAAACTACTGTGAGGACACTTGTCACAGCATAAAGTTCTGTAAACTACTTACTGTGAGGACACTTGTCACAGTATAAAGTCTGTAAACTACTTGTGAGGACACTTGTCACAGTTATAAAGTCTGTAAACTACTGGTGAGGACACTTGTCCAAGCATAAAGGTTTGTTAACTCTGTGAGGACACTTGTCACAGTATAAAGTCTGTACTACTGTGAAACACAGACAATAAAGTCTGTAAACTACTGTGAGGACACTTGTCACAGCATAAAGTTTGTAAACTACTGTGAGGACACTTGTCACAACTAAAAGTCCTGTTAACTAACTGTGAGGACACTGTCACAGTATAAAGTCTGTAAACTACTGTGAGGACACTTGTCACAGGCATAAAGTTTGTAACTACTGTGAGGACACTTTGTCACAGTAATAAAGTCTGTAACTACTGTGAGGACACTTGTCAACAGTATAAAGTCTGTAATATCTATACTGTGAGGACACTTGTCACAGTATAAAGTCGTAAACTACTGTGAGGACATGTGTCCAAGTATGAGTCTGTAAAATACTGTGAGGGACACTTGTCACAGTATTGAAGTTCTGTAAACTACTGTGAGGACACTTGTCACAGTATGAAGTCTGTAACTAACTGTGAGACACTTGTCACAGTATGAAGTCTGTAACTACTGTGAGGACACTTGTCACAGTATAAAGTCTGTAAACTACTGTGAGGATCACTTGTCACAGTATAAGTCTGTAACTACTGTGAGGACACTTGTCACAGTATAAAGTCTGTAATAACTGTGAGGACAACTTGTCACAGTATAAAGTTGTAACTACTGTGAGGACACTTGTCACAGTATAAAAGTTGTAAACTACTGTGAGCCATTTCACAGTATAAAGTCTGTAAACTTACTGTGAGGACACTTGTCACAGTAGTAAAGTCTGTAACTACTGTGAGGCACTTGTCACAAGTTATAAGTCTGTAACTACTGTGAGGACACTTGTCACAGTATAAAGTCCTGTAAACTACTGTGAGGGACACTTGTCACAGTATAAAGTCTGTAAACTACTGTGAGACACTTGTCACAGTATAGTTCTGTAAACTACTGTGAGGACACTTGCACAGTAACGAAAGTCCTGTAACTACTGTGAGGACACTTGTCACAGTATAAAAGTTTGTAAACTACTGTGAGGACACTTGTCACAGACATAAAGTTTGTAAACTACTGTGAGGACACTTGTCACACATAAAGTCTGTAAACTACTGTGAGGACACTTGTCACAGCATAAAGTTCTGTAACTACTGTGAGGACACTACTGTCACCAGTATAAAGTTTGTAAACTACTGTGAGGACACTTTCCACTGTAATTTCACCCCTGACCTGCTGTAATGTAATGTATGGTTGGTTATTCAGTCTGGTCTGTCTTTTGTACCATTGTCCTCTCTCATCCTCATTATTCCAAGCTCCTACTTCTTAAAGGAATGATTCAGAGCCGCGACACTGAACTTATTTAAATCAAACAGGGAAAGGAAAGAAAGTGAAAGTGACAGTGAAGAGAGGAAGAGAGAGAGAGAGAGAGAAGAGAGAGGAAAGACGAGAGCAAGAAAGAGAGAGAAGAAGAGAAAGAGAAGGGAAAGGAGAAGAGAGAGAGAGAGAAGGTGAGAAGAGAGAAGAGAGAGAGACGAAGGAGAGAGAGGGAGAGAGGAGAGAGAGGGACGAGATGAGATGAGAGGAGAGTGAGAGAAGAGGAGAGAGAGAGAGAGACGAGAGAGAGAGAGAGAGAGACCGAGAGAGAGAGAGAGAGAGAGAGAGAGAGAGAGAGAGAAGAGAGAAGAAGAGAGACAGAGAGAGACGAGAGAACGAGAGAAGGAGAAAGAGAGAGAGGGAAACAATCTGATCATCTCCTTTCTATAACACAATGTAACTTATTGAGTCCTTTCTCTGCTTTAAATATCATTCAGGAGCCTACAGTACCATCCAACAGGCTAATTCCATTTACTGAAAGATCAATTCAAAGTTAGAGCTTTTCCTTACAGACCTTGGCAGAGTATGAATGYTGTGAAATACAGATCTATACCAACACACTGTTGAACGCTCTCACACTTTTATTAAGTGTGGATATCTATCTTTATTTCATTACTTTATACCCTAAACATGTAAATTACTGGATTTATGTATGCTATAGTCTCTGAACAGAGTATAAATGTTGACCAGGCACACTGTCAGAAATAGAGGAAGGGTTTGAAAAGAGAGCAGTACCCTGGAAATGGACACAGCAGTTGACATCTGTGCCCTCCTGGTAGCCTGCCGGGGCCAGGGCCCAGACAAAGGTGTGGTAGTCCTTCACTGACAACCATCCCACCTGAGGGAGTCAGCGGAGAGAGAAGAGAGAGAGATCAACATTGAGAGACCGACAAGGGGACAGGGACATAGACAGGGAGGCACACACGTAAACACACAACAATTCTGGTTGTTAATACATCAAGAATTGTTTTGCATTCCACTTTATTTACACTCAACAGAGTCTGCCACTCCTCACACTCAGTTTGTAGTTATCAGGTTAACTTGATCAGGTTAACTTTACCTTGAAGAGTCCGACCCAGTCATGGCTGGCCCAGGTATGTTGTGAGCTGATACTGTAGTGGCACTCCACGCGGCTCTGAGGGAAGTAGCTACTACCCACGTTCCTAAACTCCACCCTCCAAGCCTTCTCCATGGCAACACAGTAACACAGGTAGACTGGCGAACACCTGTGGGAATACATGGTAAAGGGAGGAAAAATACAGTCAGGCATCCCTTTTATTTCACAATACGTATAACCACAAATAAATTAGTCAAACACTTTTACATACTTGCGCTGCACTTGATTGAAATGTTTGATAAGACAGAACCAATAGAGTAGTCAAAAAAATGCAAACTTCAAGCTAAATTAAGCACACCTAAAATAATTTATAATATTTGACATACAGTATATATTTGTCTGGAACTCAAGGACCTGTTCAGAGGAGCACATTGAGAAGTAGGTAAGAGGTGACTGCTGTGAAACAAATGGCTGAGAGAAAGAGAGGTGTACTCTGGGAGTGTTTGTTCAATGTAAGTGGATCTCTTCAAAGAGCATATGGAGGTCATGTAGAGGCATGGGGGAAAGACACAACCTACACCCTGACACCCCAGACCCTGACACCCCCTACACCCTGACACCCCCTACACCCTGACACCCCAGACCCTGACCACCCCCTACACCCCTGACACCCCCTTACACCCTGACACCCCCACGACACCTGGACACCCCCTACACCCTGCACACCCCCTACACCCTTACACCCCAGACCCTGACACACCCTACACCCTGACCACCCAGACCAGACCCTGACACCCCCTACACCCTGACCACCCCAGACCCAGGACCCCAGACCCTGACACCCCCTACAACCCTGACAGACAGCACCCTGACACCCCCAACCCTGACACCGCCAACCCTGACACCCCCTACAACCCTGACCACCCCCTACACCCTGACACCCCTACACCCTGACCACCCCAGACCCTGACACCCCTAACCCTGACACCCACCACACCCTACACCCCAGACCTGGACACCCCTACACCCTGACAGACCCAGCACCCTGACACCCCAGACCCTGACCACCCCCTACACCCTGACAGACCCAGCACCCTGACACCCCAGACCCAGACCCTGACACCCCCTACCACCCTGACAAAACCCAGCACCCTGACACCCCAGACCCTGACACCCCCTACACCCTGACAAACACCAAGCACCCTGACACCCCACGACCCTGACCAACCCCCTACACCCTGACAAACCCAGCACCCTGACACCCCAGACCCTGACACCCCCTACACCATGACAGACCCAGCACCCTGAACCCCCAAGCTGCCTGACACCCCCAGCCCCCTGACACCCCTTCCCCTGACACCCTCAGCCCTGACACCCCCAGACCCCTGGGCTACTAACACCTCGATGACAGTGAGGCCCATAACTACCATGATTCATTACCTCTACTACATGACAACACACACACAAAGACACTCTGCCAAATGCCAACAACACTGTCACAGACTATTTATTTCAGCCATTGCCCAATGTCTTATTGTTATTGTTCACCACTCTAGTTATGTGTCGACATGCATATAGGCCTACAGATGACTTCATGCTTAAAAAGTCAACAGCTACGTGGGACTTCAATTGCACTCTAAGCATGCTGACTGCAAAGCTGAACGCTCAACCACCCTAATCATTTCACACAGTTAGGCATAATCTAGTATTGAGGCCGAGACACAGTAGCCAACAGGAGAGGTGCGATACCGTTCACTATTGTACTGGCATAAATCAAATCCAATGTTATTTGTCACATGCGCCGAATACAACAGGTGTAGACCTTACAGTAAAATGCTTACTTACAAGCCCCTAACCAACAATGCAGTTTAAAAAAAAAAAAGTGTTAAGAAAGTATTTACTAAAATAAAATGAAGTAAAAAATATAGAAAATATAAATACATTTAAGATTAAAAAAATAGACAATAAAATAAACAGTAACAAGGCTATATACAGGGGTACCGGTACTGAGTCAATGTGCAGGGCACAGGTTAGTCGAGGTAATTGAGGTAATATGTACATGTAGGTAGAGGTAAAGGTGACTATCTTTGGGATTACATGACTAATGTCTAAATCCCAGTAATACAATGTAACCTCAAATGAACAAAGTAAACAGGGGCATTGTGATAGAGAATGGTATGGAGCAGTAGGTCATTTCTAACTTGTATTTGACTAACATATTCTCCATATTACAAAGATTACAAAAGGTAAATAGTGAGTCTTGAGAATAATGTTTATATACTGTTTAACCCACTTCATATGTATAAACAGTATTCTAGTCAAGGCTCATCCTATATAACTACTGCTGTACACACCTTTTCTATTCATATACTGTTCATACTGTCTAAACACACCATCATATACATATGTATTTATATTCCTGACTCTGACATTGCTCGTTCTAATATTTCTATATTTCTTAAATAATGTATTTTTATTTTTGGATTTGTGTGTATTGTTTTGTATTGTTAGGTATTGCTGCACTGTTGGAGCTAAACATTTCGCTACACCTGCAACATCCGCAAAATATGTGTACAAAACGAATAACATTTGATTTGAATGTGTATTAGGTAATACCACGTTTATAGGACATGTATAACCCATTAAGAAGCACAACAAAAACAACCTGCATTATTCCACCTAACAAGAGCATTTGTGTTATGTTTATTTTGTTAGAAATTAACAAAAGTCCACAAATAATACAATCTGTGATTAAAAAACGACTTATTTTACTATATAAGATAAAACAAAAAATACCTCTAAACTGTGTGAGTGTTCAAATAACACCGCAGGAGATGAGTGTTCAAGACAAGGCCCAGTAGCCTAGCAGCAGTAGCCTAGCAGCAGTAGCCTCCAGTGTGCGCACTAGACCAGTGGTTCCCAAATAGGGGTACTAGGATTCCTGGGGGTACTTGGCCTAACCACAGCGGGTACTTGAGAAGACTCGTGAGATCATTGGCCTACTGGTAAAAATGCACATGAGGGACATGAGGGGGTACTTCAGGGCTACTGCGGGTAAAGCAAAATTCAGCTGGTGCTACAGTAAACGAAAAAGGTTGAGAGCCATTGCACTAGACTAGTTAGTACAAAATAAACTCTCTCTTTATGCGCAAAAGCAATAATAATCAGGACCATCGGGCCCGTTAACCGATCTCACCGTAATCTGAAATAGAAAAGAAAACTTGTGCACCAACAACAAATACTTGTGCGTTAGCATCACTAAACAGGACAATAAGCTAGTTTTCCTTTGTCTGCAGAGGGAGAACTCTACGCAGATACAGATCGACAGAGTTTCTTCTACTGTGACGTACCTTATTCTGGCCTTTTTGCTCTCCAATTGAGTCGTCACTATTAGATTAAAGTGAGGCAAAGTGTCAGAAAACGGTGTCAGAAAACAACGATTCTAAAGATGCATAACGGCGTCTCTTTGGCTCAACTGTTCCACTAACCTAGAACAGTAACATAAACACATGCATCACAGAGTGGTGGTGTGTTTGCTGTATTATGGGAACTGCTGTTCTTTATGACTGACTGAAGCACAAATCTGAAGCTAGAGATGATAGAATAAAACTACAACCCCCAAACACAGATGAGACGCTTGAAAGTGCATAACGTTCTACTGTAATGTGATGCTTGTAGCGTCCATGGCTGGTGATTCATTATGTTTTATTCGCCGATTGCAATACACGGTCACTCTCATTGGTCATACCACATGGCCTTATAATAAACGGTCCTACTCCAGCAGCAAGTCATTGATGTGCAGAGAAAAACAACTCATCGGGTTTAATATGAATTGCGAAATAATGGATGAAGGGTAGATTTTGATGAGAGCAACCATATCCACTGCATTTGCAACAACAAAATGTGTTATTGCTATAATTGCATACTGTCCATCATAGCTGCCTGCTCCCAATATGGTCTTATTTAGTCCTGTAAAATGATAGGCTATGAATTACTTGCCCATCTCCAGGAAAAGCAGAGGTCTTAATTTACTCCGGAATGACACTTGAGCACGGCAGCATTGACAGGTGAAGAGACATGACAGGAGAGATGTTGGCGAGGTAATATTGCAACGTGACCCCAATAAACTACCTTCCAGTGAATGCGTTAACATTGGCTGAAATAGTACTCACACAACTATTTCATGTTTCTAAATGATTTCTTTATTCAGACGAAGGGTACTGCTATGGGATCCCCCATGGCTCCTAACTATGCTCATTTGTATGTGGGTTACATGGARAAACAGTCYATTTTCAATCCTCTCAAMAATGTTTTCTTGCCTAACATCATTRTTTGGAAACGGTATATTGATGATATTTTTGTTCTATRGAGGGGTGATGCAAAACAGCTCCAGGCATTCCATACTTTTCTTAACTCCTGTTCTGAGCATCTGAGATTTACTATGCAATCTGATACACGTCAAATCAGTTTTCTTGATCTTCTGATCTTGTGTGAAAATAATGTTCTATACACTGATCTTTACAGGAAACCTACTGATCGTAACAGTTTGTTGAGGGCTGACAGTTGTCACCCACTTCCCTTGAAAAATAGTTTGCCCTACAGCCAATTCTGTCGAATCAAAAGAATTTGCAAAAAACAATCAGATTTCGACAGAAATATGGCTGAGACGCAAAGAAAGTTCAAGGAGAGGGGGTACAAAAATGATCAGATTAATATTGCCATTGAGAAAATTCAAAACAAAATGAGACATGACCTTTTTCAAGGGCAGTCTCGCAAAAAGACGCATTCTTGCATTCTAACTACCCGCTATTCAAAGCGCTCTGAACAAATTAAGGGAATCGTTCACAAACATTGGCACATTCTAAAATCCGATGATAGTCTCGGTAATGTGTTTTCGGACCTTCCCTTGGTCATAATTTCGCGGGGCAGAAATCTCAGAGACCAATTGGTACCCTCTGATTTAGCACCCCAATATATTCCTGAACAACGTCTATTTGCGCCCCTACTGGATGGAAATTACAAGTGTAATGGCTGTGCTCAATGCAATGGCACTTATAAATGCAGATCCTTCAAACACCCACAAACAGGGAAATCGATCCCAATCAAAGGTGTTATTACGTGCTCCACTAAGGCAGTTATTTATCTTATAACTTGTCCTTGTGGTAAACATTATGTGGGTAAAACAAAGTGTGAATTAAAAGTACGTATCTCAGAGCATCGTAGCACCATTAGGTGCCAAAACTTAACCTACCCAGTTGCGGCCCACTTTTTGAAGGCAGGCCACTCAATTTCGTCTCTGCGTTATATTGGCATCGAACATGTCACCCTCCCTAGGAGAGGGGGTGACCTTGATAATTTATTGTTAAAACGAGAGGCTGCTTGGATCTTTAACTTAAAGACCCTTGCTCCCTTCGGTCTCAACGTGGACTTTGATCTGAAGCCATTCTTGTGATTGTTGTAATTGTTGTGACTTTGCCATTGTGGTTGTTTGTAGGCTTGTGTGGTCTTAAGTGAGTCTATGATCGTATGCTATCCATTTGTATTTATTGTATGCTGCTCTTTCTATGCCATTTTAATATTTGAGAAATTAACCAATGATATTAGGCCACTCTTGGCCATGATTACAGACACCTGTGTGTCTTGACACTATATATAAACGAGTCATCCCGCAGTGTCTGTGATTGTACCCTGATGAAGACAGCTTGCCTGTCGAAACGTTGGTAAATTAAATATTTTTGCATCTGAGCTCCTAGAGTGTGCGGCTCTGCTTTATTTTCAGGCGAGGTAATATTACCTGACAACACTCCATGTGGGAAAAGGTGCTAGACTAATAAGTATCTGCCTCCCTCACTCTCTAGCCCTGGTGTGCAGTGTGTTGACAGCATATCATGCTTATCCAGGGGCACAACTTTGGTTTTAGAAGTGGGGGGACATACTGTAAATAGGAATAAGAGTGACCAGTAGCAGGATAAATGGATACAAATGGTAATGGGAAATCAATAATCAATGAGCAGCAGTATAATGGTAGTAATACATCTAATCAATAATCATTATAGCATCAATGTAGATGTGAGGTGGTTTGTACGTGTGGGTGTAAATGTGGACCCAGAGTAGCCAAGGGAGATGTATTAGGCAGACTTGTTGTCCCTGACATCACACTGCTTGCTTAGCGAGGACCACTTCCACCTGATTCAGCTCCAACCGAGGTTCTACATTTTTGTGATGTTTAAAAAAATATATAACCAGGTAGTGAGTGCATAGAGAACAGAATTTGCCTCAATCACATGAAGGACAAAACACTCACTGTACAGAAAATGATTAGACTATATATGTACTGTACATCAGTTCATATTAGTTACTGGGTAAGCAATGTGAAAAGGATTAGACTACATGTACATGAGATCACATAAGTTACTGGGTAAACACTATGCCAAGCAATCATAAGTTACTGGGTAAACACTATGCCAAGTAATCATAAGTTACTGGGTAAACACTATGCCTGCCAGCAATCATAAGTTACTGGGTAAACACTATGCCAAGCAATCATAAGTTATGGTAAACACTATGCCAAGCAATCATAAGTTATTGGGTAAACTCTATGCTGTCACAACTTCTGCCAAGTCGGTTCCTCTCCTTGTTCGGGCGGTGTTCGGCGGTCGGCGTCACCGGTCTTCTAGCCATCGCCGATCCATTTTCATGTTTAATTTGTTTTGTCTTGTTGTCACACTCACCTGGTTTCAATTCCCTAATTACATGTTGTATATGTTCCCTCTGTTTCCCCATGTCCTTGTCGGTAATTGTTTATTGTAGTACGTGTGCTTTATGTGACTGGTGCGATACGGGTGTTGTGCCCATGTGTTTTGTTACTTTTGTATGCCGGTAGTTATGTACATTAAACGGCTCCGGCTATTTACCAAGTTCTGCTCTCCAGCGTTTGACTTCCATGCACCAGTTACGCACCGCTGACATG
>NC_036847.1:28933878-28939676 GCF_002910315.2 Salvelinus sp. IW2-2015 | reverse complement strand
GATGCAAGCAATCATAAGTTACTGGTAACCTATGCCAAGCATCATAAGTTACTGGGTAAACACTTGCCAAGCAATCATATAGTCTCTGGTAAAACCTATGCCAAGCAATCATAAGTTACTGGGCATCACACTATGCAAGCAATCATAAGTATACTGGGTAAACACTATCCAAGCAATCATAAGTTACTGGGTAAACACTTATGCCAAGCAATCATAAGTTACTGGGTAAACACTATGCCAAGCAATCATAGTTACGGGTAAACACTATGCCAAGCTCATAAGTTACTGGGTACACTATGCCAAGCAATCATAAGTTACTGGGTAAACACTATGCCAAGCAATCATATAAGTTACTGGGTAAACACTATGCCAAGCAATCATAAGTTACTGGGTAAACACTATTCCAAGCAATCATAAGTTACTGGGTAAACACTATTCCAAGCAATCATAAGTTACTGGGTAAAACACTATGCCAAGCAATCATAAGTTACTGGGTAAACACTATGCCAGCAATCATAAGTTACTGGGTAAACACTATGCAAGCAATCATAAGTTATTGGGTAAACTCTATGCTGCACAACTGCTGCAATTGCCAAGTCTCTGCAGTCGGTTCCTCTCCTGTTCGGGCGTGTGCGGTCGGCGTCGCGTCACCTGGTCTCTAGCCATCGCCGATCCATTTTCATGTTTAATTTGTTTTGTCTTGTTGTCACACTCACCTGGTTTCAATTCCTAATTACATGTTGTATATTGTTCCCTCTGTTTCCCCCATGTCCTTGTCGGTAATTGTTTTATTGTAGTCGTGTGCTTTATGTGACTGGTGCGATACGGGTGTTGTGCCCATTGTTTTTGTTACTTTTTGTATGCCGGTAGTTATGTACATTAAACGGCTCCGGCTATTTACCAAGTTCTGCTCTCCAGCGTTTGACTTCCATGCACCAGTTACGCACCGCTGACAATGCCAAGCAATCATAGAAGTTAATAGGAGACAATAACACACTAAACTCGCCACTCCATACGCTACCAGCCCATTCCAAGTCTAACGCTCTGACGGCCGGGGGACGTGTATACTTGTCCACCTCAGAGAGGCGGCTTGGAACCGCTGGACTGCGATAGAAGTGTAATTCTCAGATGGTCCATCAAAACTACTAACGCTCTGGTGATAATGAACAACATCGGAGATGGTGTCTGGCTACGATTGAGCGCGACATGAATTAAAAGTGTAGGTTTTCGGGGGTTAACACTAATGCAGATCTACCCACAGTCCAAGCGTCGATAAGAACGGGTTAGATACTGTGCGTAAGCCATACGTCATCATACGTCAAAAAAGCAACACAATTGTGCGTAGCTACTACAACTACAACGCATTTGCGAGGACTAAACCTCTGGGAGACCTTCGCTAACTCGACAAGATCGTAAGCTCGCCATTAAATAGGATCCCTGAACGTGCTTGACGTGAATGTCATTGCTGGTAGAAAAAGGTTGAGGGAGACTGTGTGTAAGTTTCGAGGGATTTCTCTCGCCGCATAACTGAAGCTGTATCAGTCCAAGAGTCACGGAATGCCGTCAGCTGCGAGTGTGCTGGAGTGAATCTTGAGTCACGTTGTCTTGGGGCTTGTCTTCGTAGGAAGGATGTTTTGCCTAAGATATGAAAAGCCCTGGAATTGCTACTCGTTAAAATTACAGTGGTTCCAACGGCTTGCCGCCTCGCAGACCAAAACGATACCGGCGATAGAGGAGAGGTCTCTCGTGGTACACAGGCTAGTACATTCTTCTCGAGGATGCTCATACACATTTTCTATTATATGTTAGAATTGCACTGGATGATTATACTATGACGTCAGAGCACACATTCACAATTGTGGATTGAACCACGAACTAACATGCTCTGAGCTCATATGATAAGGAGCAGAGACTTACATCACACTTGAATACGGAGGACTAATGTGCTCAACATGTTGTGTTCAGCACACGCAGCGAGCTATATCGTGACCTCTAGGCAAAGACTATTTCAGGGAGCTCATCTAGGTTGAGTAGATAGTATGTGATCGCGATTTACGGACCGTTTATGGCTATCTTCATGATGGTAGACTAACGCCTTTATTGATTAGTCTCCTCGCGAATGAGGCTTCAGTCGTCTCACATTCAATGTGTCATTCACATCAATATGAATTTTGACATTTGGGTCATATAGTTATAGCAATGTGGGGCTATTCACAACATTGTGGGTGTTACAGTATGTTGAATTAGATGTAAGCGTAGTGGTAGTAGAGAATAAGTAACCCAGATACTTGTGGTAGTAAATTTATAGTTTAGCAAACAATGCCTTTATAAATAGGTATTTGTATACGTATGGGGACGTTAGAGACAAGCAAGTCTCGACATATTCAGAGCTTTAATTTGCTGGTTGTAGTATGGGTAAATGTTGTATATTCAAATTTTATGAGCGTATTTTGAATTCATGCTTGCCTTTTTGGCTTCGAAAAAAACAGAAGATTAGGTTGTCTCCCACAATGGTCTTTAGTTCTGACCTTCTAAGTTGCTAGTTTGGTGACGGAGCAATTTGGCAGAAATGTCCCAGTTAGATTCCGGCTGTCACTAAGTTCATTTGACTTTAATCTCTACTTGTGTGTTGGTTTGTAAGGGTCATCTTTGCAGTTCCGATATGATAGTCAGATCAATTTTTTTATATCCCGCCAAGCAATCATAAGTTACTGGGTAAACACTATGCCAAGCAATCATAAGTTACTGGGTAAACACTATGCCAAGCAATCATAAGTTACTGGGTAACACTATGCCAAGCAATCATAAGTTACTGGGTAAACACTATGCCAAGCAATCAAATGCACTTGTTATTGACCCCGCGACTGGTGTCTGGAGTACTTGAGAGTCAGTTTTCTGGAAATAGATTAAGTCTCTAAAATTACCAGTGTTAAAATTGCCCAAAACAACCAATTTGTAGCCTACAATATGTATTCAATTTTATTCACACTTAATAGACAATCAACAAATTCAAATTTGTTTGGTGACAACAACAGTACAGATAAGACAAACTGTAGGCTGTAACATGGGACACAACATTACAGTAACATCTAGATAAATACATTAGCTATATTGTTGCAAGTAGGATGTTTCACTTATTTATGTTATAAATGTGGATCACATGTGGGTGTACAGTATGTAATTAGATTGTAAGGATGTAAGGATAAAGATATATTTAAGCTTTAAATAGTAATCTACTCAAAACAGTTAATAATAACCGATGATGGGTGCTGACATCAACATTTTATGAGCATGTAGTGCCTTTTGCTTCCAAAAAAACAGAAGAAGGTTGTCTCCCACAATGCTTTAGTTCTGACCTCAAGTTGCAGTTGGTGAGGAGCAAATGCAGAAATGTCCAGTAGACCGCTGTCAAAAGTTCATGACCTTACATCATACTGTGGTTGTTGTAAAGGTCATGCAGTCGACAGTAAGTCAGACAATTTTTATACCCATAATGCAACACACTTCCAAAGGCGGTGACCAACGTTGGTCAACGTCTTGACAAAAGTGATCCTCTCAAACGGGTCCAACGTGTACACTCATGAATTTAAATGCATTGGATTGGTGTAATCATTGGCTACAAGGAGTGTCCACCATTGGGAAATCAATGATGGGAAGTGTGCAACAAGTGCACACTTTGAGAGAAGGGTGGAGAAATGTTATGCAGTGTAGTCCCCTCATGGTGCCGGTAGAATCTGCCTCAGTGGACACCAGATGGCAGTGTACTTTAACTAAACCTGTATGAAGCCTCCAGAACCTCCACTCAGTTGATATACTGTAGATATAAACAGATGCCTTCACCATGTCAGGTTCACAGTCTATCCCTGTAAGTCAGAACTGGGAATTGTCTTCCACCAGCTGGAAATATGGGATATGTTTCTAGATTATGATGATGTGTATAAAGCAAATGATCCCTTCCTCTTTGTTAGATAATTTATTGCATGTTACTAGGCTGCACCATCGAAATACAGTAGGCACATTCAAATGATGTCAATACATGGCCCCCTGATTTCATTGTCTTCTGACTGTTGATGTCAGTCCTACACAACACTATAATTCTGCTATAGTTCCTCGAGCAGCCAGTGCAGACAGTAGTGCTAAGGTAAGACAATACTCACCCGACTTTCCATGTTACAGAAAATGAAGGTTCCATGTCGTTTCTTTCTTGTCGTTTTTTCCTCATATTGCTTCTAATGTGATCATGAACTACACCAGCCCACTTGTCCTCATATTGCTTCTAATGTGATCATGAACTACACCAGCCCACTTGTCGGATTCATGTACATCTCTGTGGGACCCACCTACAGATCTCCAGTTTGAAGACAGTGGTAAGGGGGGAGTTTGATAGGCTGGAAGTCATAACGCGCAATGCTGAAGCACAGCGTGACTGCACTAGAAACTGCTGGCCCAAAGGCAAAGAACCCATAGGATGTTAACTCACACGAGTAAACGTGCTGTTTGATGAATGCTTTATGAGCCTGCTGCTGCTAGGTCCAACCTTCGCCCAGTGCCTACCCATGTTGATGACTATCGTTTGTGTTGGCCTACCCCCCTTAGCCCATAGCCCCATCAGAACCTCTGATCAGATTTATACTGCTTAAGGAAGTCCCAACACCAGCTAGCGCCATCATTCTTACGGGCTTCCACACCTCAGTCCAGAACTGCCTCTAATTTATTAACCTCAAATTTTTATTTTTTTTTAATTATGCATAGAAAAAAAAATCAATGGATGAGAGTAAGACTATTAAATTTAATAACATAAAGACACGAGCGAAGAAAGGATGGAGAAGCAGGAGGTAGGAGCCTTAGGTCATTGTATATAATGGTCGAGATGGGTGTGCGCCAGCGAGAAGGAAAACGCTATCAGATTTTGAAACATAAGGAGATTCGGCGGGAAACACAACGTTTATTCTTCAGGTGAAGATACGGAACCTTCCCGTATTTTATTAGCTACTAGGGTTGGCGCATCCATGAGAGGCCTTGCTAGTCAGAAACATAGAAGACTTAGTTGTAATCCTGTTAACTACCCGCCAGGTCAGTAAACACGCTGCCTACAACCATTAATCACCTGTGTGTGTGTGTGTGTGTGGTGTGTGTGTGTGTGTGTGTGTTGTGGTGTGTGTGTGTGTGTGTGTGTGTGTGTGTGTGTGTGTGTGTGTGTGTGTGTGTGTTGTGTGTTGTGTGTTGTGTGTGTGTGTGTGTGGTGTGTGGTGTGTGTGTGTGATGATGCCAGCAACTCCACTCTGTTAAAACCCTTTAAACACTCTTTATTGGCTACTCTATCTATTACTACGATAACAGTCTCTGTCTGTCTGCCAAACAATGAACTACATCTGATAGCCACCTTATAGGATAAGGATCCTACTATCCTACAATGTGTTCATAGTCCCAGGTATCAATTCTCTGACAAGTGGGCTGGTGTAGTTCATGATCACATTAGAAGCAATTGAGGACAAGTGGGCTGGTGTAGTTCATGATCACATTAGAAGCATATGAGGACAGTGGCTGGTGTAGTTCATGATAATAGAAGCATTCATGGAGCGTGACAAATGTCACATTAGAAGCAATATGAGGACAGTGGGCTGGTGTAGTTCATGATCACATTAGAAGCAATATGGAGGCAAGTGGGCTGGTGTAGTTCATGATCACATTAGAAGCAATATGAGGACAGTGGGCTGTGTAGTTCATGATCACATTAGAAGCAATATGAGGACAAGTGGGCTGGTGTAGTTCATGATCACATTAGAAGCATATGAGGG
>NC_036847.1:28927028-28932961 GCF_002910315.2 Salvelinus sp. IW2-2015 | reverse complement strand
TACCCCATAATGACGAAGTGAAAACAGGTGTTTAGACATTTCTGCAAATTTATTACAAATAAATACAGAAATACCTTATTTACATAAGTATTCAGACCCTTTGCTATGAGACTCAACATTGAGCTCAGGTGTATCCTGTTTCCAGTGATCATCCTTGAGATGTTTCTACAACTTGATTGGAGTCCACCTGTGGTAAATTCAATTGATTGGACATGATTTGGAAAGGCACACACCTGTCTATATAAGATCCCACAGTTGACAGTGCATGTCAGAGCAAAAACCAAGCCACATGAGGTCGAAGAAATTCCCCGTAGAACTCCGAGACAGGATTGTGTCGAGGCATATATCTGGGGAAAGGTATCAACAAATTCTGCAGCATTGAAGGTCCACAAGAACACAGTGGAAGAAGTTTGGAACCACCAAGACTCTTCCTAGAGCTGGCTGCCTGGCCAAACTGAGAAATTGGGGGAGGAGGTCCTTGGTCAGGGAGGTCCTTGGTCACCAAGAACCCGATGGTCACTCTCACAGAGCTCCAGAGTTCCTCTGTGGAGATTGGAGAACCTTCGAGAAGGACAACCATCTCTGCAGCACAGCAGCAATCAGGCCTTTATGGTAGAGTGGCCAAAAGGAAGCAAATCCTCAGTAAAAGGCACGACAGGCCGCTTGGAGTTTGCCAAAAGGCACCTAACAGAGATTCTCTGGTATGATGAACCAAGATTGAACTCTTTGGCCTGAATGCCAAGCGTCACGTCTGGATGAAACCAGGCACTGCTCATCACCTGGCCAATACCATCCCTACGGTGAAACATGGTGGTGGTAGCATCATGCTGTGGGGATGTTTTTCAGCGGCAGGAACTGGGAGACTAGTCAGGATTGAGAGAAAGATGAACAGATCAAAGTATGGAGAGATCCTTAATGAAAATCTGCTCCAGAGTGCTCAGGACTTCAGACTGGGGCGAAGGTTCACCTTCTAATGACCCTAAGCACACAGCCAATGCTGTTATTTGTAATACATTTGCAAACATTTCTAAAAACGTGTTTTTGCTTTGTCATTATGGGGTATTGTGGGTAGATTGATGTGGGGAAAAAACGATTTAATACATTTTAGAATAAGGCTGTAACGCAACAAAATGTGGAAAAAGTGAAGGGGTCAATACTTTCCGAATGCACCAATTATGATTGGTAAATACTGCACAATTTAAACACTTGCCCCTCAAAACACATGTATTTATGCTGCACTTGCCCCCCAAAACACATGTATTTATGCTGCAATAGTTTATGTGTCAGGGGTCTAGGGTCAGTCTGTTATATCTGGAGTATTTCACCTGTCTTATCCGGTGTCTTGTGTGAATTTAAGTATGTTCCCTTTTCTTCTCTCTCTCTCCCTCCCCTCCCGGAGGACCTGAGCCCTAGGACCATGACGCAGGACTACCTGGCCTGATGACTCCTTGCTGTCCCCAGTCCACCTGGTCGGGCTGCTGCTCCAGTTTCAACTGTTTTGCCTGCGGCTATGGAACCCTGACCTGTTCACCGGACGCTCTACCTTGTCCCAGGCCTGCTGTTTTCGACTCTCTCTCTAAACCTCACCTGCTGTCTCTAACTCTAAATGCTCGGCTATGAAAAGCCAACTGATTTTTACTCTTGAGGTGCTGACCTTTTGCACCCTCTACAACCACTGTGATTATTACTATTTGACCCTGCTTGTCATCTATGAACGTTTGAACATCTTGGCCATGTACTGTTATAATCTCCACCCGGCACAGCCAGAAGAGGACTGGCCGTCCCTCAGAGCCTGGTTCCTCTCTAGGTTTCTTCCTAGGTTCCTGGGTTTCTGTATAGCACTTTGTGACATCGGCTGATGTAACAAGGGCTTTATAAATAAATGTGATTGATTGATTGAATATTGGACTATAAATTGTGTCTTCCTGTATTATACTTATGCTCAAGTGTTTATTCTATTCTACTGAGCCATTTACTTTATGTTCGTATTCTTATCTTTTCTTATTTCTTATTGTTGTTGCATTGTCATCAAGGAACCTGCAAGTAAGCATTTCATTGGACGGTGTATACCATGTGTATCCCGCACATATGACTAATCAAATGTGAAACTTTAAACTAAAGTAGGCTTGCAAAACGGTTTTCAAGTGCAAAAGGGTTTATTTGCAATGCGGTAATGCATGATGTCCATATGTAAGCTACAGTAAATGATGACAAGACTAAACTCTGTTATTTACAAGAATCCAAAAAGGTCTTACTTGAATAAACTTTTCAAGATAATTTAAAAGCTACATCCAAATGCCATATGACATGGCAGAGCTCACATGCTACAGGGGGTTCCACAGTTGGTAAATCCATGATGGGAAGTGTGTAAGTGCATACTTTGCGAGAAGGGTGGATAATTGTGATGGCGCCACGTGGTCCCAGTACAATCTGCTTCAGTAGACACCAGATGGCAGTGTACTTTAACCAAACCTTCTGAGTGAACGTTCCAGAGCCTCCACTCTTAGTTGATGTAGACACTAGCCAGATGCCTTCACCATGCCTGGCTCAGTCTGTTCTTGCATGTCAGATCTGGAAATTGTCAGCTCACAGCTGGAATGATGGGAAATGTTGATATGTTATATAAAGAAAATGAGCAAATGCGCCGTTCCTCTTTTGCTCGGCCATTTATTGCGTGTTATTTCACTTTAACAAAACACAGTAGGCACATTCAAATGATGTCAGCACATGGTGACCCTGACTTCATTGTCTTCTGACAGGTGACGTCACTCCTACAAGAACCTGTAATCGTTTTTACCTCCTATTGCTTCTAATTCCACATGAACAACAGCAGCCCACTCGTTAGAGGGTTGTTCGCTTGATATGAACACATTGTAACGATCCAAATAAGGTGGTCATTAGAAGTCCGTTGTTTGCAGACATACAGTGTACTGTATGAGTAGCCTATAAAGAGTGTTAAGATGGGTTTTAACAGAGTGGAGTTTGGTGTCACACACACACACACACACACACAAAGAAGAGCTACAGTAAGTGATCACTATCTCTTTGCCACACCCTCCTTTCCTCTCCTCCGCCTTCACCCCCTCTCCAACTCTTTTTTTATTGATTTCTTTTTATAGAATCAATATTGAGAAGTTGTGTGGATTCCCGGGTAGAGAATTGTTGCCTGGTGTTGATTTGGCTTTTTTTTCAGTATAGAGACTAACCTGGTCAAGGGTATCCTGGTTGTTATATTGCAGCAACCCAACATATCACAACATGACCACTGGGATGTTATTTTGGTAGTACACTGTCTAGTGTCTACTGCTGGCCCGGACTGGTAAGAGATGGCCGTTGGATGTACAGTATCTCAAGACGTTAGAAAGTACTTACAGGCTGTAGTTCACGTCTCAGTCTGGGTGACTTGACTGTCTCGCTCAAAGGGAGCGGCAGGCGTCAAATCAAATCAAGTGCAGTGGTCGCTTACGCATATCTTGAGGATTTGAGATATGCAGCAGCTGCAAAGGTCTTGCAACCTTTTCTAGCCTACTTCTGCAGCTGATGTATTTTGAGCAGCAGTGGATGACTGACTAGATGACAGAGTATTTAGAACATATTCAAAGCTGGGCGACTCCACAATGGAGAGCTTTAGACACACAAGGGCAGCAGTTAAATAATACAAATCAGTGTGGTGGGGGGGGGGGAGTCAGGGCGTAACCAATAAGGGTTATATAATAATTTAGTTGAGCAAAGGCACTGGAAGGGTAGAGGACAAAGAAAGGAGGATAGGAGAGAGTAAGTGACTGAAAGGAGGGCAGAACAGGGGAAGGGAGGGAGGATGGCGGTGGAGGAAAGGAGGAGCAAAGGACAGGATAAGTGATAGACAGAGCCACTGAGATGAGAGCAAAACAAGGGGAGGGAGTGGGAGGTGGAGGAGAGGAGAGGAGTGGGGGATGGACGGACAGTGGGCGGGTGGGTATTTAGTATGCACGGCCGAGCTGCCCCATCTGCCTAGCGCAGCAGCCCTACATCGTATAACTGTCCCGCGGCCTCCCAGACACATAAAGAATGCCTCACATTTGATGTAATTCCGCAAAATTAATGACAGCTTTACTTCACTATGGGCCGTGAGGGAATGATTAGTGTTTGATCGGCCATCTGATCAGACACCGGCCATGCCTGAGCGGAGCTGGAAGTGAGGAAGATGGAAGAGGGGAAACACACGCGAGATGCCGCTGGCAATGACACACAGACACACACACACGCCAACACCTCCCCTGTACCCCTGAGTTCCTTGGACTGGCTCCCCCTCCAACACTGACTGGCACGGAACCACCACCTCATTACACTACACACCCACATACAGGACAGGACAATCCCCAAGTCCCCTCTCTCTCACTCCCTGCTCTGCTGTGGTCCCTCTGATCCAAATAAACACCCACTGAATGGCAGGAGGAGGCAGCTAGGATGCAGCTCCCACAGGCATAGTGATTGGGGGCCCTCTCTGCAGTTTTTATATCACTCTAGACGGGCTGTGCTTTGGCTGCCCTGCGCTGCAGTATTTCAAGGCAAAGTGGGCCGACAGGCAGCAGGCATTCAATATAGACAAGCCTAAGGTCGGACTCTGGCCCCTTTAACAAGATATGCTTTATTGCAGTTGTGATTGGAATTGGGTATTCGTTTTTAAAAGAGATTGGGAGTTTTTGCGAGGGGAAATTGATCCCCTTCTGAACGATAGATGGATAGCTGGGGGTTGGGAGAATGGAATTCCTTCTCCTCCCTTCCTTTAATCCTGTCCTACCCAGAAACCATCCCCTCCCCCATCCTCCCCTTCTCCTGGGCGGCCTGCATTTACAAGCAGACGGGGCATTCCGTTTTACAAGTGAGCCTGGTGTGTCTCGGTGTGCTAGCAACATTAAAAACAAACCCGTCTCGTCTGTGCAAAGCGTCAGAAGGCTGTTGTGCTTTTACTTCCACTAGGCTCCTGTGGGTTTKTATGTAATGCAGTGCAGTCACAAACCAAGCAGACAATTATACTGAGCTCATAGATAAACTAGTGATTGAGGGTTGGGATATTGGTTGGAAGAATGCTGTAGGTAGTGTTAGAACTGGGGGAGAGGTGGTGATGGTGATGACAACATACTAGTTACTAGTACTGTGTGCCAAGGCGATCATTTCGCAACAATGTGCACCACAGTATTTCAATTAAATAAACAAAAGCCCCTTTATATGAAATTGTAGTACTTTTATATCCTACAATGAGACTGATTGTGAAGTGGACATGTGGTTTGTGAAAGTCACACAGTGTCATATCTATACTGAATGGCATATGGAGAAGTTAACTTCTCATCTGACTATAGTGCTCTGAACTCAAACCAACCACAGAGAGTCTAGCTCAACACTAGGCATTGAAGGGCCTGCCGTGCCAGCACAGATTGGTGGACAGATTGGAGTTCCAACTCTCTGATTGGATATAGATTTAGAATATTCCAAATGGTTGTATTTTATAATAAATGACTGTGGAAAAATATAATTGGAGTAAATAAGATGGCAATGTCTCCTTGCATCTGTTTCTACTTCAATTCCCTACTAGTTCATAATCCTCTGTTTTCTATTTTCCTTTCCTGACATCCTTCCTTTTATGTTTGCATGCCTTGCCATCACTCTGTCTTTCCATCACAGTAGTAAGTCTTTCATATCTCTCTCCCTCTCTCTCAGCCCGCTCCACCTTCCCCTCCTCCACCTCTCCCTCTCTCTAAGGCTGCTTCACCTTCCCCTCCTCCACCTCTCTCTCTCTCTCTCAGCCGAGTGAGGGAAGGTGAAGCAGCCTGAGAGAGAGAGAGGTGGAGGAGGGAAGATGAAAGCAGCCTGAGAGAGAAGGAGGAGTGGAGGAGGGAAGGTGAAGCAGCCCGAGAGAGAGGGAGAGGGGAGGAGGGGAAGGTGGAGTGAGCTAA
>NC_036847.1:28922491-28925143 GCF_002910315.2 Salvelinus sp. IW2-2015 | reverse complement strand
CACACACACACACACACACACACACACACACACACACACACACACTGCTGCTCATTACTGATGGATTTTAATCAAATGTCATGCATGTTTGAAGTGATTTATGAAAAGTGGGCAACCAAAGCTAGTTACGTGATTGGTTGTTTTCCTAGGAAGAGGCCATTTTTCATTTCATAACCCACTTGTGGCCTTTTCAATTAGACCATGGTTAAAATCAATATAACCCCCTTGTTTGCCTTTGTTGTGTACTATCCACTGTATTGGCATAAAAGGCATGATTGTAGTGAAATACTGTTGTAGATTTGTATTCATGCATATACAATATTAATAATCCAGTCCATCTCTACAATGTCGGACCCAGGATTCGATCCCACAGCACGCCACAACATAACCCATAAACTAGCATGGTAACCATCTGCTACACCAACTGCATAGCATGCAGGGCAATTTTGGATGTCAATTGAGTCATTGAGAAATGGGGTGGGGAAATGAGGTGAAATATAAAGTCACACATCTTTGCCATACAGATCCATTCTACCTCCCAGGTGCTTTGGATGGGGAGGTGTGTCATATGAGCCTTATATAGGCATGTAGTCTCATTGTTCTTTTACATTTTAGTCATTTAGCAGACACTCTTGTCCAGCGCATCACATACCACAGTCATAGCAAGTATATTTTCCCTTGATAAAGTAGTAACCAGTAAAGTCAGTGCTAGTAGGGAAATACTTGTTCTTCCTCTTTTGGGGGGTCTTTTGTATGCAACACCACTTTGTTTTGGAAAATGGAAACTATGTGGAAGTGTCTCAGTCAGACATATTGTGGTACAGTGAAATATCTCTCCATTTAATCACAACAACATGGAGCTGCTATCAGGGCATACCTGTTCATTACGCCTCTATAAAACCCTGTCAGTCTGAGAAAGCTATGGCAATTACAGGGAATGATTAGAGCAATTAAGTTCCAGAGGGAGAACTGAGGGCTGGTATGGAGCCTGTACCAACTACCCCCGCGCTTAGAAAAAAGGTTACATATAGAACCAAAAAAGGGTTATATCGCTTGTTTCATATATGGAACGCTTAATAGTTCTATATAGAACCCTTTTATAGGGGTTTTTGATCAGAACCCTAGGGAACCTTGTATGGTGCCATTTATACATTTTGGCTACAAATAAATAAGCATATTTTTAGCTCAGAATATAATATATCAAACAATTAAATAATGGACAAAAGAAAAACTGCATAGTTGTGAGATTTCATTCTCATTATATGCAAACATAGTTTGGAAATATGCACTGGTGGCCAGGGAGACATCTTTGTTTGAACGATGGCCCACGTCATTCATGATACCATGGCTGACTTCTTTATGGAACAGTACAGTAGACTGTGGGTTGTTGTCTGGCTGGTTCCTGAGAAGAATAATACATGTGCTAAAATATTAGTTAATCCTAAATATAAATTAATCTGCCAAAATGAAGGCAACATGCTATGCAGCCATGTAATTATTATGATGTAGAAGAACAACGTACAGCGGTTGTCGTCAGCAGCAGCCGAAAGAGAGATCCTCTGCCACTGATTGTTGGGGTAATGCCAGACTGAGCAAAACATAGATAGGGTTTTAAAAGTCATGTACTGATGAACTAATCTATTGAAACACCAATACTTATTATAAATCATTTATTATAAATCATTTAGAAATCACATACCTCCTTTCTGTCACCACACGGCCCATTACCTGCATTCAACAGAGGTCAACAACAGTCTTCTAAAGGCTTCATGAAACATGGCGTCCTCAGCTGTCTCCACACTGAAATACTGAAATAAAGTCAAACATTTGCTAATTGCCAATGTCAGACTCTATGTGATATATTCAATCATTTACAAAAATCTAATTTATTTGTAGGGGTTACWGTTAGCTAGCTTGTAAAGTGGCTAATTCAAGTAGCCTAACACTCTGATTCTGAAACAACCTTATATATCTAGCCTATAGTTCATCATATGATTATGGCTTAAAGGTGCTTGGTGGTGCCCCTTGCTTAGTGGTGTTGCAGACTCTGGGGCCTTTCAGAACAGGTGTAAATATACTGAGATCATGTGACATATCATGTGACACTTAGATTGCACACATGTGGACTTTATTTGACTAATAATGTGACTTCTGAAGGTAATTGATTGCACCAGATCTTATTTAGGGACTTCATAGCAAAGGGGGTGAATACATATGCACGCACCACTTTTCAGGTTTAAATTATTTTTTGAAACAAGTAATTTTTTAAATTTCACTTCACCAATTTGGACTATTTTGTGTATATCCATTACATGAAATCCAAATAAAAATCAATTTAAATTACAGGTTGTAATGCAACAAAATAGGAAAAACGCCAAGGGGGATGAATACGTTTGCAAGGCACTGTATGTTTCTTTCCCCTCTTCCCCTCCCTTCTTTTTTTTTTCTGTTTCTCCTCCTCCCCTCCTCCCCCCCTCCCATTTTTATTTTATTTCCTCTCCTTCCTTCCTCTCTCCCGTCTCCTCCTTTCCTCTCCTTCCCTCCTCTCCTCTCCTCTCCTCTCCTCTCTCTTCTCCTCTCCTCTCCTCTCCGTCTCTCGTGTTCTCTCTCACTCTTTCCTCTCTCTCGTCCATCTCCTCTCCTCCCTCTCCT
>NC_036847.1:28852694-28922466 GCF_002910315.2 Salvelinus sp. IW2-2015 | reverse complement strand
CCTCCGACCCTCCCATTTTATTTTATTTCCCTCTCCTTCCTCTCCTTCACCCTCTCACTCCCTTCCTCCCTACCCTCTCTCCTCTCGCTCTCTCATCCTCTCCTCTCCGTCTCTCTCCCTCCCTCTCTCCCTCTCCTCTCCTCTCCTCTCCTCTTCCTTCCTCCTCTCCTCTCCTCTCACTCCTTCCTCTCCTCTCCTCCTTCCTCTCCTCTCCTCTCCTCTCCTTGTCTTTCTTCTCCTTCCTTCCTTTTCTCTCCTCCTTCCGTTCCTCTCATCTCCTTTTCTTTCCTCTCCCCTCCTTTTCTTTCCTCTCCTCTCCTTTGTTTTCCTCTCATCCCCTCTTGTTTTCTTCCCTCTCCTTTCCTTTCCTTCCTTCCTTCACCTCTCCTTTACTTTTCTTTTCTTTCCTCTCCTCTCCTCCCCCCTCCTTTTCTTTCCTCTAATTTTCTCTTCCTCTCCTCTCCTTTTCCCCTCTCCTTTCTATTTCCTCTCCTCTCCTCACTCTCCTTTTCTTCTCCTCTCCTTTCTTGTCCTCTCCTCTCCTCCCCTCCCTTTCTTTTCCTCTCCTTCTCCTCCTTGTCCACTTCCTTCATCCTCTCCACCACACCCCTAGATTTGAGCCGGCAGCAGATCCAGAAGCCAGAAACAAAGACCATGGACTGGAAGTGTAATAGGCCCTGGGGGGGAGAGATGGGGTGACAGGGAGCAGGGGGTGGGGGGCTATCCGGAGAAGGGAGGAAGGGAGGAGGGAGTGAGGGACCAGCACGATTGGGATAATGGATTATTAGACAGCCAGGACACACCCTGGGAGGCGGCGTAATACCATAACACATTTTTTAACTGGGCTAGCCATAATTCATTACGGTTTCCAAGCGCAAACTTGGCGCGACTGCGCGGGGGTGCATATGAGGAAGCAGAGGGAATTTCTCGAGACACTGCCTGCCTTCATTCTGAAGTGGAAACATGTTTCCATTGATTTAGACTATTCCTATAACATTAGAAACCCTGCTTGTGTCGTTGAAATATATGGGGAATTGTTCTATATTCAAGAATATTTTCTTCACACTAAACACGCATTTGGATTTTCTTAATACGAATCTCATCAATTCTGAATTAGAACCAAGAAGAAAGAACAGCTCAGTATTTCTCTATTTCCACAGAGTCACAGGTTGTTGTGTAATGTTCCACTCTGTCTCGTTTTACGTGCTTCTGTTTGTCTGGGCTCTGCGGTGATAGTGGGAATTTTATGAGGTGGAATCTGGAAATGGAAAATGTGTGGCTGAACTAACGTGTTTAAATGCAGCCATCTTCCTTTCCTGCTATAAAGCCAATAGTTGTACCTCTTCCAGAGACAAAGCATATCAATGTGTGCTTTTTTCACTACTTGTATATGGAACCTTTTGTTATTTGAAGAAGATTAAGGGAACCCTTTATAAAAATTGTATACATACCAGAGGAGAGGGGAGGAGAGGAAATAAAAGGAGAGGAAAAACAAGGAGAGGGGAAGAGAGGAGAGGAAAGAAAAGGAGATGAGAGGAAAGGAGAGGAAAGAAAATGGGAGGGGAGGGGAGGAGGGGAAGAAAAGAAGAGGAAAGGAGAGGAGAGGAAAGGAGAGGAGCAGAGAGGAAAGAAAAAGAGAGGAGAGGAAAGGAAAGAAGAGGAAAGAAAGAAAGAAATGAGAGGAAAGGAGAAGTGAGGAGCCGAGAGGAGAAGACAGGAAAAGAAAGCAGAGGAGCGGAGAGGAGCAGAGAGGAAAGGACAGGAGTGGAGAGAAGAGATGATACCAGGCTATACATGTCAGTGAGCATAGCTGAGCTGTTCTCAACTTCCTTACCTGGTTAAATAAAGGTTAAATAAAATGTAATTAAATTGCCTTGACACAATCCTATCTCGCAGCTCTACAGACAATTCCTTAGACTTTATGGCTTGATTTCTGCTCTGACATACACTGTCAACTGTGGGACCTTATATAGACAGGTGTGTGCCTTTCCAAATCATGTCTAATSAATTGAATTTACCACAGGTGGACTCCAATCAAGTTGTAGAAACATCTCAAGGATGATCAATGGAAACAGGATGCACTTGAGCTCAATTTTCGAGTCTCATAACAAAGGGTCTGAATACTAATGTAAATAAGGTATTTCTGTTTGTTATATTTTATACATTTGCACACTTTGTCATTATGGAGTATTGTGATGTCATTATGAGGTATTGTGATGTCATTATGGGTTATTGTGATGTCATTATGGGGTATTGTGATGTCATTATGGGGTATTGTGATGTCATTATGGGGTATTGTGTGTAGGTTGATAAGGACATGTTTTAATTTAATCCATTTTAGAATAAAGCTGTAACGTAACAAAATGTTGAAGAAGGAAAGGGGTCTGAATACTTTCCAAATGCATTGTAAATTATTCTCACCCATCTACACCCATCAGACTTCTTGCACATTTTGTTGTGTTACAACCTGAATTCAAAATTGATTAAAATTGACTTTTTTTCTCACCCATCTACACACAATACTCCACAATGACAAAGTAAAAACATGTTTTTAGAAATGTTTACAAATTTATTGAAAATGAAATACAGAAATACTGCATTTACATAAGTATTCCCACCCCCTTGCTATGACACTCTAAATTGAGCTCAGGTGCATCCGATTTCCTTTGATCTTCCTTGAGATGTCACTACAACTTCATTGGAGTTCACTTATGGCCAATTCAAAGGTTTGGACATGATTTAGAAAGGTCCCACAGTTGATAGTGCATGTCAGAGCAGAAACTATACCATGAAGTCCAAGGAACCGTAGATCTCCGAGATAGAATTGTGATGAGGCATATATCTGGCATATATCTCCATCTAACTTAACTTGACAAAGCTTGGGAAAATCTGCAAGGAAGAATGGGAAAAAATTCCCAAATCCAGATGTGCAAATCTAATACAGATATACCCAAAACGACTCATAGCTTTACTCGCCGCCGAAGGCGCTTCTACAAAGTATTGACTCAGGGGTGTGAATACTTATGTAAATGAGACATTTCTGTATTTGATTTTCAATAAATTTGCCAACATTCCTAAAAACATGTTTTCACTTCGTCATTGTGGAGTATTGTGTGTAGATGGGTGAGAAAAAAAGTCAATTTTAATTCATTTTGAATTCAGGCGGTAACACAACAAAATGTGCAAGAAGTCTGAATACTTTCTGAAGGCTCTGCATAGCGCAGACATCTTCACCTCACTGTGCAACAAACATCACCACACATAGCTTCAATCAGGCCGACTTGCTTTAACACGATACTTCTTCTCTTACTGTTGTGCTTTCAGACAGGTGTGGAAACCTTTGATATGCTTTTCACGCAGACAACCATTTTCTACATGTATGCAGACGTTCCCGTTCTGACAGTAAATCGTGTGATTGTTTAGTGGCTCTGTAGTGGTAGCAATAAGTAATTAAGAAAGTGAGATTGATGAATAATGGTTGTAGATTAAATGCCGTGAAAGCTGCAGCTCCAGATAGCACGATTTAGGGTAACTTGACTATAGGTTGATTAATTGTGTTATTAAGTAATAAAAGGGTAAAGCATCGTGAGTTGGGTTGTGGGCTAGAATATGAATGAGGGGTAGGAATAGGGAAAGCAGTGCAATGGTGTGTGTTGGGTGGAACAATGTATGGCTGTTTCACAAAACGTTGATGTTGCATGAAAAATGAGGAATAGTGATGGAAATAGTACAGTAATGATTTTGATTGATTGTTATGGAAGAATGAATCAGTAATGGTATGAGTAGTTAGGAGGAGATCATTGTGCTGTTTGGTACTTGGTGGTGGCATGTTTAGCCACTGCCACTGCTCGTGTGTGAAAGCTCACTCAGAACCCCAGCAGAGTCCCAATACCAGTTCAAACTGCAATGCAGTGATGTGATGTTCTTGACTTTCTCCCTTTCTCATAGTTCTACATACATTTAGGCTGTCTGTATTATACTGCTCCCTACACATRAGACACACTGCGTCCTCCCTCTCCTTATCTGAGAAATAATACTTTTTTACAGAGTTTAAGCAGTAAAAAGCCAGGAGCAGATAGCCTATAAATCTGGCCATAAAATGTTGAGTTGTCAGTGGGGCCATCAGCTATCAATCATGCATCGGGGCAGGCTGATGAAAGGGAAATGGGTGATAAAACCCCCCAGCATTTTAGGGAAATTATGTCCAGTCTTCCATTTGCAAAGTGCTGCAGTTGCATCAGGGCAGAATCTTAGTCATTGGTTAGCTAGTGAGGGTGGTGATGGTGTTGATGGTGGTGAAGGTGGTGAGGATAGTTAGGCTGGTGAGGCTGGTGGGGGTAGTTAGGCTGGTGAGGCTGGTGGGGGTAGTTAGGCTGGTGAGGGTAGTTAGGCTGGTGAGGCTGGTGAGGGTAGTTAGGCTGTTAGGCTGATCGAGCGCGATAAGTGGGAGGCTGGGTGAGTGGCCGGAGGTAGTTGGCTGAGTGAGGTTGTAGTTAAGGCTGGTGGCTCATGTCTCTGAGGTAGTAGGAGCTGGTTGAGGGTTAGTTGGCTGGGTGAGGCCGGTGAGGGAGTTAGGCTGGGTGAGGGTAGTAGGCGTGTGTGTAGGTAGGCTGGTAGGTTGGTGGGATGGGGAGCTGGTAGCGGTGGCGACGGAGTGAGCTGGTTAAGCTGTGTAGGCTGTTTGGGTAGTAAGGCTGTGAGAAGGTAGTTAGGCTGGTGAGGGTATTAGGTGGTGAGGGGGCAGTTCTGAGTGAGGGTGGGAGGCTAGGTGGAGCTGTGTAGGCTCGGTGAGTTGCTTGGACTGGAGAAAGCTGTTAGGCTCCGGTTGATGGGTAGTTAGGCTGGTGAGGGTGGGGAGGCTGGTGAGGGTAGTTAGGCTGGTGAGCTGGTGAGGGTAGTTAGGCTGGTGAGGTTAGTTAGGCTGGTGAGGGTAGTTAGGCTGGTGAGGGTAGCTAGGCTGGTGAGGGTAGTTAGGTTGGTGAGGGTGGGAGGCTGGTGAGAGTAGTTCGGCTGGTGAGGGTGGTGACGGTAGAAGACGGGCAGGTCTGTCTTGGTGTGAGAGAGGAAGAGGAGAAGGAGTGAGAGACACCATGGTTGGTGAGGTGGGGGTTTGAGGAGGTTAGGAGAGAAAGGAGAGATAGGGAGAGAAAGAGAGAGAGAGAAAGGGAGAGAGAGAGAGGAGCGAGGGCGAGAGGGGAGTGGCATTTTATGAAATTATACGACTAGCATAAATCCCTTCTACACTCCCGTTTTTCTCTCCTTCATTCATTCACTTCCCCCTCTCTCTCTTTCTCTGTCTCCCCTATCTCTTCTCTCTATCTCTCTCTCTTCATTTGCTCTCTCTGTGAATATTCCTCATCCTTCCCTACTTTTATTTGTATCTCCTCCTCACTTTATGTGATGCACCCCTATTTCTCCTCCTCACAATCCCTCTCTCTCTCATGAATCTCTCTCTATCCCCCTCTCACCCTCCCTCCCTCTCCATATATCCATCCCTCTCTCCATCCTTCTCTCTCCACCCCTCTATCTTCAGCACCTTCTCCATCTTTCTTTCTTTCTCTCTCTCTCTCCTCGACCCATCCGTTCCCTCCTCTGTGGTTTGTTTGCATGCTATCTTTATTGATTGTGTTTTTGTTGCTAACCAGGTTTTATCCTCTAGCTGTCTGAGGAGACTGTATTGGCAGAGCCCAGAAGAGATTGACTTGTCTCTCAGAGATTGGTCAGATATGGGCTGGCTGGCTGGCTCAGCTGCTTGAAATAAAAGACAAGACCATCTGGATGGGATGTTTAATATACACTTTATCAGACCTCTCTGTGACAACATTCTGGATTGGCTGCTTCTTTATTACCAGTTTTTGCTTATTTTATTATATTTTTCTTCCAAAACTAAAAGAAAAAACCTGAGATATGATGCTGCTGAGGCATTTCAGTAAAAAGTCAAATTTGAAGTAAAAAATTGCTCAACGGCAATGTCGAGTATTTTTCTTGAAATTGTACAGAAATTCAATTTTACTGTGAATTTTTCATTGACATGTACAGTACAGTATATATTTGTGTTGTTCTTACAGAATGTCTGGCCACCTGTCTGTCCGTCTGTCTTTCCGTCTGTCTGTCTGTGACTGGTGCCGTGCAGGCATCGAGGAATGACGGACTGGAGGGAGGCCACATTTCTGAGAGTGCCTATTGAATTGATAAATGCCCTCCTTGTCTGATCTGTTTTAATTTAAGGTCGTTTGTTAATTAATTTGAATAGCCTAACAGCCGTTGGTTCCGCTCCAAAGATCTTGGTTTGAGTGATCTCATTCTTCACTGTGCTGAGCTGACTTCAAGTCAGTGTAAACCAGGTTCAGCGATGCATGGGCCTCTGCTCTTTGCCCGTATTAAAATAGCGTCTCGGAGTAGGACTGCTGATTTAGGAACGTGTCCCGATGTAATTTAGATAATATATTCATCATGACATAAAAGGCCAAACTGATCTTATATCAGCGCTCCTACTCTGAGACTCTTTGTGGATATGGGCCCTGGTCTACTCTATGCTCCTATCATGTGACCATTAAGCCCCCTTGAAAGAGACAATGGGACAATGTTGCATTTGTCATACAAAAGAATGTAAGGGATTATCAACACATTTAAAGCTAGCGTATGATGATGAGCTGTGTGCTCTAAAATATATGGCTTTGAATCTATAGGTTTCTGTGGAGGTCAGAGTTCAGGTAGGCCTCCCTTCTTCGCTAACTGCACCTATGTAGGTATAACGGTACAGGTATATTGTTTTTTTTTGTGAGTCAGGGTTGGGGTCGATTCCATTTCAATTCCAGTCAATTTAGAAAGTAAACCAAAATTCCTCATTCCAAATGTTCCTAATTTAAAAGCATTAAAGATAATTGGAATTGGAATTTCAGTTCACTTCCTATATTGACTGGAATTTACATGGAATTGACCCCAACCCAGATATGAGTCATGAAGAGCTGCATTGGTCACATCAGGTTTTAGTCCCAGGTTAGAGAGAATGAGTCACTACTCACTACTAAGCTAAGTGATTCTCTGTGGTCCTGTAATAGGACTTGGATATCACTACTAAGGCATCAGAGGAGCGCCCTGACAGCCAGACAGCCGGAAGGCATGAAGCCAGGCAGTGTTAGTCTCAGGGGCGATGCTGCCACCTATAGCCAAACTGTGATACTGTCATTTTTTGTAAAACATGTTTATTTAACCTTTATTTAATACATAGCAATACATAGTGCACAACTCTGGGGGCATCAGGTCTCAACCTACCCCTTACATACAGTGGCTCAGTAAGGGTGCATCATATACATGAGCTTAGATGAGATCGAGCAGCCTCGAAGAGAGAGACCTCAATCGGGAGAGAGCCGGAGGGGTAGGATGGAGACGGGGGGGCGACGGTGGGGGATGATGGGGGAGCAGATGACGGAGGTAGCACCGATGGAGACCTACGGAAGAGAGACGAGAAGAGAGAAGTAACCGACGAGGAGAGGAAGAGGGGAGAGGAGACGAGAGAGAGACAGATCAAGAGAGAGAGAGAGACGAGAAGAGAGAGAAGACATAGAGAGAGAAAGTCTGCGGTAGTACGTGTGCGTGTCTGTGTGTGCTCAATGATATTGGAAACTAGAAAATAGAAGTAATGGGAGTCACAATGTCTGAATTTGATTAGATCTCAAGAATAGTGAATTCGATTAGATCTCAAGAATAGTCTGAATTTGATTTGTTCTCAAAGAACATTCTGAATTCGATTAGATCTCAAGATTCTGATTTGATTAGATTTCAGGAATAGTCTATATTTGATTCGATCTAAGGAACAGTCTGAATTTTG
This sequence comes from Salvelinus sp. IW2-2015, assembly GCF_002910315.2. Taxonomy (NCBI): domain Eukaryota; kingdom Metazoa; phylum Chordata; class Actinopteri; order Salmoniformes; family Salmonidae; genus Salvelinus; species Salvelinus sp. IW2-2015. Next base: position 28,914,635 of record NC_036847.1, on the reverse strand, counting down.
ATTCGATCTTAAGAACAGTCTGAATTTGATTCGATCTCAAGAACCGTTTGAATTTCATTAGATCTCAAGAACAGTCTGAATTGATTAGATCTCAAGAACAGTCTGAATTGATTAAATCTCTAAGACAGTCTGAATTGATCCTAGGACTCATCATGACAGTCTCTATTATGATATTCAGTTCTCTCAGAACAGTCTGGAATTTGATTCGATCTCAAGAATAGTCTGAATTTGATTCGATCTCAAGAACAGTCTGAATTTGATTCGATCTCGAGGAACAGTCTGAATTTGATATCGATCTCAAGAACAGTGTGAATTTGATTCGATCTCAAGAACAGTTCTGAATTTATACGATCTCAAAGACAGTCTGAATTTGATACGCATCTTCAGGAACAGTCTGAATTTGATTCGATCTCAAGAAGAGTCTGAATTTGATTCGATCACAAGAACATTTTAATTTCATTGATCTCAAGAACAGTTCGGATTTTATTAGATCTCAAGAACAGTCTGATTTTATCGAACTCAGGTAACAGTTGAATTTGATTCGATCTCAGGAACAGTCTGAATTTCATCTCGATCTCAAGGATATCTGAATTTGCATTCGTCTCAGGAACAGTCCTGAATTGATTCGATCTCGAAGACGAGTCTGAATTTGATCTCAGATCTGTTGACTTCAAGACAGTTTTAATTTATTCGAATCTCAAGAACAGTCTGAAATATTAGATCTCTCAAGAACAGTCTGAATTTGATTAGATCTCAAGAACAGTGAATTTGATTCGATCCTCAGGAACAGTCTGAACTTTGATTCAATCTATCAGAAACAGTTGATTTGTTCGATCTCCGAAGAACAGTCTGAATTTGATGTCCAACCTCGGAACAGCTCTGAATTTGATTCCATCTCAGGAAACGTCTGAATATCGATCCTCGATCTCCGAGACACAGTCTAGAAATCGTTGATTCATCTCATATATGATGTCTCGATTTGATATTCGATTATCAGAATAGTCTGAATTTGAATTCGATCTCAAGAATAGTTCTGAATTTGATCGATCTCAAGAACAGTTTGATAACTCCAGTCTCTTAATTTGGATTCGATCTCAAGGAACAGTCTGAATTTGGATCTAGATCTCAAAACAGTCTGATGGATTCAGACTCAGAACACGTAATTTGAATTCGATCTCCGAGGACACAGTCTGAATTTGATTAGCATCTCAAGAACAGTTTTGATATTAGATTGGAACTGGATTACTAGACTCTAGACAGATTTAATCTTTGATTAGATCTCAAGAACAGTCTGAATTTGGTTTAGATCTCAAGAACAGTTTTTAATTTGCTTCGATTAAGATTCCTCGACAGCAACAGTCGACACTTCCGATTAATCTCGTAAAGTAGACTACAGTCTTTATCGTTGTATAATCTCACCATAACACAGTTCGAATTGGATTTAGATCCAAGAACTAGTCTGATATCGTTGATTATGATCTCAAGCAACATGGTTTGATCTCGATACTCAGGAACAGTCTGAATTTGATTAGATCTCAAGAACAGTCTGAATTGGATTAGATCTCATGTAGCTTTAATGGCTATCATTATTGACCCAGCTCTCTGAACAGTAGGTGTGTGTAACTAAAGTTTTAATGGCTATCATTATTGACCCAGCTCTCTGAACAGTAGGTGTGTGTAACTAAAGTTTTATGGCTACTGAAACTAGGTTGCCTTGTTATGTTGCAATGAATCCTGTTGCGCCACGTGACATAACACCTTATCTCATAAGTGTTGGGTGACTGTTGGGTGACTGTTTGGTGACTGTGGTGCATGTCATGGATGCCAGCGGATTACACAACTTTATTGACAACACCACAATGTGTGGTGATGTCTGACGAGCATGTAGGCTAAGGCAGTGAGGTGCTCACAGGGACAACAAGTGGTGGTGCAGCCTCACCATAATGATGATATGTGTTATACTCATATTCTGAAGGCAGAGAGGAGAAAGGTAGGCTGTAGTACCACTAAAGTCTGCCAGGGGGCAGCGGAGCACACACATAGAGCATGTTCTCTTGGTAGTTGAGCACATGTCAAACTCATTCCATGGAGGGCAGAGTCTGCAGGTTGTCGCTCCACCCTTGTACTTAATCAAGGTCACTAATTAATAAGGAACTCCTTTCACATGGTTGTCTAATAGATCTTAATTGGAAGAAAAAAACTAAAACCTGCAGATACTCGGCCCTCCGTGGAATGAGTTTGACACCCTTGGGGTAGAGCATAGCATCATGAGAACCAGAGAAGTCTGAAGGACATATCCCTGTTACTATGTAGCTTCCTGCCTCTATCTGCCTCCTCTCTCTCCTCTGACAGTATATGTATATCAGTGGAGGCTGCTGAGGGGTGGACGGCTCATAATAACGTCTGCAACAGAGCCCGTCCTCCCCAATTGAGGTGCCACCAACCTCCTGTGATATACACTATATATACAAAAGTATGTGGACATCCCTTCAAATTAGTGGATTTGGCTATTTCAGCCAAACCCATCAGTGACAGGTGTATAAAATCGAGCACACAGCTATGCAATCTCCATAGACAAACATTGGCAGTAGAATGGCCTTACTGAAGAGTTCAGTGACTTTTAACGTGGCACCGTCATAGGATGACACCTTTCCAACAAGTCAGTACATCACTTTTCTGCCCTGCTAGAGCTGCCCAGGTCAACTGTAAGTGCTGTTATTATGAAGTGGAAACGTCTACGAGCAACAACGGCTCAGCCGCTAAGTGGTAGACCACTCAAGCTCACAGAATGGGACCGCCGAGTGCTGAAGCTCGTAGTTCGTAAAAATAGTCTGTCCTTGGCTGCAACACTCACTACCAAGTTCCAAACTGCCTCTAGAAGCAACGTCAGCACAATAACTGTTGGTCAGGAGCTTCATGGAAGCAGGGTTTGGTGAATGTCAGGAGAACACTACAGTACTTGCCCGAATGCATACTGCCAACTGTAAAGTTTGGTGGAGGAAGAATAATGGTCTGGGGCTGTTTTTCATGGTTCGGACTAGGCCCCATTGTTCCAGTGAAAGGAAATCTTAACGCAACAGCATACACTGACATTCTAGACGATTCTGTGCTTCCAGCTTTGTGGCAACAGTTTGGGGAAGGCCCTTTCCTGTTTCAGCATGATAAAACCCCCATGCACAAAGCGAGGTCCATACAGAAATGGTTTGCCAAGATCGGTSTGGAAGAACTTGACTGGCCTGCACAGAGCCCTGACCTCAACCCCATCGAACACCTTTGGGATGAATTGGAACAATGACTGCGAGCCAGGCCTAATCACCCAACATCAGTGCCCAACCTCACTAACGCTCTTGTGGCTGAAAGTATTCAGACCCCTTGACTTTTTTCACATTTTGTTACATTACAGCCTTATTCTAAAATAGATTAAATAAAAAATATTCTTCATCAATCTACACTCAATACCTCATTGTGACAAAGCGAAAACAGGTTTTTATATTTTTTTGCAAATGTATTAAAAGTAAAAAAACAGATATACCGTATTTACATAACTATTCAGACCCTTTGCTATGAGACTCAAAATTGAGCTCAGGTGCACCCTGTTTCCATTGATCATCCTTGAGATGTTTCTACAACTTGATTGGAGTCCATCTGTGGTAAATTCAATTGATTTGACATGATTTGGAAAGGCACACACCTGTCTATATAAGGTCCCACAGTTGACATTGTATGTCAGATTACAAAYYMAGCCATGAGGTCGAAGGAATTGTCTTTAGCGCTCYGAGACAGGATTGTGTCGAGGMAMAGATCTGGGGAAAGGTACCAAAAAATGTCTGCAGCATTGAAGGTCCCCAAGAACACAGTGGCCTGCATCATTCTTAAATGGAAGATGTTTGAAACCACCAAGACTCTTCCAAGAGCTGGCCGCCCGCCAAACTGAGCAATCAGGGGAGAAGGGCCTTGGTCAGGGAGGTGACTATCTCTGCAGCACTTCACCAATCTGGCCTTTATGGTAGAGGGGCCAGACGGAAGCCACTCCTCAGTAAATGGCACACAACAGCCCGCTTGGAGTGTGCCAAAAGACACCTAAAGACTCTCAGACCATGAGAAACAAGATTATCTGGTCTGATGAAACCAAGATTGAACTCCTTGGCCTGAATGTCAAGCGTCACGTCTGGAGGAAACCTGGCACCATCCCTACGGTGAAGCATGGGGGTGGCAGCATCAAGTTGTGGGGATGTTTCTCAGCAGAAGGAACAGGGAGACTAGTCAGGATCGAGAGGAAGATGAACAGAGCAAAGTACAGAGAGATCCTTGATGAAATCCTGCTCCAGAGCACTCAGGATCTCAGACTGGGGGCGAAGGTTCACGATCGAACATCTCTGGAGAGTCCTTAAAATAGCTGTGCAGCGACGCTCCCCATCAAACATGACAGAGCTTGAGAGAATTGCAGAGAAGAATGTGAGAAACTCCCAAAAACAGGTGTTCCAAACTTGTAGCGTCATACCCAAGAAGACTCGAGGCCGTGATCGCTGTCAAAGGTGCTTCAACAAAGTACGGAGTAAAGGCTCTGAATACTTATGTAAATGTGATATTACTAAAAATCTGTTTTTGCTTTGTCATTATGGGGTATCGTGTGTAGATGGATGAGGGGAAAAAATGATTAAATATATTTTAGAATAAGTCTGTAATGTAACAATGTGGAAAATATTATTTCACTTATAATTCACTGTATCACAATTCCAGTTTTGACTTAGTGCCTTTAAACAGCTTGAAAATTTCCAGAAAATGATGTCATGCTTTAGAAGCTTCTAATAGGCTAATTGACATCATTTGAGTCAATTGGAGGTGTACCTGTGGATGTATTTCAAGGCCTACCTTCAAACTCAGTGCCTCTTTGCTTGACATCATGGGAAAATCAAAAGAAATCAGCCAAGACCTCAGAAAACAAATTGTAGACCTCCACAAGTCTGGTTGATCCTTGCGAGAAATTTCCAAACGCCTAAAGTTACCACGTTCATCTGTACAAACAATAATACGCAAGTATAAACACCATGGGACCACACAGCTGTCCTACCGCTCAGGACGGAGATGCGTTCTGTCTCCTAGAGATGAACGTACTTTGGTGCAAAAGGTGCAAATCAATCCCATAACAACAGCAAAGGACCTTGTGAAGATGCTGGAGGAAACAGTCACAAAAATATCTATATCTACAGTAAAAGAAGTCCTATATCGACATAACCTGAAAGGCCGCTCAGCAAGGAAGAAGCCACTGATCCAAAACCGGCATAAAAAATCCAGACTATGGTTTGCAACTGCACATGGGGACAAAGATCGTACCTTTTGGAGAAATGTCCTCTGGTCTGATGAAACAAAAATAGAACTGTTTGGCCATAATGACCATCGTTATGTTTGGAGGAAAAAGGGGAAGCTTGCAAGCCGAAGAACACCATCCCAACCGTGAAGCACGGGGGTGGCAGCATCATGTTGTAGGGGTTGCTTTGCTGCAGGAGGGACTGGTGCACTTCACAAAATAGATGGCATCATGACAGAGGAAAATGATGTGGCTATATTGAAGCAACATCTCAAGACATCAGTCAGGAAGTTAAAGCTTGTTCACAAATGGGTCTTCCAAATGAACAATGACCCCAAGCATACTTCTAAAGTTGTGGCAAAATGGCTTAAGGACAACAAAGTCCAGGTATTGGAGTGGCCATCACAAAGCTCAATCCCATAGAAAATTTGTGGGCAGAACTGGAAAAGCGTGTGTGAGCAAGGAGGCCTACAAACCTGACTCAGTTACACCAGCTCTGTCAGGAGGAATGGGCCAAAATTCACCCAACTTATTGTGGGAAGCTTGTGGAAGGCTTCCCAAAATGTTTGACCCAAGTTATAAAGGCAATGCTACCAAATACTAATTGAGTGTATGTAAACTTCTGACCCATTGGGAATGTGATGAAAGAAATAAAAGCTGAAATAAATCATTCTCTCTACTATTATTCTGACATTTCACATTCTTAAAATAAAGTGGTGATCCTAACTGACCTAAAACAGACAATTCTTACTAGGATTAAATGTTAGGAATTGTGAAAACCGGAGTTTAAATGTATTTGGCTAAAGTGTATGTAAACTTCTGACTTCAACTGTATATGTATGTGTAAACTCAGCAAAAAAAGAAACGTCCTCTCACTGTCAACTGCGTTTATTTTCAGCAAACTTAACATGTGTAAATATTTCTTTGAACATAACAAGATTCAACAATTGAGACATAAGTAACAAAAATTGAATTATGTGTCTCTGAACAAAGGGGTGGTCAAAATCAAAAGTAACAGTCAATATCTGGTGTGGCCACCAGCTGCATTAAGTATTGCAGTGCATCTCCTCCTCATGGACTTCACCAGATTTGCCATTTCTTGCTATGAGATGTTACCCCACTCTTCCACCAAGGCACCTGCAAGTTCCAGGACATTTCTGGGGGGAATGGCCCTAGCCCTCACCCTCCAATCCAACAGGTCCCAGACGTGCTCAATGGGATTGAGATCCGGGCTCTTCGCTGGCCATGGCAGAACACTGACATTCCTGTCTTGCAGGAAATCATGCATAGAACGAGCAGTATGGCTGGTGGCATTGTCATGGTGGAGGGTCACGTCAGAATGAGCCTGCAGGAAGGGTACCACATGAGGGATGAGGATGGCTTCCCTATAACGCACAGCATTGAGATTGCCTGCAATGACAGCAAGCTCAGTCCGATGATGCTGTGGCACACTGCCCCAGACCATGACGGACCTTCGACCTCCAAATCGATCCCGTTCCAGAGTACAGGCCTCGGTGTAACGCTCATTCCTTCGACGATAAACGTGAATCCGACCATCACCCCTGGTGAGACAAAACCGCGACTCGTCAGTGAAGAGCACTTTTTGCCAGTCCTGTCTGGTCAAGCGACGGTGGGTTTGTGCCCATAGGCGATGTTGTTGCCGGTGATGTCTGGTGAGGACCTGCCTTACAACAGGCCTACAAGCCCTTAGTCCAGCCTCTCTCAGCCTATTGCGGACAGTCTGAGCACTGATGGAGGGATTGTGTGTTCCTGGTGTAACTCGGGCAGTTGTTGTTGCCATCCTGTACCTGTCCCGCAGGTGTGATGTTAGGATGTACCGATCCTGTGCAGGTGTTGCTGCATGTGGTCTGCGACTGCGAGGACGATCAGCTGTCCGTCCTGTCTCCCTGTAGCGCTGTCTTACTTGTCTCACAATACGGACGTTGCAATTTATTGCCCTGACCACATCTGCAGTCATCATGCCTCCTTGCAGCATGCCTAAGGCACGTTCACGCAGATGAGCAGGGACCCTGGGCATCTTTCTTTTGGTGTTTTTTCAGAGTCATTAGAAAGGCCTCTTTAGTGTCCTAAGTTTTCGTAACTGTGACCTTAATTGCCTACCGTCTGTGAGCTGTTAGTGTCTTAATGACCGTTCCACAGGTGCATGTTCATTAATTGTTCATGGCTCATTGAACAAGCATGGGAAACAGTGTTTAAACCCTTTACAATGAATATCTGCGAAGTTATTTGGATTTTTACAAATTATCTTTGAAAGACAGTGTCCTGAAAAAGGGACGTTTCTTTTTTTGCCGAGTTTATATATATATGTATATGTGTATATGTATATGTATGTGGTATCTAGGCTACATAGATACACTATAACGATACATAGCACATTTAGATGACATGCACGTAGAGATGGTTAAACATAACTGAGGTAAACAAACACAAGCTGATAATGTGAACGTTTTTGTCACGCTCTGATCTGTTTGACCTGTCCTTGTGCTTGTCTCCACCCCCCTCCAGGTGTCACCCATCTTCCACATTATTCCCTGTGTATTTTTACCTGTGTTTTCTGTCTGTCTGTTGCCAGTTTGTCTTGTTCGTTCATGACTACCAGCGTTTTCTCAGCTCCTGTTTATCCCTGGTCTCCCTTTTTCTCATCCTCCTGGTTTTTTATCTGTCCTGACCCTGTACCCGCCGGCCTCACCACTGCCTGTCTCTGATCCTGAGCCTGCCTGCCATCCTATGCCTTTGCTCCACCTCTGGATTGTCGACCCCTGCCTGCCTTGGCCTCTCGTTTGCCTGGCGCTGTGGTTACAATAAACATAGTTACTTCACACAGTCTGCACTTGGGTCTTACCTTGATTCCTGATAGTACGAACTGGCCATGACTGACCCAGCAGACTTGGACCAGCTCCGCAACTCCATCTCCTCCCAAGGAGCCCTCATTTGTTGACACAAGGAGATGCTTCGTGGTCTGATGGAATAGTTCCAGGACGTGGCCGAACACCACGACCTAGCATTGGACGTTTTGCAGGAGCAATTCCGTGGATTGCCTACTAGGTAGCATACCACGACGGTAACCTCCCAGCCCCTCAGTAACCCGGCTGGTAGCAGTGCCGTCACCCTGGTTTCCCAGGAACCCCACCTACCTCCCCCGGAGCGATACGATGGAGATTCCAGAAACTGCCGGGCCTTTCTCTCCCAGTGCTCCCTTGTTTTTTGAGCTGCAGCCTTCTTCATTCCCCTCGGACAGCTCGAAGATAATGTACATTATTACGCTGATGTCCGGGAGGGCACCCGCCTCGGCCACGGCAGTGTGGGAGCAACAATCCACCATCTGCCTCAGTCTGGAGGTATTTGTGGCGGAGGTGAGAAAGGTTTTTGAGGCTCCGGTGTTCGGGAGAGAGGCTGCCCGGAAGTTACTCCAGCTTCGGCAGAGCTCCCTCAGTGTGGCAGCTAGTCTGTCCTCAGTGTGGCAGACTAGCTGCACGCTGACAGCGGAGGGTACCTGGAACCCGGAAGCGATGTTCGACATGTTCCTGCATGGATTATTGGCGGGGGCGAAGGACGAGCTTGCAGCCCGGGAACTACCAACGGAACTCGACTCACTCATCGCCTTAACCCTCCGGATTGATGGACGGTTACAGGAACATAGGAGGGAGAAGAGGTCTGATTGCGGTCCCAATCGCTCACTCAAGGATCCCACCTTGCATCTGATGAACTCCGGAAGTCCCAGAGAGGACCCGAGCTTACCTGAGTTCCTCCAAGAGCCTGCGAAGACTGACGTGTTGCCTCTTCCCGAGCCGATGCAGCTCAGCAGGGCTAGGCTGCCTTCAGCCGGACGTGTACACAGTCTGAACACCCAGAGTTGTCTGTATTGCGGTACTGTCAGTCATTATGTGTCTACCTGTCCCTTCAAGAGACCCAGCTCATTCATTGGAGTGAGTACTCTGGTGGGTCTTAAAGATAATTATTCTTCTCCCCTTACTCGCCCACCTCTCCATGCCACCCTGCTGTGGGGCGACAAGTCCAAGTCTCTCCAGGTACCCATCGACTCGGGGGTCGATGTGAGTCTCATGGATGTTACCCTGGAGTCCGAGCTGGCCATSCCCACTCAACCCCTCTCCATTCCCATGTGTGTTAGAGCGCTGGACGGGCGCTCTATAGGCTAGGTCACCCACCAGATCACACCCATCAACCTACAAGTGTCTGGGAACCACAGCGAGACGATCCAATTCCTGCTGGTTGAGTCTCCGCAGGTTCCCGTGGTATTGGGATTCTCTTGGCTCCAGTGACACAATACCTCCATTGATTAGGCTACTGGTGCCACCGTGGGCTGGAGCCTGTCCTGCCACGCGCATTGCCTGAAGTCAGCTCTGCCTGCCCCAGGATATTTTCCTGGGGGCTTGGAAATTGCCCCGGACCTTTCCGCCTGCTCCGAAGAGTACCAGGACCTCCGGGAGGGGTTCAGTAAGGCCCAGGCCACTTCGCTTCCGCAGCACCAACCGGTATCCAAGAAGGCCAAGCCTGAGGCGCTGGCAAGCTGCTATAGTGCCGCGGCTACTACACCAGAAGCCGAGACCTCCCCCCCCCGCTCTAAGATCATTAGCCCCTCTGCTGTTCGTCCTCTGTTGTCCCATACCCTCTGTAATTTTCCTACCTTTTCTGTATCTAGAGTTAAAACCATATCTGACTGCCCCTTCTCTCCTGTTTCCAGGCTCACCCCTCTCCCTCGTCTCATCGACGGCCGACCGGCGTACATGATGAGACGCCTCCTGAAGGTTTGACCTCGGTGCAGGGGATTCCAGTACCTGGTTGACTGGGAAGGTTATGGTCTGGAGGAGAGGTGCTGGGTCTCCGCTCGGAACATCCTGGACCTAGGCCTCATCTCTGAGTTCCAGCGCCGGCACCCCGCTCAACCAGGTATGTGCCCAGGTAGGACACCTGGGGGCGGGTTTTTGCCGAGTTTATATGTATATGTATATGTGTATATATATATATGTATATGTATATGTATATATGTGTATATGTATATTGTATCTAGGCTACATAGATACGCTATAACGATACATAGCACATTTAGATGACATGCACATAGAGATGGTTAAACATAACCGAGGTAAACAAACACAAGCTGATAATGTGAACGTTTTTGTCACGCTCTGATCTGTTTCACCTGTCCTTGTGCTTGTCTCCACCCCCCTCCAGGTGTCGCCCATCTTTCACATTATCCCCTGTGTATTTATAACCTGTTTTCTGTCTGTCTGTTGCTAGTTCGTCTTGTTCGTTCAAGCCTACCAGCGTTTTGTCTCAGCTCCTGTTTTTCCCTAGTCTCTCTTTTTCTCTTCCTTGTAACGGCTTTCTTCCATTGATGAAGGAGAGGACCAAAATGCAGCGCAGTTAGTGTTCAACATGTTTAATTTAACGAACTGTGAACACTTACAACAATACAAAACCACAAACGTGAAAACCGAGACAGTCCTATCTGGTGCAGAACACAAACACAGAGACAGGAAACAACCACCCACAATCCCCAACACAAAACAAGCCACCTATATATGATTCTCAATCAGGGACAACGATTGACAGCTGCCTCTGATTGAGAACCATATTAGGCTGAACTAGACACACAACATAGAATGCCCACCCCAACTCACGCCCTGACCATACTAAACAAATACAAAAACAAGGGAAAACAGGTCAGGAACGTGACATTCCTCCTGGTTTTTGACCTTTTCCTGTCCTGACCCTGTACCAGCATGCCTGACCACTGCCTGTCTCTGAGCCTGCCTGCCGTCCTGTACCTTTGCTCCACCTCTGGATTATCGACACCTGCCTGCCTTGACCTGTCGTTTGCCTACCCCTGTGGTTACAATAAACATTGTTACAGTCTGCACTTGGGTCTTACCTTGATTCCTGATAGTATTGAGGTTCGTCCCACTGTAGAGTCCTGCGATGGCTGTTAAAGCTATCACTGCTCTCTGGTTTATGTCCTCTATTAATGTTCTGTTCATTAGTGGTAAATCACGTCACTGTCATTTTCCATTTAGAGGTCACACATGGCACAGTGAACTATAGAGTGAATTTGATCTGATCTATATGGATAGGGCTCCCGAGTGGCACAGCATCTCCGTGGTAGACGTGTCACTACAGACCTTGGTTTGATTCCAGGCTGTATCACAACRGGCTGTGATTGGAAGTCCCATAGGGCAGTGCACAATTGGCCCAGCGTCATCCGGGTTTGTATTTGGCCGGGCTATGCTGTCATTGTAAATAAGAATTTGATCTTAACTGACTTGCCTAGTTAAATAAAGGTTAAATTAAAAAAATGGGAAAAGATATCTTAGTTCATCCATGCTGAAGTCCGATTCATACAAACAGCAGGCATGGATCTGTTAATATGTGTTCTGTTTATTAAAAAAGCATTTAAAAGTACTTATAAAATGAATTGTCAATGACTTTCCAAAATAAACCAGAAAGTTACAGTTCAATGAATTTGAAATGTGGGGCTGTAATTTCTCTGCTCATAAAATTGTAAAATAATTTAATTCCCTTTCAGTGCTCGTAGAGTTTATTAGCTATATGAATTAGGAACATTATTGTTATTGTACACTAAAAAGATGGAGSTCTATTCAGATGCACAGTAAGCTATGTCTCAGCAGTGCAATGTATTTTCCCTACAGGGATCTCCTTACCACCAGAGCTATCAAGAAAACTAAAGGACATTTGAAAACTAGAGACATTATTTCAGTCATAAAAGGTACTGTCGATATAAACATCAATTTAACGTCTATTCCACATTGCTTCAATGTAATTTCATTGAAATGACGTGGAAACAACGTTGATTCAGCCAGTGTGTGCCCAGTGGGTAGTCATTTGTTTTCAATCTTATGCAGTCAGGCAGTTGAATGTTTTCAAGCATTTCGACTGACAATGTGTGTAAGGTCTACTGAACGGTTTACTTGTTGACTGCCGTCTGTAAATACAACCTTGTTCTCTAACCTGTGTACTTGTTGTTCGTTCAAACTGATAACATCCTTGGTGTTTCTAACTAGTTTTTTGCCCAGCATGTCACTTCTATTTCCTCAGCCCTCTATAAAAGAAAAGCCATAAAACTGAGACATTTTTTCAAGCAACTGTGTTAAAAAGAACACCTGTAAGTCCACACACAGACAAACCTCTCAACTGAAATGCCAGTGGCAAGTTTATGACTCTTGGGAATGGGGACAGACAGACACACAACAACTAAATAGATGGTTTGTGTACAACAAGAACAACCCTGTCCCCCATTCTGCTGCAGTCTTCTCCGTTCTCTTCATAGTTCCAAGCACCCAACATCTGAATGGAGGTTTGGATTGGGAGCCATTTTGATTGGTCGTTGGTTGGTGAGTCTTTGTGTGTTTGCACTGCCCATGGTTTGGTTAGTGCAGGCAGACGCGAGGGCGGGCAGGCAGGCTGAGGCGCTGGCTGGTTGGTGGGGTGGGGGATGGTGAAAGCGGCAGACACACCAGACTACAGCTAGAAGCTGCTAGAAGCCGGTGCCTGCTGCAGATACCCTGATGACAAACTGCTGTTAATGTTTAAGTCATTGTAGAGTGGAGCCTCTGGGCTCTGGGCTGGGAGACAGATTCAGTCAGAAAGCATTTGAGTACCTCAGGTCCTTCTGGTGATTTATTGCTTATCTGGAGGTTCTTTAGAGCAGTCTCTTGCTTTTTCTCTCTCTCATACGCTCTTCTCTCTCTCTCTCTCTCTCTCTCTCTCTCTCTCTCTCTCTCTCTCTCTCTCTCAATTTCAATTTAAGAGGCTTTATTGGCATGGGAAACATGTTTACATTGCCAAAGTAAGTGAAATATACAGTACAATAAACAAAAGTGAAATAAACAATAAAAAATGTACAGTAAACATTACACTCACTAAAGTTCCAAAATAATTCTAACATTTCAAATGCCATAGTATGTCTATATACAGTGTTGTATTGATGTGCAAATAGTTAAAGTACAAAAGGGAAACTAAATAAACATAAATACAGGTTGTATTTACAATGGTGTTTGTTCTTCCCTTTTGTTGTGGCCCTTTTCTTGTGGCAACAGGTCACAAATCTTGCCGCTGTGATTGTACACTATGGTATTTCACCCAATAGATATGGGAGTTTATCAAAATTGGATTTGTTTTCAAATTCTTTGTGGGTCTATGTAATCTGAAGGAAATATGTGTCTCTAATATGGTCATACATTTGGCAGGAGGTTAGGAAGTGCAGCTCACTTTCCACCTAACTTTGTGGGCAGTGTGCACATAGCCTGTCTTCTCTTGAGAGTCTGTAGATAGGTCAGTCACAGTGGTCAGGTATTCTGGTATTCAGGTATTCTCTCTGTTTAGGGCCAGATAGCATTTATAATGTGGTTGGGTCTCATTGTGTTGCTGTCCTGGAGCTCTGTGGGGTGTGTTTGTGTTTGTGAACAGAGCCCCAGGACCAGCTTGCTTAGGGGACTCTTCTCCAGGTTCATCTCTCTGTAGGTGATGGCTTTGTTATGGAAGGTTTGGGAATCGCTTCCTTTTAGGTGGTTGTAGAATTCAACGGCTCTTTTCTGGATTTTGATCATTAATGGGTATCGGCCTAATTCTGCTCTGCATGCATTATTTGGTGTTTTACGTTGTACACTGGGGATATTTTTGCAGAATTCTCCATGCAGAGTCTCAATTTGGTGTTTGTCCCTTTGATGAATTCTTCGTTGGTGAGCGGACCCCAGACCTCACAACCATGAAGGGCAATGGGTTCTATAACTGATTCAAATATTTTTAGCCAGATACTAATTGGTATGTAGAATTTTATGTTCCTTTTGATGGCATATAAGGCCCTTCTTGCCTTGTCTCTCAGATCGTTCACAGCTTTGTGGAAGTTACCTCTGTCGCTGATGTTTAGGCCGAGGTATGTATCGTTTTTTTGTGTGCTCTAGGGCAACGGTGTCTAGATGGAATTTGTATTTGTGGTCCTGGGAACTGGACCTTTTTTGGAACACCATTATTTTTGTCTTACTGAGATTTACTGTCAGGGCCCAGGTCTGACAGAATCTGTGTAGAAGATCTAGGTGCTGCTGTAGGCCCTCCTTGTTTGGGGACAGAAGCACCAGATCATCAGCAAACAGTAGACATTTGACTTCAGATTCTAGTAAGGTGAGGCCGGGTGCTGCAGACCATTCTAGTGCCCTCGCCAATTTGTTGATATATGTTGAAGAGGGTGGGGCTTAAGCTGCATTCCTGAGTCACCCCACGGCCCTGTGGAAAGAAATGTGTGTGTTTTTTTTGCCAATTCTAATCGCACATTTGTTGTTGTGTACATAGATTTTATAATGTCGTATGTTTTTCCCCCAACACCACCCTCCATTAATTTGTATAGCAGACCCTCATGCCAAATTGAGTCCAAAGATTTTTTGAAATCAACAAATCATGAGAAGTCTGCCTTTGTTTTGTTTGTTTATCAATTAGGGTGTGCATGGTGAATATGTGATCTGTTGTATGGTCATTTGGTAAAAAGCCTATTTGATATTTGCTCAGTACATTGTTTTCACTGAGGAAATGTACAAGTCTGCTGTTAATGATAATGCAGAGGATTTTCCCAAGGTTGCTGTTGACTCATGTCCCACGGTAGTTTTTGGGATCAATTTTGTCGCCACTCTTGTGGATTGTGGTGATCAGTCCTTGGTTCCAAATATTTGGGAAGATGCCAGAGCTGAGGATGATGTTAAAGAGTTTAGCCAATTTGTATTTTGTCCTGTAGTTCATTCAATGTAATTGGAGAATCCAATGGGTTCTGGTACTCTTTAATGACTGATTCTAAGATTTGTATTTGATCATGAACATGTTTTTGCTGTTTGTTCTATGTTATAGGGCCAAAAATATTGGAGAGGTGATTTACCTATACATCTTCATTTTGGATAGATAACTCTTCTTGTTGTTGTTGGTTTAGTTTTTTACAGTGTTCCTAAAGGGGGTTATATTATATGGATTCTTCCATTACATTGAGCTGATTTCTTACGTGCTGTTCCTTCTTTTTCTGTAGTGTATTTCTGTAATGTTTTAGTGATTCACCATAGTGAAGGCGTAGGCTCAGGTTTACTGGGTCTCTATGTTTTTGGTTGGACAGGTTTCTCAATTTCTTTCTTAGGTATTTGCATTCTTCATCAAACCATTTGTCATTGTTGTTAATTTTCTTCAGTTTTCTGTTTGACATTTTTAGATTTGATAGGGAAGCTGAGAGGTCAAACATACTGTTTACGTTTTCTACTGACAAGTTTACACCTTCACTACTACAGTGAAACTTTTTATCCAGGAAGTTATGTAAAAGGGATTGAATTTGTTGTTGCCACACTACTTTCTTTCCATCTATAGCATTTCTTAATATTATTCAGTTCCTTTGGCTTTGATGCCTCATGTTTGAGTATTGCTCTTTTCAAGTAGACTGATTTTCGGTGATCTGATAGGGGTGTCAGTGTGCTGACTGCGAACGCTCTGAGAGACTCTGAGTTGAGGTCAGTGATAAAGTAGTCTACAGTACTACTGCCAAGAGATGAGCTATAGGTGTACCTACCATAGGAGTCCCCTCAAAGCCTACCATTAACTATATGCATACCTAGGGTGCGACAGAGCTGCAGGAGTTGTGACCCGTGTTTGTTGGTTATGTTGTCATAGTTGTGCCTAGGGGGGCATATGAGGGAGGGAATGCTGTCACCTCCAGGTATGTGTTTGTCCCCCTGTGTGCTGAGGGTGTCAGGTTCTTGTCCGGTTCTGGGATTTTTGTCAACACAGACTAGTACATATCCCTGGGCCTGGAAATTATTGATTTCCCCCTACAGGATGGAGAAGCTGTCTTTGTTAAAGTATGGGGATTCTAGTGGGGGGATATAGGTAGCACACAGGACATTTTTCTCTGTTGAGATAAATTCCTTTTCAATTTCTAGCCAAAGGTAAATATTCCTGTTTTGATTAATTTAATAGAGTGAGTTAGGTCTGCTCTATACCAAATTAGCATACACCCTGAGTCCCTTCCCTGTTTCACACCGGGAAATTTGGTGGATGGGACTACCAGCTCTCTGTAACCTAGAAGGCAACCAGTGGGTCCATCTCCTTTATACCATGTTTCTTGTAGGATGACAATGTCTGTATTTCTAATATCTTTGGTGAAGTCCAGGTTCCTGCTCTTTAGGCCAGAGGCAGATGACCTTGGGCCTTGGATATTCCAGGATGAGATAGTGAAGGCTTTGTGTTCCATAAAGTGTCCAATGTTGTTAGTCATGTGGTTTGTCCTCAGTGTGAGCAGATTCTGCTGAGCATCTGCTACATCTCTCTCTCCCCTTTTCTCCCCTACCTCTCTATCTATCTATCTATCTATCTATCTATCTATCTATCTATCTATCTATCTATCTATCTATCTATCTATCTATCTATCTATCTATCTATCTATCGTATCTTATCTATCTTATCTAATCTATCTATCTTCTATCTATCTATCTATCTATCTATCTATCTATCTCTCTTTCTCACTCTCTCTACCTCTGTCTCTGTTTCTCTCTCTCTCTCTGTTTTTCTCTCTCTCTCCCTCTTTTTCCCATACCTCTTTCTGTCTTTCCACCGTCTCTCTCCCCCCTCTCTTTCCCTGCACTTTCTCTCTCGCTCTGTTTCTCTCACTCGCCTCTTTCTCACTCTCTTTTCCCCCCCTCTCCAGTCTAAGTCCACTAAAAAGGAAAATAAAAGGCTTCATAATGAGTTTCATGTGGAGCTCCAGTGGCATAAACATTTAGTTGTGTGTTGGCTTAGACATATTTACAATCAAATGTTATGTGTACCCATAAAAGTGTTTATTGATAGAAAAGCTCTGGTGACTGCAGCACAGTGATTGACATCACAGTTAAGGAAACAAAAATAAATGCATTTAAAATCGTTGGGATTTTGGATGGTCCTAGATCTGTTTGTGCCAACTGCTATGGTTACTGTCGCTGACAGGAGTTAGCTATACAGTACCAACAGATCTGGGTCCAGGCTACAACTCGTGTTTGTGTAGGACTTCAACCAGGCCTTTATAGTTCATGATGTAATGAACACAAAGTTCACCTAAAAATGTCTGTGATAATATAGATATATGTATAGATGTTTATGTCTGATTGTCTTTATAGTGGATTTATACGGTATTTTTCCATTTCAATGGTATTTAAACAACAACAAAAAACATTCTGTTAATTATATACATTTTCAGTGGTAAAGATATCATTTGTAATTTAAATATGTATTTTTGTGATTGACTCAGACACTGAGTGTACAAAACATTAAGGACACCTTCCTATTGAATTACACCCCCCCTTTTCCCCTCAAAACAGCCTCAATTCTTCAGGGTATGGACTCTACAAGGTGTTAAAAGCATTCCACAGGGATACTGGCCTATGTTGACTCCAATGCTTCCCACAGTCGTGTCAAGTTGAGTGGATGTCCTTTGGGTGGTGGACCATTCTTGAAACACACGAAAACTGTTGGACGTGAAAAACCCATTAGCGTTGAAGTTCTGGACACAAACCGGTGGGCCTGGCACCTACTACAATATGCAGTTCAAGGGCACTACAATCTTTTGTCTTCCATTCAACTTCTAAATAGCACACATCCATAATCCATGTCTCAATTGTCTCAAGGCATAAACATAATTCTTTAACCTGTCTCCTCCCCTTCATCTACACTGATTGAAGTGGATTTAACAAGTGACATCAATAAGGGATCATAGCTTTCACCTGGATTCACCTGGTCAGTCCATTATATGGAAAGAGCAGGTGTCCGTAATGTTTTGTACACTCAGTATGTTTATTGGTTGGGGAAAAAATGAGTTTAGAGACTGTGCGATTGATGAATTCTATTTACCAAGCACAATAAGTTTGCCAGTTGTTTTCTTTTCATGGCTCCAGAAAATGTGTCTGGTTCTATCCAGGGCCGGGGACCATTGGACTTGTCCCAGGGTTGGGGTAAACGGAGAGGGTATTTTCCCTCCACCCTAACAGACTACCCTGCGAGCCCTCTCAGGTATAGCATGAAAGTAAACCTCAGCCCGCCAGACAGAAACCGCTGGCCAGCTCTTTAATGCCCCAGATGTTAGTACCTGAGCAGCAACCGCTGGCCAGCTCTATAATGCCCCAGATGTTAGTACCTGAGCAGCAACCGCTGGCCAGCTCTATAAATGCCCCAGATGTTAGTACCTGAGCAGCAACCGCTGGCCAGCTCTATAAATGCCCCAGATGTTAGTACCTGAGCAGCAACCGCTGGTCAGCTCTATAATGCCCCAGATGTTAGTACCTGAGCAGCAACCACTGGCCAGCTCTATAAATGCCCCAGATGTTAGTACCTGAGCAGCAACTTGACATTAAACCGAGAAGAACGGGCAGACACACACATGTATTTATTTATTTAACTATGCAAGTCAGTTAAGAACAAATAATTCTTATTTACAATGACGGCCTACACCGGCCAAACCCGGGCCAATTGTGCACCGCCCTGTGGGACTCCCAATCACGGCCGGTTGTGATACAGCCTGGATTCAAACCAGGGTGTCTGTAGTGACCCCTCTAGCACTAAGATGCAGTGCCTAAGACCACTGCGCCACTCGGGAGCCATACTGACAGATGGAGGGATGAATGGACAGACAGACAGGCAGACAGACATACACACTGGCCATATGGCATTTCGGATAGCTGTGATGTGCTGCTGTCCTGTGCTGCTGTGCTGTGCTGCTGTGTTGTGACGTGCTGCTGTTACGTGCTGTGCTATTATGTGTTGCTGTGCTGTGCTGCGCTGCTGTGCTGTGCTGTGCTGTGCTGTGGCTGTGCTGCTGTGCTGTTCTGTTTGCTGTTATGTGTTGCTGTGCTGCTGTGCTGCTGTGCTGTGCTGTGCTGTGCTGTTAGTGTGTTGCTGTGCTGTGCTGTGCTGTGCTGTTATGTGTTGCTGTGGCTGTGCTGTTATGTGCGTGCTGTGCTGCTGTGCTGCGCTGTTATGTGTTGCTGTGCTGTGCTGCTGTGCTGTGCTGTTATGTGTTGCTGTGCTGTGCTGTTATGTGTTGCTGTGCTGTGCTGTGCTGCTGTGCTGTGCTGTTATGTGTTGCTGTGCTGCTGTGCTGCGTGCTGCTGTGCTGCTGTGCTGCTGTGCTGTGCTGTATGTTTTGTTGTGCTGTGCTGTGCTGCTGGGCTGTGCTGCTGTGTGTGCTGCTGTGCGTGCTGCTGTTATGTGTTTGTTATGCTGTGCTGTGCTGTCTGTGCTGTTATGTGTTGTTGTGCTGTGCTGTGCTGTGCTGTGCTGCTGTGGCATGCTGTTATGTGTTGTTGTGCTGTGCTGTGCTGTGCTGTGCTGCTGTGCTGTGCTGTTTATGTTTGTTGTGCTGTGCTGTGCTGTGCTTGTGCCTGTGCTGTCTTGCGCAACATTTGTAGGTCATTTACTTCTTTCATAGATTTTAGTTTGGAAAAGGCACAAAATATGACTACGTTATAGGATCCCAAATAATCTGGGTGCATAACAAATTTAAACGATTAAGGATTACATTTATTTCTATCTTCAATTGCACACAGGTCCAACCTAAACTGACTCCTGCTTTTAACCCAACCTTTAAAACAGAGATGTGGGGGACGGTTAGTTGGTCATTGGCTGGCTGCCAAAATGGCACCTTTATGGTCACCGATACGCTCTAGTAGTGTACCATAAAGTGAAAAGAGTGCCATGGGAAAGCCAAAAGGTTTATGTGCCAGAAGACACAAATAGTGACAAAGACTTTCTGGCTATTTAATTACAGGCTTCTTAATGGCTCCATGTTGCACTGGAATACCACTGGTGGTGGTGGAGGGATGGAAAGAGTGGGATGGGGGAGGGATGGAGTAAGGGATGGGGAAGGATGGAGGGAGGGAGGGAGGGAGAGAGGGAGGGATAGAGACAGGGAGGGAGGTTTGGGGAGAAGGAGAGAGGGAGAGGGATGAAGGCGGAGGTAGGATTTGGGTGGGATAGAGACGGAGGGAGGGTGGAAATGAGAAGAAGGAGAGAGACATTGATGGAAGGAGAGGGAAGGGGGGGGTGGAGCAAGGGAGAGAGGGAAGGAGAGAGGAAAGAGGAGGGAGAAATAGAGAAGGAGGGAAGGTTGAAGAGAGGGGAAGGGAGGAAAGGAGGGCAGGATGGAGGGAGAGGAGGGACAGGGAGAGAGGGATAGAACGAGAGGGAAGGAGAGAGAGAAAGAGGGAGGGTGAGTGAGTGAGTGGGTGAGTGAGTGAGTGGGTGAGTGAGTGACATCAGAGTGCTTAACTGTATCCAGATTGTGGCTAATTAAGTAGGGAGAATGCTGTAATGGAAACTAAGTTCAAACTCCTTCACAGGTGTCAAAGAAGACAGAGAAACAATACCTTCTAAATAATGTGGAAAGAGTTTGTATGGGGCACGGGGAGGGGGAATGGGGTGTGCACGGGTAGCGGGCTCCTCTCCTCTCTGGTGGAGTGTGTGTGTGACATTTTTTCTCCATTCGGTCAGGAATTGGACCTGAAAAGATTCATCCAAGTGCGTCACATTTGTGGCTTGGGTTCATGGGTTTTTGGAGAACTCAACTCCACCCACCCCTTTTCCCTGTGCCCGTCCGACCTTGCCTTGACTAAGTGCAGTATGCCGAGCCACACACGCTATTCTCTCTGCTGCAGTTAGAACAAAGTGTTTTGTTGGTAGCTTAGAAAATAATATATTTTTCTTCAGAGGGAGTTGCTGTGGTTTATCGTAGTGGTATACACATATCTTTCTTTGCAATTATATTCCCGGGACACATAAAATAACGTCCCAGACATGGGTGTGCAGATGGAGACTAATGCCCACATGAGTCAAGAGAGAAATGGGGGGATGAGTCCCAAAGGCACCCTATTCCCTGTAGTGCACTAGTCCTAAGAGGCCGTAGTGCACTACTTTTGACCAGAGTCCTAAGAGGCCGTAGTGCACTACTTTTGACCAGAGTCCTAAGAGGCCGTAGTGCACTACTTTTGACCAGAGTCCTAAGAGGCCGTAGTGCAAACTACTTTTGACCAAGAGTCCTAAAGGCCGTAGTGCACTACTTTTGACCAGAGTCCTAAGAGGTCGTAGTGCACTACTTTTGACCAGAGTCCTAAGAGGCCGTAATGCACTACTTTTGACCAGAGTCCTAAGAGGCCGTAGTGCACGGTACAGGGAATAGGGTGCCATTTGGGATGTAACTGGGGACATATAAGTCTCTGAATGAAGCCTATGAATCTTATTCACTGTTAGTTATTAGGTTTAGTAAATTTACCAGAGATTAATATGAATAAGTCTTTGGAGATGTTGGCAATACAGTTTGTAATGACCTTTTGTAATCCTATAAGGCTTAATGTTAAGACCTACCGCTTTAATACCTGCATGCAATACCATCCCAGCAAGCAAATTGGTTGCAATGACGTCCGGTTGCCGTTTTTGTGACATCATGGTCAGGTTGCATTCTGATTGTATTAGACGTCTAATTGTGTTGTTTTAGGCATCTTTTTAGCAACCAGAAATAAATGTCTTTACTGTAACTGGTTGTCCTGTGGTTATCTGTTGTCACTTCGACCAGAAAAACAGATTTCAACCAAAGATTACATCAATATGACGACCAAAACCAATGTTGCTTGCTTGTCATTGTTATAATCACATCTAGGAATAATGGCGCCGGAGAGAATGGCTGCCGTTTTACAGTCTCCAAACCAAATTGTGCTATTGTGTGTGTTTTTTCCCGTTATTTCTAACTTATTTTGTACATAATGTTTCTGCCACCGTCTCTTATGACCGAAAATAACTTCTTGAAATCAGGACAGCGATTACTCACCTCACATTGAAATACGATTTTTTCTTTAACGAGTTGGACGAGAGGGATTTACTCCAGACACCCGACAAGGCCCTCATCCCTGTCATTTGCATGAGAAAGAGACGGAGATATCGAAGACGAAGGTCGGGGTGCCTTGTAAGGATCCGGCGGCGAGTGGGTAATTTGCCTTTACCATCGGTCCTACTAGCCAATGTACAATCATTGGATAATAAAATAGACGAACTACCAAAGGGACATTTAAAAACTGTAATATCTTATGTTTCACCGAGTCGTGGCTGAACGACGACATGAATAACATACAGCTGGCGGGTTATACACTGTATTGGCAGGATAGAATACAGTAGCCTCTGGTAAGACAAGGGGTGGCGGTCTATCTATGTTTGTAAACAAATGCTGGTGCACGATATCTAAGGAAGTCTCAAGGTTTTGCTCGCCTGAGGTAGAGTATCTCATGATAAGCTTGACTCTGTACCGGTACCACCTGTATATAGCCTCGATACTGTTATTTTCACTGTGATTTAACAGTTGTTTTTTTTTCTTTACTTATCTATTGTTTACCTAATACGTATTTCTTACTTAAAAATTGCACTGTTGGTTATGGCTTGTAAGTAAGCATTTCACTGTAAGGAATACCTGTTGTATTCGGCGCACGTGACAAATAAACTTTGATTTGATTTGAAGCTGAAGACCACACTATTTACCAAGAGAGTTTTCATCTATATTCTTCTTAGCTGTCTATTTACCACCACAAACCGACGCTAGCACTAAGACCGGACTAAATGAGCTGCATACAGCCATAAGCAAACAGGAAAATGCTCGTCCGGAGGTGGAGCTCCTAGTGGCCGGGGACTATAATGCAGGGAAACTGAAATCCGTTTTACCTAATTTCTACCAGCATGTTAAATGTGCACCCAGAGGGAAAACAACTCTAGACCACCTTTACTCCACACACAGAGACGCATAGAAAGCTCTCCCTCGACCTCCATTTGGCAAATCTGACCATAATTATATCCTCCTGATTCCTGCTTACAAGCAAAAATTAAAGCAGGAAGCACCAGGGACTCGGTCAATGAAAAATTGCTCAGATGAAGCAGATGCTAAGCTACAGGACTGTTTTGGTAGCACAGACTGGAATATGTTCCGGGATTCTTCTGATGGCATTGAGGAGTACACCACATCAGTCACTGGCCTCATCAATAAGTGCATCGATGACGTCGTCCCCACAGTGACTGTACGTACATACCCCAACCAGAAGCCATGGATTTCCGGCAACATCCGCACTGAGCTAAAGGGTAGAGCTGCCGCTTTCAAGGAGCAGGACTCTAACCCGGAAGCTTATATGCCCTCCGACGAACCATCAAACAGGAAAGCGTCAATACATGACTCAGATCGAGTCGTACCACAATGGCTCCGACGCTCATCGGATGTGGCAGGGCTTGCAAACTATTACAGACTACAAAGGGAAGCACTGCCACGGGCTGCCCAGTGACACGAGCCTACCAGAAGCGCTACATGTATGTCTTTGCTCGCTTCGAGGCAAGTAACACTGAAATATGCACGAGAGCGTCAGCTGTTCCGGACAACTGTGTGATCACGCTCTCCGTAGCCGATGTGAGTAAGACCTTTAAACAGGTCAACATTCACAAGGCCGCAGGGCCAGACGGATTACCAGGACATGTACTCCGAGCATGCGSTGACCAACTGGCAAGTGTCTTCACTGACATTTTCTACTTCTCCCTGTCTGAGTCTGTAATACCAGCATGTTTCAAGCAGACCACCATAGTCCCTGTGCCCAAGAACACTAAGGTAACCTGCCTAAATGACTATCGACCCATAGCACTCACGTCTGTAGCCATGAAGTGCTTTGAAAGGCTGGTCATGGCCCACATCAACACCATTATCCCAGAAACCCTAGACCCACTCCAATTTGCATACCGCCCTAACAGATCCATAGATGACCCATCTCAATCGCACTCCACACTGCCCTTTCCCACCTGGACAAAAGAAACACCTACGTGAGGATGCTGTTCATTGACTACAGCTCAGTAGTCAACACCACAGTGCCCTCAAAGCTCATCAATAAGCTAAGGACCCTGGGACTTAACACTTCCCTCTGCAACTGGATCCTGGACTTCCTGATGGGAAGCCCCCAGGCGGTAAGGGTAGGTAACAACACATCCGCCACGCTGATCCTCAACATGGGGGCACCTCAGGGGTGCGCCCTCAGTCCCCTCATGTACTCCCTGTTCACTCATGACTGCATGTTTAGGTATGACTCCAACACCATCATTAAGTTTGCTGATGACACAACATTGGTAGGCCTGATCACAGACAACGATGAGACAGCCTATAGGGAGGAGGTCAGAAACCTGGCCGTGTGGTGCCAGGACAACAACCTATCCCTCAACGTGATCAAGACAAAGGAGATGATTGTGGACTACAGGAAAAGGAGGACCGAGCACGCCCCCATTGTCATTGACGAGGCTGCAGTGGAGCAGGTTGAGAGCTTCAAGTTCCTTGGTGTCCACATCACCAACAAACTAACATGGTCCAAGCACACCAAGACAGTTGTGAAGAGGGTACGACAAAACCTATTCCTCCTCAGGAGACTGAAAAGATTTGGCATTGGTCCTCAGATCCTCAAACAGTTCTACAGCTGCACTATCGAGAGCATCCTGACTGGTTGCATCACTGCCTTGTATGGCAACTTCTTGGCCTCCGACCGCAAGGCACTACAGAGGGTAGTGTATACGGCCCAATTCATCACTGGGGCAAAGCTTCCTGCCATCCAGGACCTCTATACCAGGCGGTGTCAGAGGAAGGCCCAAAAAATTGTCAAAGACTCCAGCCACCCTAGTCATAGACTGTTTTCTCTGCTACTGCACGGCAAGTGGTACCGGAGCGCCAAGTCTTGGTCCAAAAGACAGCTCAACAGCTTCTACCCCCAAGCCATAAGACTCCTGAACATCTAATCAACTGGATACCCATACTATTTGCATTGCCCCCCCCTATTCTACGCTGTCGCTATTCTCTGTTTATTATCTGTGCATAGTCACTTTATCTCTACCTACATGTACATATTACCTCAATTACCTCGACTAACCGGTGCCCCTGCACATTAACTCTGTACCGGTACCCCCTGTATATAGCCTCGCTATTGCTATTTTACTGCTGCTCTTTAATTATTTGTTACTTTTATTTCTTATTTTTTACTTACCTATACAATTTGATTTGATATGACAACACATTATCCAGTGTTAAATCAACACTGAGAGTGTTACATTTGACACTGCTTAGTGTAAAGCCTTATTTGCATGTATCCAAGAGTGACTTGTCTTTTGAGTGAATTGTAGAGTTACCACCAATTGCTGTATTTGTTAGTGACAGAGACATGGTTGTTGCATTCATCCACTTTCAGTCCTGTGGCCTTCACCAAGTGAAATCCTAATTGAAGACTAAGATATGAGACTACCTAAACCATTTTAACTGGAACAACCATTTCAGTAGTGGGTGCAATAAGTACAAGTAACAGATTGCATTAGTTTAGAAACATTTATGATATTCATATTTGAGTAGCATAAGATTAATTCATCAATAAATGTGCATGCAAAAACACCACAGGAGGTCAGTGGCACCTTGTGGTAATGGCTGGAGCGGAATAGGTGGAATGGTATCAAACACATTAAACACATGGTTTCCATGTGTTTGATGCCATTCCATTTGCTCCGTTCCAGACATTATTATGAGCCGTCCTCACTCAGCAGCCTCCACTGAAAAACAAACAATTCCAACTGATTCAAATAATCAACTAATCATCAAGCTTTGATTATTTGAAACAGCTGTGTAGTGCTAGGCTAAAAACCAAARCGTGCACCCCTTGGGGTCCCGAGGACCAAGTTTAGGAAATGCTGGTGTGGACCATGGTGTTGGACAGACATGTAATTCAATGGAGGCGGCTGAGGGGAGGGTGGCTTATAATAATGGCTGTAATGGAGGGATTGGAATGGCATCAAACACAAAGAAACCATGTGTTTGATGTATTTGATACCGTTCCACGTATTCCGCTTTAGCCAATACCACGAGCCAGTCCTCCCCAATAAAGGTGCCACCAACCTCCTGTGGTATAGTTAGACCTATAAGGATGTCTCAGGGGTCTGGTGTTGGGCGAACATGTAGTTAGACCTATAAGGGATGTTCTCAGGGGTCTGGTGTTGGGCGAAAGCATGTAGTTAGACCTATAAGGATGTCTCAGGTCTGGTGTTGGCGAACATGTAGTTAGACCTATAAGGAAGTCTCAGGGGTCTGGTGTTGGGCGAACATGTAGTTAGACCTATAAGGATGTCTCAGGGTCTTGGTGTTGGATGAACATGTAGTTAGACCTATAAGGATGTCTCAAGGGTCTGGTGTTGGATGAACATGTAGTTAGACCTATAAGGATGTCTCAAGGGTCTGGTGTGGCGAACATGTAGTTAGACCTATAAGGATGTCTCAGGGGTCTGGTGTTGGGCGAACATGTAGTTAGACCTATAAGATGTCTCGGGAGTCTGGTGTTGGCGACCATGTAGTTAGACCTATAAGGAAGTCTCAGGGGTCTGGTGTTGGGCGAACATGTAGTTAGACCTATAAGGAAGTCTCAAGGTCTGGTGTTGGGCGAACATGTAGTTAGACCTATAAGGAAGTCTCAAGGGTCTGGTGTTGGATGAACATGTAGTTAGACCTATAAGGAAGTCTCAGGGGTCTGGTGTTGGGCGAACATGTAGTTAGACCTATAAGGAAGTCTCAGGGTCTGGTGTTGGGCGAACATGTAGTTAGACCTATAAGGATGTCTCGGGGTCTGGTGTTGGGCGACATGTAGTTAGACCTATAAGGATGTCTCAGGGGTCTGGTGTTGGGCGAACATGTAGTTAGACCTATAAGGATGTCTCAGGGTCTGGTGTTGGCGAACATGTAGTTAGACCTATAAGGAGTCTCGGGGTCTGGTGTTGGGCGAACATGTAGTTAGACCTATAAGGAAGTCTCGGGGTCTGGTGTTGGGCGAACATGTAGTTAGACCTATAAGGATGTCTCGGGGTCTGGTGTTGGGCGAACATGTAGTTAGACCTATAAGGATGTCTCAGGGTCTGGTGTTGGGCGAACATGTAGTTAGACCTATAAGGAAGTCTCGGGGGTCTGGTGTTGGCGAACATGTAGTTAGACCTATAGGATGTCTCAGGGTCTGGTGTTGGGCAACATGTAGTTAGACCTATAAGGAAGTCTCGGGGTCTGGTGTTGGGCGAACATGTAGTTAGACCTATAAGGATGTCTCGGTCTGGTGTTGGGCGAACATGTAGTTAGACCTATAAGGATGTCTCGGGGTCTGGTGTTGGGCGAACATGTAGTTAGACCTATAAGGAGTCTCAAGGGTCTGGTGTGGATGAACATGTAGTTAGACCTATAAGGAAGTCTCGGGGTCTGGTGTTGGGCGAACATGTAGTTAGACCTATAAGGATGTCTCGGGTCTGGTGTTGGGCGAACATGTAGTTAGACCTATAAGGATGTCTCGGGGTCTGGTGTTGGATGAACATGTAGTTAGACCTATAAGGATGTCTCAAGGTTGGTGTTGGATGAACATGTAGTTAGACCTATAAGGATTCTCAAGGCTGGTGTTGGATGAACATGTAGTTAGACCTATAAGGAAGTCTCAGGGTCTGGTGTTGGGCGACATGTAGTTAGACCCATAAGGAGTCTCGGGGTCTGGTGTTGGATGAACATGTAGTTAGACCTATAAGGATGTCTCAAGGGTCTGGTGTTGGATGAACATGTAGTTAGACCTATAAGGATGTCTCGGGGTCTGGTGTTGGGCGAACATGTAGTTAGACCTATAAGGATGTCTCGGGGTCTGGTATTGGATGAACATGTAGTTAGACCTATAAGGATGTCTCAAGGGTCTGGTGTTGGACGAACATGTAGTTAGACCTATAAGGAGTCTCGGGGTCTGGTGTTGGATGAACATGTAGTTAGACCTATAAGGAAGTCTCGGGGTCTGGTGTTGGACGAACATGTAGTTAGACCTATAAGGATGTCTCAAGGGTCTGGTGTTGGACGAACATGTAGTTAGACCTATAAGGATGTCTCAGGGGTCTGGTGTTGGGCGAACATGTAGTTAGACCTATAAGGATGTCTCAAGGGTCTGTGTTGGACGAACATGTAGTTAGACCTATAAGGATGTCTCAGGGGTCTGGTGTTGGATGAACATGTAGTTAGACCTATAAGGATGTCTCAAGGGTCTGGTGTTGGATGAACATGTAGTTAGACCTATAAGGAAGTCTCAGGGGTCTGGTGTTGGATGAACATGTAGTTAGACTATAAGGATGTCTCAGGGTCTGGTGTTGGCGAACATGTAGTTAGACTATAAGGATGTCTCAGGGGTCTGGTGTTGGATGAACATGTAGTTAGACCTATAAGAAGTCTCAGGGGTCTGGTGTTGGGCGAACATGTAGTTAGACCTATAAGGATGTCTCAGGGTCTGGTGTTGATGAACATGTAGTTAGACCTATAAGGATGTCTCAAGGGTCTGGTGTTGGATGAACATGAGTTAGACCTATAAGGATGTCTCAAGGGTCTGGTGTTGGATGAACATGTAGTAGACCTATAAGGATGTCTCAAGGGTCTGGTGTTGGATGAACATGTAGTTAGACCTATAGGAAGTCTCAGGGTCTGGTGTTGGGCGAACATGTAGTTAGACCTATAAGGAAGTCTCGGGGTCTGGTGTTGGATGAACATGTAGTTAGACCTATAAGGATGTCTCAAGGTCTGGTGTTGGATGAACATGTAGTTAGACCTATAAGGATGTCTCGGGGTCTGGTGTTGGGCGAACATGTAGTTAGACCTATAAGGATGTCTCAGGGTCTGGTGTTGGTGCGAACATGTAGTAACCTATAAGGATTCTCAGGGGTCTGGTGTTGGGCGAACATGTAGTTAGACCTATAAGGATGTCTCAAGGGTCTGGTGTTGGATGAACATGTAGTTAGACCTATAAGGAAGTCTCAGGGGTCTGGTGTTGGGCGAACATGTAGTTAGACCTATAAGGATGTCTCAGGTGTCTGGTGTTGGGCAGACATGTAGTTAGACCTATAAGGAGCCTTCTGAGACTGACCATGACCACATCACACCACCATCTCCTAAATGGTGAGTTGGTTGGCTATTTAATGATATGCTATACACATCCCAAACTTTAATAAACCTGGTGTTGGCAAAATGTACAATTATGAATAATAACTACTGTTCCCTGAAGGAGGGAATGAGGTATGACATACTATGGGGAGTCAACGACCAATTATATTCACCTGTATATGGATGCTAATGGATGCCGAACTCGCCCTCGTAAGTCCTGCCATCCTGGTTATAACACCAAGGCTCGCATTAATTTCCTCAGTTCAGTACCGCTCTTCAGTGAGCCCAAACCCTCTGATGGAGAGGGGCCAAAATATGTCATACCTCAATCCCTCCTTCAGGGAATAGTAGTTATATTCACAACTGTACGTTCCTTTTCAGTCGGTCACTCGGTGTAACATACTATGGGGACATACGATCACGCCCCAAGTCAGCTAGGAGCCCACGGTAGCCCAAGCACACAGGTTCCACCGACTCCAAAAAGGGGTTACAGAAGCCACCTTTTTCCCTAATACTTACCAGAGAAGCTTGAACTGTCAGAGCCTCATGAGGCCTGAACAGTCAGAAACCCATACAGGGAACCAGAACCTGCTGCAACTTGGCTCTGCACATTGACACACTGCAAGTCCATAGACCGCAAGGTTCCAAGAACAAGCCTGAATGAGCCTGAAATGCCAGGACTTGTACAAGGAATCACAAGTCCAAAACAACCTGTCATGACTTGGTAAAGCACACACGCATGCTGCATAGCATCAACCAGAGTCAATGAACCAAGGCAGCCCAAGGCTCAAACTCACAGGGAACTGTGGTAACCCGGATAAATTCACAACCTGCACACTGCTTAACACCCACTTCCAGACCCAGCCATAAGAACACTATGAGCCACACTGGGAGCACTCACATCCAAGCGATAAAACCTCACAAAGGTATGTAGGGAAGCCCAACTCGCTGCAGCACAGATATCACCAATCTTCATGCCCTTGAACACTGCCCAAGAAGCCACCACACCCCTAATGGAGTGAGCACGCACAGCGCTAGGCAACCCTTGTCCTTTGCCTGGGAGATAGCCTCCATAATCCGATGAGAAAGACGCTGCTTAGAAAGCACCCTACCCCGAGCTGGATTAGTAACCTGTAAGAAATATGACACAACAGTGCTAGCCTGATTATCAATAATGACGAGACAGCCTACAGGGAGGAGGTTAGAGCCCTGACGGAGTGGTGCCAGGAAAATAACCTCTCCCTCAACGTCAACAAAATAAAGGAGCTGATCGTGGACTAAAGGAGACAGCAGAGAAAGTGTAACAGATGTATAATGTACTCTCCATGCGTTGTGTTTTCACAAAAGAAATAACTTCGGCCAGTAGTCCCAGTTGAGCATCATTTATTTCTGCTGTTGTTAAATGGGAAACAGCACGTTAGTTGTGCAGGGCTTAACAGTGTTGATGGCTGTCGATGGCAAAATCCCTTGCATCACATTTTCATACTGGGCCAACAAAATACAAAAATACAATACAAAATATAACATGTGTAAATACCTGTTGTTAAATGGGAAACAGCACGTTAGTTGTGCAGGGCTTAACAGTGTTGATGGCTGTCGATGGCAAAATCTGTAGCATGAAGACAACTGTGTTAGCCGTGGCTTATGTGACCATGACATCGGTGTATGCTAGCTAACACAATTATTTACAGCAATCATATGCCAAAGCACATCCCAGAAAGCCCCTCAATCCCTAACAGGTACCATATACCCACACATGTATAAAATCAGTAACGTACAGCAAACTTGTACACATTGTAAAATAGAAAATAGAAAACAGTATTCAGAACGTGACCTACCCCTTGCATCACATTTTCATACTGGGAAGACCTGACGTTCGCGATCTCCCCCTATCTGCAAGCGGGGCCAATCACAACACCCCTTATTGTCATCAGAGTTGAACTAACCAATAAGAATGCTTGAACATCAAATACACATTTCTTTAGAGGCAAGTGGAAACATAACCAACCCTGTTACAAAAGCACGCCCCCAACCATATCGATGGGGAAAATGGCCCCAACCATATCACAGTTGAGAGGGTGAAAGGTTTCAAGTTCCTTTGCGTGCACATCACTGAGGACCTGAAATGGTCCCTTCACACTGACAGTGTGGTGGAGAAGGAATGAAGAAATTTGTCTTGGCCCTTCAGACCCTCACAAATGTCTACAGTTGCACCATTGAGAGCATTCTGTTGGGCTGTATCACCGCCTGGTACAGCAACTGCATCGCCCACAACCACAGGTCTCTCCAGAGGGTGGTCAGCCCAAAGCATCATCGGAGGCACAATGCCTGCCGTCCAGGACATCTACAGCATCCGGTGTCACAGGAAGGCCAAGAAGATCATCAAGGACCTCAGCCACCTGAGCCACAGCCTGTTCACCCTACTATCATCTAGAAGGCAAAGACAGTATAGGTATAATGTTTACATACTGTTTTATATATATATACTGTATTCTAGTCAATGCTCATCCTATATAACTACTGCTGTACACACCTTTTCTATTCATATACTGTTCATACTGTCTAAACACACCATTCACATACATATATTTCACTGAGTGTACAAAACATTAAGAACACCTTCCTAATATTGAGTTGCACCCTGTTTTGCCCTGAGAACAGCCTCAATTCGTCTGGGTATTGACTCTACAAGGTGTGGGTGCTGGCCCGTGTTGACTCCAATGCTTCCCACAGTTGTGTCAAATTGGCTGGATGTCAGTTAGGTGGTGGACCATTCTTGATACACACAGTGTTGCAGTTCTTGACACAAATGGTGCACCTGGCATCTACTACCATACCTTCGTTTAAAGGCACTTATCTTTTATCTTGCCCATTCACCCTCTGAATGGGCACATACACAATCCATATCTCAATTGTCTCAAGGCTTAAAAATCCTTCTTTAACTTGTCTCCTCCCCTTCCTCTACACTGATTGAAGTGACATCAATAAGTGACTATAGCTTCACCTGGATTCACCTGGTCAGTCTGTCTCATGGAAAGAGCAGGACACCTGACACCACTCAGTGCATATTCCGGACTCTGACATTGCTCGTTCTGATATTGATCATTCCGATATGTCCGTTTTTTGTGATTTTTCTTACTTTTTGATTTATTTTGAGATATTGCTGGGCTGTTGGAGCTAGAAATATAAGCATTTCACTGCACCTGTGATATCATCTGAAAAACTGTGTACATGACCTATAAATTTGATTTGGTTAACACACTGTTAACCAGAACAGTTAACCCACTGTTCCTAGGCCGTCATTGAAAATAAGAATTTGTTCTTAACTGACTTGCCTAGTTAAATAAAGGTAAAATTAAATTTAAAATAAAATAAATTTGACCAGACCACTATGGTCTCAATGGATCAATTTGGTTGACATTGCTTCTAATGTTAGTAGTAAGATTCTGCAATGTGCATCTCACACAATCATTGTCAAAACATCATTGTGATTAGCTAGGTTTCCATCCAATTGGGAACAGATTTTTATGCAAATATTCAAAAATCTGCATTAAAAAATATGTGCATTTTCGTACAGGTGAGGTGTTTCCAGAAAACGGACTTGTTGTGGATAAAAATCAGTGTGTGATGACGTAATGCACACAACATTTACTTTTTCGTTTCAGTTTTCTTGTGTGAATAAAAATCTAAAGTTCAATGCATTTTCAACTGAACAGATAGTTTTGTCACAAAAACTTGTTGCATGAAATAGCAAATGTGCCTTCTCTGGTCTTGGCATCTGAGCTCTGGCCAACAGCTAGCAGATACAGTGCCTGTAGGCTGTGCAGATAGGCTAATATACATGATGAGATTATTATGGATAAGAGCAAGAATGTTTTTGGGGGTCAAAGGTCAGTCAAGCATCTATCAGCATGTCATCAGAATAAGACCCTCGGTATTTATTGGAAAGGAGCATCAAGCTCCTTTACTTCCATATGATGAAGGTTATTATATCAATATTTGCACATAAATGCGTTTCCACCTCCATTCATCGCACAATTAATTTCACCGACACAAGAAGATCCCACCATGTCAAACGAACAAATTATCTGTTGGCACAAATTATCTGTTGGCACATTGTACCGAAACTTCCTGTTTCCATTACAGCTGCCGTGTTTTTTAAATGTATCATATGATATGACTTTACTTGCACAACAGATGTGGATGGAAACGTGGTTACTGAGAATGATAGTTTCATAGTAACTAATCCTATATTGTTTCTTAAAGATGATCTGAATCGTTTCCATCTACAGACATGTAAAACCCTCTCATGCATTTAATATCTTACTGATGCAGATTATTTTATAACTCGTTCAACCGTTAATTATCCAATTAAATTAATTAATTAAGGTTCCAAGCAGCACCGATTATATTCGTTCTATGTTCTATCATAGCATTTAGAGTCCGAAGTGAAGAGTTTTGTTGGTCTTTCTATAAAATCCCACGCAGGATGAAATGTTACAAAATGTGCTATTTCATCACCCCATTACTCTACGGAATATGTTAATGAAAATGCTGCAATTTCATGTCTTTTATAGAATGGTTCCCTGAACAAAACAACTTTTATCCAAACATGGATAGGTCTTTAAACATACCAATTAAATCAATAAAACACATTGGAAGACTTGGGAAACAAACGATACCCACAGTTAAAAAGTTTATTTGGGATTCGTGATGTTTTGACGTTATCTGATTACTCCAAGAACTTGATTTGGAATATACTGTGGGTAGTRGCATGCTACTTTATTTTAACGTTTATATTTTTATGAATATTGAAATTGTTTGTGTCCTCTTGAGCTGCATGTTAGATGATAGAGGGGGGTATGTCACTCAACACCAACAAGTGATGCCTTCAAACCGGTGTGAATCAGACTTGAATATACCTCTCCACATCAATTTAGAGTAACATTTTTTATCAACTTATTATCAATATATTGTTATCTAATTTTAGCCGGTAATTGTGATGGAAATTGAAAGCACAATGTAATAATGCAATGTATATTTGAATATCGGCACAAACGATGAGTTGTGGTAATAATCATTAATATAACGTTTATTCAATAAATTAAATTACATTTAAGGGAATTTAATCAGAAATTAAATGTCGAAATATTAAAAACTTAACCGATTATGTAGATGCAGTTTCTCTTTTACAGGTATCGTTTAGTGTATCTTATCTTAGTTGGGATATGTTATTGCCTTTCATGGAGCTTAACCTACTGTAATACGATTTTAAAAATAGTTATTTTT
Source organism: Salvelinus sp. IW2-2015 (assembly GCF_002910315.2). Lineage (NCBI taxonomy): Eukaryota > Metazoa > Chordata > Actinopteri > Salmoniformes > Salmonidae > Salvelinus > Salvelinus sp. IW2-2015. The sequence goes on along the minus strand of NC_036847.1, from coordinate 28,880,019 downwards.
TATTTTAAACTGAGCTCATGGAATTGTTAAGCAGCCAGACAAAACAATGATATAGCCTACCACACATTCACACTCACACACACACACACACACACACACACACACACCACACACACATCCACACACACACACACACACACACACACACACACACACACACACACACACACACACACACACACACACACACACACACACACACACACACACACACACACACACACACACAACACACACACACACACCTCAGGAATACCACTAATCCAAATGGAGAGTCCAAACAAAGCTGCCAGTTGTTGTTTGGATCAAGAGGGATATAGCACGAAAACAGATCCAGCAGGCTGGATGGTATGGTCTGGCTATGGTTGACCATCACATTTCAAATATTATATAACGTTCCCCTCCTTGACGTATAGTGCGCTACAGTATTGACAGTGCAGTACGTCCCATTACGCACAGATCTGTACATTTTAGAGGGACATGGACATGTCATGGATACTTATTTGATCCAGACGGTATAGTCGCGCTCCTCAATTTGTTCAGAGTTGTCAAACGAATATCTGTGATTTTAATATTTTTATTGGACTGACATAATACAATAGGTTAGATCCTATATTTATTATTTTATTTTGGGTCGGGTCTCTGGACCCCGCCCTGTGTGCTACCGTTTATTTTACGACAAGGGTGAGTGAAGATGTATTTTACTGAGCGCATCCCGACTCTGTCTGGGGAGACAGACTTTGAACTTGAACTCAGATCTTTTTGTCTAGTCATTATATGAACTTAAATAGGCAATATGGTATTTTATGAAATATCGATTGAAAGAAAGTAAATCGAAAGTGCATGGTTTGCGTTTTTGTGTAGATTGCAGCCTGAGAAAGTTGAGTACCTTATCCGTAAGCGTTACCTTCTAATATCTGTTGRCATATTGACATACAGGCCACCTGTGGGCTGCCATTCCCGTGTACCATATGTGCATCAGAGAAGCATCAGGGAGGTTGAATGAAGTCAATGGCCATCTGCGTTTTCTAAAACATTGTGTCATGAAAATATGAAAAAATATCCGTCCTTTTCGGTCTTATTTCTCATTTGAGGGGAAATGGTCGTTTTAAATCCCTATAATCCCTATATGAGACATTTTGAAAATAAAACGTATAAGCCAAATACCAATTCCTCAACTCGATCCATATGAGACGCATGGCATTGTCAACCAGACACTTTTCGTTGGATTAAAGTGTGAGTTAAAAGACGAAATTGTTTGGGCTATTTGCTCGACTGAAATAGGTCTATACCTGCTTAATGGGCAACCCCCGTCTTTTTTGGTTGTTGATTATTTCGCATTTAATTTGTTAGGTTATTGAAAACATGTTCCGATAGTATGCAGCACTTATGAAACAATAGGTTATAGAGAGGACATTAGTGAGCCAATTCCAGCTGTGCTCTCGAATCTCAAACTTGATCGATACGAATTTGTGGACCTTTTTGAGATGTCTGAGACGACTTTGAATGCATGAATAGGCTACTTCTTAGAATGGTCGTCCTTGACCTTGACCTGTGACACAGACAGAGGCCATAAAGTGACATTTGAATAAGTGCGAGGATATTTACATATTAAGTCTTGAAAATAGAGAATAGAGGAGACGCATTTAAATAGAATTCTGAATAGGCTGTTTTTTAATGAAGGAAGCAGTCCGTTTTCTCATATCTCATGCTCGAACTGAAATTACTGAATGAACGTCTTGCAACTCTTATTAATATTTCAGTAATTGTGATAAATGTTTTATTTTTAAGTGTGCTTGATCAGTATGCAACTGAAATATAGAGCCTATTGACTTAAACGCACGAATGCATATGCCTATTGCAGGTTATTCACGCAAACGAGATTGAAGAGATCACAAGATGTAACATCTTTCCAAAAGTTGTGACATTGAACATATATAAATGCTATGTTCAACAATGCTTTATGTATTTGAGCATTTTTTTAAAGCTTTTTGTTAATGATTTGACATTCTTTTTTATTTTATCAATCACAATCAGATCCTCGATCAAATTCATTCATGACTGGATGCGTGTAGGCTAAATCTTGTCCTCTCAGACGTGTCCCTCTGGTTTCTTCTGGATGATGTGAGTATTCCTGAGATCCCATGACATTTAAACGCAATTCTGAATGTTTTCTTTGTCAGCCTGTTTCACATGTCTTTAGATGGATGTAGGGCATCTACGTTGGCCACATCTAAGGTATACCTCTCGAGGAGATGAGGTATGCATCGCACCATAATTCCAGGCTGCCTTTTAAAATGTATTGTTTGCGTTAAGTCTTGGGGAACKGCATTGTAGCTAAACTGAAGAAAGATAGAGAAAAAACGAGAGAAAAAACGATAATTAATTGACTGAATGTGGGAGAGCACTCAAACATAAGAATACAGAGTATAGTAAATACATTTTATACTCAGCTGTTATCAATACCGTGTCATCTACCTACTTGGAAGTAGCCTACAGATGTAGGATCTTAATTTGATCACTCTTTTTTTATGAGAATGTTCATGCACAGCAGGAAATGCAAACTTGCAGTGTATTGAAGGTTTAAATAGGCTTGTAAAGTTTGTAATTTCCACTTTAACATTTCAGACTTGATTTGCCCTAACGTAAAAGGTAACAACCCACACAAAAATTACAATTAATTATAATCCACATAATAATTCACATTTCCTGTTGCTGCAGCATTATTTTCCTACTGTAGCAAACCGTCTCAAATTAAGATCCTACATCTGTACTCATGCCGACACATACATGCATTTGGGGATGTCTTGAGGTTTCAAAACGAGGCTGCTTCTATCTTCATTCTAAGTCTTCAAATTCTAAATTCACTTTCAATTATGATTTGTGTCGTAGGCCACATGCATGAGAATATGTCACATTATTGGGGTATTTGTATGCATTTCTGGTGGGTCGAAACAAAAACGACCGATGTGTTTTCATTATTCTTTGTAATACACAATAGTTCTAAACTTCAGCTTGGAACTTCATTTGTATAATTCAATTGTAGCATGTCACATTTAATACACATTTATTCGTGGTTGTTTTTCGGTTAGTATCATCAAACTTTTAAAATTATATTTCACACGGTATTTCTGTGGGGAAGGAACTTTGAATTGCAGCTAAATACGTCCGTGCATTGTATTGGGAATGTACTGTATAGGGCAGGCTAACACTCAATGCACCATGATGTCACCCCTTGTGAATGAAACACCTGTTGAAAATAGGGAAACTACACAGAACAGGTTTCACAGAGCAGGTTTTACATTACATGTTGTCTTGATTGGACGTTGCTTTTGAATTTAAAATGCGTTGCACGGTACAGTTCTTACATCCAAGACAAGCAGAGAGCCCCACGTGGATCTGAAGAAATACTATGTCTGAGTGAGTATAACACGTTCATATTCTGAGGTTGGTATTGTCAATTTAATGCAAGTGTAGTACTTTGCAATTGTAACATACAAAATWAATTGTCATTATATTTTATCAACATTGTTCTCATTAGCGATGGAAAGCGTAAATAGAGGCATCGTTTGTATTAGCTGCCTGTTTGTGGTGTGGCATACATTATTAGTGTACATGTCCCACTGACAGAATAATCCTGACTTTTATTTTACCCCATGCAGTTTGATGCATAAAAGATAGGCCTTCATCAGTAGCCTATAGGGCATCCGTCCTTCCACACCCAATAACCAATGATTAACTCATTAAATTATGGAAGAGGACATTGCTGCACGTGCACAATTTATTCATATTAAATGTTAAACATTTCGGGATGTTAGTGTTGTAGGAACGTTAGTAGCATAGACCTACAGATTCCGTATAGGCTACTGTAAATGTTAACATATTCATGTTTATATGTATTGTATTATAACATAATCTGATATTATATTGTGACTTATTATACTGTGTTAAAATAAATCATGTTTATATGGTATGTAATATATAATTTGTAAACAAGATACAATAATAATATTTCCTTATCAATAGCCTATGATGTTTGTTCACTGAAGTCAAAGGTTATAGAGACCTTAACAAAAAATCAAGCTTATTTATTTGAGAAGAAACTACCAATAGGCCGGCAGTGTGTCAATAACCGTGCTGGTCTTTTGTTGTACTGTCTGGACAGCGGCTGTCTGAGCTCTACCTTGAACTTGGACTTCCGACGAGATGTGTCTGCATCTGCATCTGGAGTTTTTTTTTCTGCGTTCAAGTGATTCAAATAATTGGACACATTGCTTCTCTATACTCTATATACTTATACTCTATACCTATATTCCCTATACTTTTCTTACTAGCGTTGATTCCGCTGATTGCTGCTTTTTTAAAGGGAGGTTCAGCCTCTTGGTTGTGTTACCTTAGTTGAATGCACAGATTGTAAGATGCTCTGCATAAGCTAAATGGAAATGAGCCAAGAGACAATATGCCTACATGTAGGTCCTGTGCAGGCTAAATGAAGACAATCTATCCTACTGTACGCCTGCATGCCATATTTGGATAKGAAAATATACTTTAACGTCTTTTTATTAGATGCATGGGAATCCATTTGATGATTAGTATCCACCGCAGCGAGGGAATTCATGTTGTTTGTCAAATTCAAACTGTTCTTATGATGTCTGTATCCCACTGTGATATTACATAGCCTACATTCTGAATTTCATATGTGAAGCTACATTGTTTACGCAAGTTTTTTACAGAACTGACCTCTTGTTGTTTCCCCCAAAACCATATGGCCTATTGAAAGGGAAAACTGCTTGAAATGGTTCAATTTGAAACACATTCAGAATCAAAATAGTATGGTCAAATAACAAGTCGCTGTCTGCGGTATTAGTCAGTGTGAATGTACTGGGTTTAAGGAGCACCTTTGTTATTTCATATTCCTTAGATCCAAGAAAGAAGCGCTTTTGCTCTTTGGCACTACTGCAACTCAAAACAGCAACGCAAACACCGAGGCTTTATACAGTGCAATGGCCCTTAGCTATATGCCAAGTATCTATAGGCTACATCTACACTCCCCAAACTATGTATTTGGCTAGTGAAGCAGAAACGTTTCATTTGGCTCTAGTCTATAATACAGCATTTTGGATTTGAGATTAAGATCCCTTTGACCTCACATCCAAAATGTTGTATAGAGTGTAGACCCAAATAAAACCTTTTATCTTCACTGTCCAAATAAATACAGTATATCTATATCTATAATTGTTTCGCATAGACCCTGAAAAACGTTGCTTGACTGCTTACCAACTTGGTATAACAAGACAAAATCCCCCCCACAATAAAACAAACATAGTATGCTATTTGTGGTTCAGACCTACTCTGCATCGCGCATGTATATGCAAATGTATTTCAATTGCCTAATCTCGAATAGGAAATCGTAAATGATGGAACATATCCGCAATGCGACATTAACCGATATTGATAGTTCAGTATCTCATCATAAGACGCACGTGAGGAAATCCACCCTCCTCTGTCAGGCAGTCTCCCCTCCCCCTAGGTTTGCTCGTGCATGCCTAGGTGTGGCCCTCGCGCGGATTTGGTTATGAACTGTTTGCGGTTAGCAGGCACACAAGCACTTAAACAGTCACCTTTTCTATTCATTTAAGAAGAATTTTGATTTACCTGCACATAAAGAAGCTCAACCAAGGATTGTAGTTGGCTGTCAGATATTGTGATATTTGAATCACTGTTATCTTGAGCTGATACATGCCTTTAGGTGCACTTTATCAGCAATAGGGTAGGAAATACAGGAAACTATCTTCAACGATTTATAAATGCTGCACATGTTGCGTCATTTTACATCGCTGAGTGTAAATGTTTTTTCCCTTGTGGATGACAAAATAAAGTCAAAATTACAAAAAGTCAATGTCTAAAATATATTTAAGAACTGTTTGAATCAAATCCGTCATCAAATGATTTCGTGGACTTGGCTCAAAATAACATTCATATTTAACTGTTATTAGCTTATATTGTCAAGGGAAAAATCAAATAGTCTGCATTATTTTATTCAAAAATGTATATGGTTATTCTGAGAGATCAACTTGTTCAGGCTACTGTAGTCATACATGCTAACGTAACAGAAAAAGCATACTGTATTTACACAGATATTAGTCGTAGGCTTGCCTGAGCGCACCAGACACAGGCCTGTCATACACGAGGCACTACTGAATACAGAGTCTGAAAGAAGATGGTCGAAACTGCATGTGCACAGGAAGAAACCTGAGCCAACATGACTAACTTTCCAAACCTAGAATCCCAGAATCCTTGAACACTCGAGGTGTGTGTGTGTGTGTGTGTGTGTGTGTGTGTGTGTGTGTGTGTGTGTGTGTGTGTGTGTGTGTGTGTTGTGTGTGTGTGTGTGTGTGTGTGTGTGTGTGTGTGTGTGTGTGTGTGTGTGTGTGTGTGTGTGTGTGTGTGTGTGTGTGTGTGTGTGTGTGTGTGTGTGGAAGCACGCGCGCTATGATATTATATACTATGCTTTGCTATGCATATGTATGTATCTGTATGTATGGAAAAGTGATTAATTTAACAAAAAACAATATTTGGTGTAAAATAAGAAATGTGACTTAATGTCGATTGAAACGTGTTTTAATCTACGTATCCTAGACGCACACACATAGTTCCTACAGAACACTGCTTTGGCATTAGTAATACAACATATAAAATTACTTTTAATCTGACGTCTCATTCCATACTTTAATTCGATTAATATATATTTCAATGTTCCTCTCAATAAAAAAACTCGAACAAAATATCTAATTTATTTTTATTTGTGGGTTGTTTGAGAAGTTATCTGTGATAATTCCAATTCACTTTTACGCATGGTTTTACGCATGGTTTTACGCATGGGTATTTTGATTGATATGAGTTTTTCATGCCTATAAATATATTTTACAGTTCATTACTTTACAAATATCATGATCGTGCAGGATATGTTTCAAACCATGTTTCCAAATGTGAGCGCATATTTAGGTTAAATTAAGTGCACGAAACTCCATCTCGAGATTGATCTTTGTCGTTTGCTTATTCGATTAAACAACTAAAAAACTTGCCTATTCACTACGCTTTGATGACTTAAACGACTAACATATTTCTGTGGTCATTTTGATAATTAATGTTTGATTTTCAAGCATAGCCTGAAGTTGACAAGGCAGTTAGCTAGTCGTAAATAACTGTAGTAGTTTCGACATAGAGCTTTACCTGCAGTCAATCACTCCATCCATCCATCCATCACTCACTCACTCACTCACTCACTCACTCACTCACTCACTCACTCACTCACTCCCTCCCTCCCTCCCTCCCTCCCTCCCTCACTCACTCACTCCATCACTCCATCACTCCATCCATCCATCCATCCATCCATCCCGTATTGCACACCAGAGGCTACTTCAGAGACTTCTACGTGATCCGCCAAGATACTGCGTCATTCTCACTATACCACCAGTGAGATTGCACCACAGTTTTAGACATTGCGATGTTGCCGATTTGGTACAGATGTAGAAGTATTTGAGACAGTTTGTTACAGCAGGAAAATAATCCTGCAACAACAGAAAATGTTAAATATTATGAGGATTACAATTAATTTAAAAAAATTGTAGGGGTTGATACATTTTCGTAAGAGAAAATCAAGTTTGAAATGTCAAACTTCAGAATCCTTTTTAAACCTCAAATACACTACAAGTTTAAATGAAAACGTCCTGCGTTGCATGAAGGTTTTCCTGCAACAAGGTGATCAAATTAAGATCCTACATTATCTGGCTTGTTCTATTTTGTTCTATTCTATTATATTCTGTTCTAATCTATTGCATTGGAAAAACCGACACATTGTTAAAGAATCCGCATAGAAAAGAATTAATAATTCACTGAGCTATAGAGGAAATCCTTATGTAAACAAATGACTGGTACTAAATCGCATGCTTTATGTGGTGAGCAGGCAGGGGAGCACACATGGTAGCCCCACCACAGGTATGTAGGTTCCTACGCGGTCTGTCCACTATCACCATGGGGACCTGCCTAGCGGGTGTGGTGGTGATGCGGGCCCCAACCCAAAGTTTACTTCCCAAATGATTCTTCCAGCCCTGCTGCCCGGCGAGACAGAGCTAGCACGATTTTACGGACGTGTGTGTTAAATCTGGACAGAACTCAATTCCTGACATGTGCATTTAGCAGCTGCTGTTCAACGCTTGTTCACAACACTACGCTAGGCTAAGCTATATCACACTATAGTGAAATTATTCAATTGGTGCTTGAAAAGTACATGCGTAACTGTCGGCAAGTGGTTGATTTTAGTTGATGGTGTACAGCTAGGCAGCGTTTCCCAAATCGCTCCTGGGGACCCCAAGGGGTGCACGTTTTGTTCTTTTCCCTAGCACCACACAGCTGATTCAATTAATCAAAGCCTGATGATTAGTTGACTATTTGAATCAGCTGTGACGTGCAAACATCCAAATGTGCACACATTGGGGTCTCCAGGACCGCGTTTGGGAAACGCTGCCCGGGCCTATGCTTGTGAGGTAAGAATATAACAACGAGGTTGGGGTCAGTCCCATCCGATCTATGTCCGGTCAATTTAGGAAATGAATCAGTTCATGAATTGAACTGTAATTTCCATTGTTTCATTTTGGCATAAGGTTGCTGGAATGGAATTGATGATATTCGACCCCTATCCTGACCTCTACTCCTGCATGCATGTTGCAGCATACTAGACTTCTGGATCAGTTGTTTCTTCTTTTATAAGCGGTGTTGGGGAGTAGTGAACTACATGTAGTAGTTACTAGTAATTGAACTACATTTTGCAGTAGTTTGGTGGTAGCTGAACTATATTCAAATGATGGTAGTGTTTCCAGTAGTTCATTACTGAAACTACACACTACTTTCTTTGCAAAAATAAAATATGGGAGTAGTCAAGAATTTCCTTTCTTTTTCGGAAGCTCACCGGCCTGATTCTCACTTGAAACATATTGTTTTGTTCTTGTTTAATAGGCCAAATTACACATTCTGTTAAGATCTGACCCCAAAGTGATCTGTTCTTGCAATTTGTAGTCTATGACATTTCAGACTTAGATATACTAATTTATCACGAAGTAGTTTGCATGTAGCGAACTACTTTTTCAAAGTAACTTTAGCTAATTCAACTATGTGTTTCTTAAGAGTAGCTTTAGTGTAGCTTAAAACTTCTTCCAGTGTGAAGTAGCTTGGTAAAACTATATTTTCAGAGTAGCTTCCCCAACACTGTTTATAGGTTTGCTATGTGGGTAAATAAGGAAATATAACAGGAAATATTATATTGGACATGATTTGGCTCATGGAGATGTAACATTTTAACTCTCATTGAGATGTTTAATCATTAGCATGTATTATAATTATATAGAGGATGCTCCATCGCTCGCATGAGGGTAGCTTCACTAGAATGTTTTAAATCTCAGTTATCAGAATACTAAGAGATGACAGGAAGATCTACTTCTCCATGATCATATGGCTTCGTTAGAATTAGGTTATGGTATAGAAGGAAATATTTGGACTTTCGAAGCACTGCAACTTGTATTGTGTCATTGTTGGGTGCTAGTTTACTGCAGATAAAGGATATCCTGAACGAATAATGGTCTTATAACCCAAAGTAATGCAATTCTAACTCTATCGTTGAGTAGACCTTTTATTGCGCAGGGAAATGTAATGTAACCCATCTACCCAATATACATGTTGTTGTCTTCACACGTATAAGGACGCATAGGACTATAACTGTATTGTCATAGGCCGGGCCTGCACGCTTTTCAAGAAGCTTACCGCCCGATACAGAACGTTGGAGTTATTTGACATACCTGTATAACACCCAAACTTACAGATCCATTCATTATCTATGGCACTTCCACTCTCAACCAGAGGAACACGATTGAAAAAGGACTCTAAATGAATCATAACCATAGTCATTTTTCATGCTGTAGAAATTATTGGCGTGATATCTTTATCAGGTAAATATGTATCTCTAGGGGAAAATGCTCAATATTTGGTTACAAGTTAAAGGTTTTCTTTTTTTTAACTGCCGGCTTGGCAACTCCCCGTTAACAAGAGAACACTATGTATACTTGGAATCGTGTGGTGGGTAAACCTCGCTAAAAAAATTAAATTGCAACATTTGTATAAGCCTATAAACCATCCATCGAAATCCATATAACATGGATAACATTTATTAACACTTCACAGTGGCAACGTTTCATGACAGAAAGCACATGCGTTAGTTGTAGTAGCCTAATGCATTGTTATTGCACGTCTGTCTGTCTCCTCTTCGCCACACAGCCACATACCTATTAGTTGACTTGTCCCTTTAAAAACACCGGAAATTACTCGAGCCATATATTGGAGTGCAGTCCTTCCTTGTCTTTATACTTACTAGCCACTCCGCAGGTATTTCAGAGCCAGGGTCTGTAAACTACAGAAGGAGTTTTCATGCATACTCGACAGCGTGAGTGTGAAGTTCATTCTTGTCTGTCTAGACTCTGATTACGACCTTGTTTGTCTGCGTTTTTTTTTTTACCTTGACCTTGGACTTCCGTGCAACTGCCATTTGGATGAGCCGGCCCTCCATATCTGTAATCTCCGGACAGGAGACAACAGAGTACTAGTTGTCTCTCTGACGACGAATTACAGCCATCTAGTTGTAGCCTGGCTTTCCTTTTCCTGTCTAGATATCCATCTAATGTGCACAACTCGGGCACAATGGTGGTACAACTGTTTCGCTATCAGCTTACAGTCGATTGGACCAGAGATTCAAGTGATCTGAATTATTTTAGGATAGGCCTAAGCATCACAAGTAAAACTGTTTAATTTGTTGAATATTCAGTAGTCCTGTCCTATTGTCAACCTCCAAAACACCGGGACAACCTTTGGCGTCCTAAACACATATTAGAAACATGTAACTTCCATCAGAACATTTACATTGCCTATGATTTTATGATTTTTATGATTTTCCACATGTTAATTTAGACTATTATTACCAGTTATAGACATTAATGCATTAGTCCAAAGGAAAGAAGGACAAATGAATCAGAAACGGAATCTTTATTCCAAACTATGAATATTTGTAATAAATAAATGGTTATGGTTATGCACACAAATAAAGATTCGTACATGTGAACCAAGGCTCCCGTGTGGCGCAGCGCTCTAAGGCACTGCATCTCAGTGGCGTCACTACAGACCATGGTTCGATCCTGGGCTGTATCACATCCGGCCGTGATTGAGAGTTCCATAGGGCGGCGCACAATTGGCCCAGCGTCGTCCGGGTTAGGGTTTGGCAGGGGTAGGCCATCATTGTAAATAACAATGTGTTCTTAACTGACTGGCCTAGTTAAATAACATTTTTAAAAACCTGGTCCAACCGCTTATTTTTATTTCAGCTGACAGGGTATTATTAAAAATAGTGGAACTAACAAAACTCACTTGCGAGGTGAATTTTTCTGAAGTCTATCACTCTACCGATTGCAAAAGGCTGGAAAAACGTACGTTTTTCCAGCATAGCTATCAATATTTCTTCGAAGACGAAGGCATACGATAAGAACAAAATATAGACAGATCTAGCTTTAATTTAGTTAAACCTGACCCAAGATTTAGCTTTTACGCGTTACCTTTAGATTACCCAAAAGGTGCCAAATGTGATGCCCAATATTTTCTCTCACAAATATGATTATTATTGTTTTAAAAAGAAAGAATAAGTAATCTTTAGAGCTCAAATAAAGTGCATTTGGAATACGTGATTATATCTCACCAAGTACATTTTGAAATTATGCAATCCTGTAGCATAATTCAAAGCTCTGAATGTGTTTTTTTTAATTAGACCAAGAAGTTGAATTCATGCCAACACAGTTTCGAAATGCTGAAACTGCTTAGCCGTAGTTGACACAGTTTGCTGACAAACATACAGCCTTAATGATTTACCAATGGTCGGTCGTATCATTATTTGTATTGCTAAGAAATTTGCATTTGTGTCTGCATTGCCATACCAATATTAGTCGAAAAAAATATGATATTAAAACAAAATTTAGACATGGTAAATAGTGTGTTAACCACTCCTGTGACTATGCAAGTCTGAATATGCATTTTAATCGTCATGCAGCCAAAACATTTTTCCACTCTGACTCTAAAAGAGATTATTGTATGGAACATTGCATTTGTTAGTGAAATCAGCACACTGTCACGCATTGAAGCGAATTAAATATGATGCAAGATGTTTACTTTAGTATAAATATAAAAATGCCTAGACCTGCATATTCATTTATTATAATAACAATATTTTTCGTCACGCTCAGTAATTAAATGTTTCTTTACATTTAAGTAATTGAGCAGACGCTCTTGTCCGGAGCAATAATGGTTAATTGGCTTGCTCAAGGGCACATTCACATATTTGTCACTTTGTCCGCTCGGGGATTCGAACTAGAAACCTTTCAGTTAACGGTCCAACACTCTAACCGCTAGAGTACCTGCGGCTACTTCAGGTTAATGTTTTCCAGTGTCGGCCAAACTTTGCAGGTTGTTTTAATTTCCCCTTGTTCGTCTAAGGTTTCCAACCTCCCCTTTAAAGATGTTCGCGTATGTGACTTTAGCCAATGATAGGACCCTGTATTCCCCAGAAAGAAGCCATGAAATTTGAGCTGCTAGTTGTTTATAGGGCTTTTCTCCCCCCACTCACAAGCCTCAATCTCTTCGGGCTGGTTAGCATATCACGTGTCAGAACCATAACGAACTGGACACACGGGGTCATGGTTGCGCATGCGCTCGCGTAATATGTAGTTGGAAATGAGGTGTCCGTCTTGGAGTAGTCGACTTTTAAAAAGCATCCGCAACCCCTGATATGACAACTTCACTGGTTCTGCATCCACGCTGGGCGGACACCTTGATGTACGTTTATGAAAAAAGCCCGAATGAAAATAATCAGAATAAAAGCCAAACAATGGAGGGATTGAGCGGGAATTGCCCGGCGACCCATTGCAGGGACCTAATGTCGCACCCTGGGTTGGGGCGACATTCGGGCACTATAGCGACCCATCAGGGCTCTATGTACTCGGATATATCTTCCCCAGACACCGGCCGACAGTGTCCTGCTCCCCAAACCTCCTCCAGTCCATCTCTGAGTTATGGTTATCCGTTTGGAAACCCTTATTACGGTTGTAGGTTATCTCACTCGCACAACGTGAACTTGCAGCAGAAGCCCTGCTCGTACCACCCTGCAGAGAAATATGGCGACCCCACCAGCACCGCTTTGCCCACCGAAGAGCTGTCTAGCAGGGCGAAAGAGTTCGCCTTCTACCCCAGTTTTGCTAGCTCATACCAAGCGGTTCCTGGATATCTAGATATGTCAGTGGTTCCCGGGATCAGCCACCCCGAACCCAGGCACGACGCGTTGATTCCTATGGAGGGCTACCAGCACTGGGCTCTGTCGAATGGCTGGGATGGGCAGGTGTACTGTTCCAAGGAGCAAACACAGTCCACTCATCTTTGGAAATCTTCATTTCCAGGTATGAAATTAAACATGTTTAAAATGTCATACCCCCCCACCCTTGTTATTACCTATCATGAAACGCAATGGTTTCCTCATCATAACGTAGCCTTATAATTTACCATGTGGCACACCAAAGCCATAGCTAAGCCTTTATGTCAATTGTTATGTGTAGAGTTATATATAAACGACAATGTATAGCATCCCTTTAATACATTCTTGAGGGACAGCGTAATATTTGTGCAAAATTTCACAGCGTAATGAAAATGACACTCAGGCATGGTAGGCTTTTTCATCCACTGGGTCCTCTAATACAGGGGGAGTGTTGGCGCGGTTGGTTGGTTATGAGGCTGATCGCTTCAATATGCCAAAATCAATGTCACGTCCTTCAATTCAACTCAACACCATGGTTTGTGCTTTAGTTGAAATCACAGCTGAAAAATCTATCGTCAGAGAAAATAGCTTACCCGGTGTGATTTTATGTATCTGGTGATAAACACCATAAACGCGCATTGTAAAAACAAAACAATTAGTTTCAGCGTTGTTATTTGCAAGTCACAACATGAATACAATAGTGCTTAAACCAGGTAGTCAGTCATGCAGCGGCATAACAACATACCTTTGCGCTTGTTTTATAAAAGCAAGCTAGGCTACTGTTTGGATTGTGCCAATAAATCTCTGCCGAATCTTTGTCAACAGCGCCCAATGTTTCGCGAGGGCGCGTTTTGCATGTGAGAATCAATGTTCCATTCGCCCATGACCAAAGCATCTAATATCTGACTCAAATACTGTTGCATAAGTATTTCATAAGTATTTATACTTCAATGGCTTTTTGAAAGACAAGCTTTCCTTTTGTATTGGCTACATAGCCTAGTCTGATATTTGATAAAGAAAACACGGTCCATAAGCGTCCAGTATGCTGTTTACACGGTGTTTACTGGAGGTCTTAGTTAACCACAATGTTTTATCGTCTTGGTGAAATGTGTATTTGCATTTCGGACACGGAGGAGTTGTTGCCCTAGCTAGCTCTCCCCTCACGCCATTTTGCCTCCTTTTCCAGGAGATTCCTCAAAAACACACACGCGGACAACGAGCGCGCGCATGACGCACAACACACACGCACAAAACAAACACAAACAAACTCTCTCTCACACACACAAAACTAACACACACGTGAAGCCTATGGGTCTGTTATAGACAACTCCTAACTCATAGCTATAGGTAGCTCAAGTCGCATCCCAATTCCCAACATAAATCAAACTTCAGCTGTTTGCGCGTTGTATGCAAAACGTTGTGCGCGTCAACGGGTTCTTGATAAATAAGTGCTCATCGGATCATCACAGTACAATACCAAACATCTTCAAAGATCCAGGGCATACCTGCATAATTACACAATGATATGTCCACTGTTGAAAAAGGTTTTGTTGATATATTGACATGTTTATATCAAAACCATACACATTGTGAGTATTATATGAACATCGTTAAGTATTTTGGGGTAACATTGTGTACATCAGCAAGGCTAAACATGTTTTTCTCATAAAAATCTGAAAAAATACTATACTTACATCCTCTTTTCGATGTATACAAGGAGGTATAAACGATGTATCGACCCCCAAGGCCCATTTCTGTGTCGTTCATATCTTTATTACGGATCAAGATTCTTATATTTTGAAGAAATATAATATTTCACAAATTTGTCATGCGTACTGAGTGCCTGTAACTCAAAGAAAATCTGTTGTAATACCTCATACACATCGCGTGCCTAGATAAATAAATACAACAATGTGCTTGATATATGCTTGTATTTGAACATCAAGGAGGAAAGCTTATAGATAAAAACGTATACCAATAAAAAAGTAAATACCAATTGTGCGTCCAAAAATATCGTGCGTAATGTTTAAATTTCGCCCATAGATAATTTATTAGGCTGAATCTAATGTCTATGAAGTATTTTTGACATAAAAGGCATCTCCTTAAAAAACATATTAATACATGAAATACATTTGAATTAATCAGATTASTGAATAGTGGTGGGAAATGTGTTTGCGTAATACATATCTCCTTTTCTCTCCAGACGTAGTCCCTTTGCAGCCTGAGGTCAGTAACTACCGTCGTGGACGTAAGAAGCGGGTTCCCTACACCAAGCTCCAACTGAAAGAGCTGGAGAAAGAGTACGCAGGCAGCAAGTTCATCACCAAAGACAAGAGAAGACGCATCTCCGCCGGGACCAACCTCTCAGAGCGCCAAGTCACAATTTGGTTCCAGAACCGACGGGTGAAAGAGAAGAAATTTGTCAGTAAATCCAAGACTAGTAATCATATGCATACTACTTGATAGATTCCCGGCCCATTGTACACTGCAGCTGATATCCATCCCCACCACCTTCCAGTCCATGATTTACCTCTTAGCGACAACCAAGCCAGAAGAACACTTCGGCAGTGTATTTTAATTCAATTCCAATGGTCCACACACTCCACGCTACAAACCCTCTTTTTTAGAGTTAGAGAAAGAAATGCTCTAAAAACTGTGAAAATATTGAGAAATCAGTTCAACTTTGTTTTATATGAATGTACATATATAAATATATAATATTTAAAACGATATTTGTATTTCAAAAAGACACAAGGATTGCGTGTTTTTTTCTCTCAAACCAATCTCGCGAGGAATATTGATATTTCCAAGACTTTTCATCCAACAGACAGCCAGATGAAAACAAGATATTTTCATCATGTCATCAACAGAAAGTTAACTGAAATATGTACATAAACTTGTCAGGGAGAACGATAACTTCAATTAACTCGAAATTCTACACAAAAAAACAATGAGATGTATTTTCTTCAGCCAAGAACTCACAGACTGGGTTTTTGCGGGGGCGACGGATGATACAATGGTTCTTTAAAACTGCTCTCGTTCCGGATTTCAGAAGCTATATATGTTGTCTTCCTGTCTTTTCTGTCTTTCTTGTTAATAGGGTAAAAGCAAGGCTGCTATTGTTATACATGTACAGTGCAATGCCTTCGTTATTTAATGCATATTCTCTCGTATGACAGGGCTGTAAATTGGAATGTCTCAAACTCTTTACGTGTTCCTTTATCAGTGAAGGATAATGTCTGTCATGCAACTTGAATGATTGTAAGCAATTAAAGTCAGTGAATATTACACATAAATGCACATTCGTTTTCTTTTGTTCTCTGTGTATAGTGGGCTATATATAGTACACATATTTTGGAGCTGTTCAGGCGCCTTGGAAGCAGACCGTCTTGTAAGTGTATCTCCTGCAGTAGGCTATGTGCACTGTATTATKGTGTTTTAAACATACTGGGGACATGTTTCATAATGACATGATGATGATTAACATAATTTCAGTATTTTCACTCCGGTCAAACAAGGTTATTTGTTGAAATATCATGAATTAAATGTTGTGGTTCTTTCCTGTCGCCTGTAGTAAGTAATCATATAACTTAGTGGAATTTAGTTTGCAGTGCATTCTGTCTGACATCCTCGTGGCCAGTCCAACAAGCAGGACCGACATTGAACAGCCCTGGTATTGACGAACCGTTTGTATAGAAGAGGATAGAAGTGTATACGTGCTTTGGATAGACATGTATGATATTGACATGTACGCCTAGGAGATCCATAGGACAAAAATGATTCATATTCAACTGTGTATCCTTTGACGCGTTTACTGAGGATAGGTTGTATGGGTAGGCCCACCTAATACAGGCCTGTATAATAAGCCTATATTGCACTGTTGTTTAAGTAGAGAATGAACCTTTCCACAAAGTTTAATGTGGAGGCTGGCAATGTGAGATTACGACGTCTTCTTGAATCGTCTTCTTGGATCATTCTGATTCTTCCAATTACTTCCTTCTAACTCAGCTCAATATAATAGAAATGCCTGCTTACCAGATGTACCAGGACACAGCAACAGTAT
Source organism: Salvelinus sp. IW2-2015 (assembly GCF_002910315.2). Lineage (NCBI taxonomy): Eukaryota > Metazoa > Chordata > Actinopteri > Salmoniformes > Salmonidae > Salvelinus > Salvelinus sp. IW2-2015. The sequence goes on along the minus strand of NC_036847.1, from coordinate 28,862,563 downwards.
TCGCTAGCCTCGTGTTCGGTGTTGAGCAGCAAACGAATAAACGATCAGTGATAGGCTATATTTGGTTTTTCATGCGTAATAGGTCTACATTTAGATCAAAGCAATGTAGGCATACAATGTCTTAATGTCTTCTTACCTTCCTAAAGAAACACAATACCCTGAATAAATCAAATATTCCATAACACACACACACACACACACACACAAACACGCACACATAATGTTGATATTTCGACAGCTAGGCTATATTCTTTAAATCCAAGTTAATGCTAAAGTAACGTATTTCAGTTTCACTGAATCCATAGACTTACAGCAGCTTAATGCACCCACATATGTTTTCCTTGCTCTAGAAATAACGAAGCATTCCATAACAGAGGAGACCTTCTCCATGATTTACCCGCAGTTACTCGTGACTCGTGATATTGACTTGCTTTTTCAGGTTGACTACAGGCCTCCGAAATACCTTTTCGTATACATGCGTAATATCGTATGTGTCATATATATGTCATATGTTAGCTATAATTTCTCAAGGAATGTAAAGTAAGTATTTTGCGCCTAAAACTGGATATAAACTTGCGTTTAAATTCATTTAGCGATTTATGCTTAAAGTTGGTTCACACGCCCGAATTCCAAGCTATAGAATTCCGTCCAAAGTCCATAACCTATTAATTTTATAAATGTATTGAAGCAGCTATAGTATCATCGTCTCCGCCATTGTTAGGCCTATTTTATAGAACCAATATACTGTAGATATTCTTAGATTTTGTTTATTGTTACCAGGCTTATTTCTGATATTAAAGGACACACCACACACACACAGAGAGATGGGACCACTCACCAAACATCAAGCAAATAACACTGTCTTTTTCTCAGTTTCTTGAAACATTACGCACCATTAACCACGGGACTACTTGTGGCCATATGCTTCATTGGTCAACCTGATAATGCTTATTTGAAACTGTAGTAAGCAAATGCAAAGCGTATAAAAAGCGGTGTTTGACGTCAGGAGCATCTCTTTACCCTTGACCGTGACTATGCAGCCAGTCACTTTGACCTTGACATCAGAGCAGCGCGTGAATACTAAACAGGGGGCTGGGCGAGCGTAGCAGGGAAGGCCCACGGTTTGTTTGCAGGCAAATAAGGTGTTTTTTCCCTGTCTAGACAGCTAGACTTAATGACATGCCATAAATACATAAAAAGGGGAAATGCCCTGATATCCTACTGACCTGACCATATCTGTCTGGTGACCAACTCTGAGTGAGCCTTATCGTTAACATTTGGGTATCTGTGTCATCGTTTGTGTTGATAAACAGAACATACCTTTCTCTCAAAGTGGGTTATTCTCTTCTCTCTCCTCTCTCTCTCTCTCTCTCTCTCTCAGCCCCGTGCTACTCAAAACCAACCAATGGTTTCATGCACTCATCATGAAGTGTGCGTGTGTGATATTGACCACAAAGGACAGGTAGAACGTTGACGTCTCCAAACACCGACGCCTATCTGACTGCAGCGAGCAGCCATGACGTGTCCTGGGCTCGAGACACTGCTCACCTCACGCCCAGCTTCTGTCTGACAATAAATGAAATATGCCGAAGTGGGACGTCGCCCACAGTAGACAGATTTAAGGTAATAGCCATTTTTCTTATTTTATTTATGCATATTTGGTCAAATGACAGCACATTTAGACAACTGATATTCCTTTTTGTGCTAGAAAGTTAAACTTTGCTTGGTTCAGCTGCTATAGGCATTGTTATTCATGTGCAATAACAATGCAATCTTTGAACAACTTTGGTAAAGTGACTCTTAGAATGTCAAAATAGACCGACCGGTTTGCATTGTTGTGTTAGGAAATGTAGTTTTATTTGACAAGAGAGTTTTTTAACACATGAAGAATGAATTTGATCTCTCTGGGAAATGTTTTGGCTATGTTCTATAATGTTTTGGGTAAGATAAATTATGAAAATAAATAAGATGTGATAGTGGTATCAGTTTGCAATTGTTAATCTCAAATTCAAAAAATATATAATTAGAACCTCAAGTAGATGTTTGTGTTTTACTCTGCATCCATTCTTTGATTACTTGAGATATCGTCATGTACGGACAAGTAAATCATGGTGCTTTATTTAAGGACGTCAATATGCCGCATTTCTATTCAAGTATTAAAAACACGATTTTATTTAAAACAATATTTTGCAATGTAGGCAAACCAATTGACAAAAATCAACCCCAATCCCCACCCGCCCACCCGCCCACCCACACCACCCAACACACGAACTATTTGTTGTAAACTTACTTCATACTTCTACAAATCTTGTATTTGCACTAAATACACTGAAAGTGAATGGACAATTTGAATCTTGACAAATCCAGAACAATTATTCAGACGTTTACTTTATATAATCCAGGATTTCATATTAGCCTAGTTAATTTTCATATATCACGCTCAATCTACAATATCTGAGAACGTTTAAGTTGAGAATTATGAAAATTGACTCATATCTATGATGTGACAAGCTTAGATGTTGCATGTTGAGTTAGACAATTTAGTGAAACAATTGCTAATTAAATCAGGCACTGAGGGTGTCGAAATTCTTTAATCATTCACGCAAAGGCTTAAATCGTTTGATTTAAATGTTTATTCACTCAATATTGTCAATCATTTTCGGCATTCTAACTGATAATTTCAGCAAAGAGTGTTTTGTCCAATCAAAAACACAAGACAACTTCACTCCAAATGGAATGGAATAATTTGTCCAGTGAAAATGGCATGTAGTCGAACACTTACTTCCTTTAGATTATAACAAGTAACCAAAAAGTACTTATTTGATACAAGTTTCAAAATGTAAATGAAAGCTTTGGCTATAGAGTGAATAGCTTGTGGTTGCTGCCAGGCCCCGGCACAACCAAATAGATGGCGCTGGCCCCAGCCAGCATGTTGCTGAGCAGTGTTCTGGAGGGCAAAAGCTGAATTGAGAAGGGGGCTGATAACCTCTGGTGGTGGCAAGGTGAAAATACCAGGGTGTAGAAATGACACTTGTATTTATTTTTGCATTCATTCAGTCAGTCACATGGACGGGTTGGTTGTTTAGGGTGGCTTAGATTGTTGACAACATATAAAATATATTTCGTCTCCAATGTTTATTGAAAACTTAAGTACATTTGCACAATGAGCACTTGTTGTCTCTCAAATACATCGTTACAGTTGTTGGTTATTAAGCTAGCGAATTTTAGCCATATTAGCATAGACATTTGTCAAAACACCTCAAAACAAGACGTGGTATCAAGAACAATATAAAACCAGCTGAAACGAGGCAACTACGATTCCCCACATGGTAGTTATTGTAATTGTTGCTAGCTATATGGCTATCCAGAATCACAACAACAAACAGACTTCTGCCCTGTTGAAGCGCACGCGTTGTTTTCGTGACATTGTCAGCTAACCCATCTATACAACGAACGATGCTGCATCTTGCAATTATCATTATTACTATTAGGCTATTACTTTTTAACATCAATAAGCCTATATAGGAGCCTAACACTAAATCCATATTCATATTATAACATAGTATTGTTATTATTGCTGCTGTTATATTTATACCATGTCTTGTTTTGAGGTGTTTTGACCAATGTCCATGCTAATATGGCTCAAATTCGCTAGCTAGTTAACCGACACTATAACAATGTATTTGAGAGACAACAAGTGCTCATTGTGCAAATGTGTTTATGTTTTCAATAAACATTGGAGACGAAATACAGTTTACATGTTGTCAACAATCTAAGCCACCCCTAAACAACCAACTCGTCATGTGACTGACTGCATTTGTTGATCTTATTATTGTTGTTAGTGAAGTTTTACTTTTGTTTTTGTTATCATTATACAGTACGCTATATTCATTTCTTAAATCACAACATAACGATTATGCTCCATAGCGTTTATACATTTCTTATATCCCAACATAACGACGTCCCATAGCGATTTTGATTTTTAGCGACTCTTTCCTCTTAGACACATGAGGAATATTTTCAAGATGATTCATATGAATGGTTTATGTTGTGTTGGTAATGCTATTTGCGTCATTTTTTTGCTGTAGCTACAGGCTCTTCCAACGCCAAATGATGTAGATGGTAGATTCGTTTGTAGCTATTTACTTACGCCTACTGATTGCTGTTCTAACGGATTAGGAATAAGATTGTTATGCATTATAGGGATATGCGTAAAATGCCTGAGTATATGTCAATTGATTGAAAATAGATAGATTGTGATTGATTTGTAACCACTAAATATATGAATCAATTATCTCAGCTGTTTTGAAAGAATTTGATAATTGCTTGGGAGAACCACGCACGCACGCACGCACGCACGCACACACACACACACACAAACACACACACACACACCACACACACACACACACACACACACACACACACACACACACACACACACACACACACACACACACACACACACACACACACACACACACACACACACACACACACACACACACACACACACACACACACACACATCTATATACGTATATTAAGTGTCACTATGCACTGGCTTACACTGGCCGAATAGTACAGAACTTTATAATTTAAACATTTTAATTCACAGGCAATTATATGATATTTCGCAATGATCTTCCAAAAACAAATGTTTTGAACAAATGTTTTGACGTCAAAGTCAAAGGTGTGTTAAAATATCGAATATTGTAACCGAGCCACTTCGTTATAGTACGATATTAAATCCAATTATTAATAATTTAAAGTTATATAAACATATTTTATAACAGAAGCCTATAGTAACATTTACCTTAAGCATTTAAATCAATTGTATGTCTAGTTCACTATCTTTTTTCTAAATGGATATTTCGTCCTGTATTAAAATTAGACAGAATAAATAGGCTACACTTAAAATCTTGCAGTTCTCCCCGCGTTGTTCACAATCAGGGAGGTCTTATCCTTGAGGGGAACTTTAAAAAAGATCCAAGGCCTAACCGTGGCAACCTGTCTGCACAAAATCAAAAGTGGAGTAAAAAAGTCCTTTGTTTCCGCTATTGCCCTGTCTGGACAGCGAGAGATTCCAGACAGAAATCCAATCCCGACCTCCAGACAGCGCACGAGACAGTGACCTTGAACTGACAACCAGTATTTCCCAACTGTCGTTTTGTAAAAGAATATTAGACCTATCAAAAATACTTTATTTTCTCAGAATATCTCAGAATATCAGTTGAGTGTTTGCTCAATTCCCCGACGCTCTAATAGTGATCGTCGTAAACAAATGTGAATCCAAGAAATCGTTCAGTGTGAATGTGAACTGGGCTTGTTGAAGCTGGTCTGGATCGAAGGCGTGTGCATTGGGGGGGTCTGGTCTGCTGTCTGCTGCCAGCACAACGACGCTGTTGCCTCTATTCTCTTTGAGGTAAAGTGGAACCATTATATATAATGCAGATTCACTTTTAATATATGTATCGATATTTAAAGCTCTACTTTGAAAATGGTCATGGACTTATCATTACATGGTTACAGACATTTTCTCGTCTTGTAATTAAGGTTTTTGCATTGGCAACTTTTCCTAGAATGGATTACTATGTCGTATATTAGGAACATGAGAGGTTGATGAACTTAAACGATACCAAGTAATCTCCCATAAGTGCTCAGACATACGGCTGTAGCTCATAACATATAATAACATTATGTTGTTGTACTGCATTGCAATACTTACTAAGGTCTGCAATGATTGGGAAGAAGAAATTCTGAAAGTGCACGAGGCCAGATTAAAACCAAGAATTCAAAGCAGCGTCTCCAATTTCAGGTTTAATATTTTCGTCTATTTAGAGGCTGAGGCGCGCTGGTTCTCTGTGATATCTGTCACTGCTGACGATGAGCAAAATAACGTGTGGCGTTGCATCAAATAATGTCTGAGTTGAAAATTGTGCAGCGACCAATGTAGCCTATGTAAACTAATTAGGCTAGTCTTCTCAGATAAGGCTTTGCACTTCTTGTCTATGCAGCAATATTCAAATTGCAAGTGCAAAATGCCACATACTTAACATTTACATCTAAAATGTTATATAACTTACATTTACATTTAAGTCATTTAGCAGACGCTCTTATCCAGAGCGACTTACAAATTGGAAAGTTCATACATATTCATCCTGGTCCCCCCGTGGGGAATGAACCCACAACCCTGGCGTTGCAAGCGCCATGCTCTACCAACTGAGCCACACGGGACCATAACTGCCACAATTACGTTGTCAATAGGCCTAAGTTATTTTATTTACCGATATTTTACATTTAATATTTTACATAGTTATGCTGTTATGACGTATAATATGAACATAACGTAATGTCAAATTGTTTTGGACAAAGAGTTATAAATCCACGTTATAGCAGACCATCAGTATTATTATACATCAAATAGGATGGTAAGGAGTTATATTCCTTTACCATACCCTCAACACACAGTTCTATATGTTGTAATATCCTTATGACGTAAAACCGCGCGTGATATTTCATTGATATTATGGTAACGCATGCTTCATGAAAATAATGTGAATGGTTAATATGTTTTAAGATCAATAAAGCGCAATTTTGCGCATGCACTTGAGTAGCACTGACATATTCAGAGCAATATACATTCATTAATACATGTAAGCCTTTATTTAGTAGGCCTTATTTATGCCTATAAGAAGTCAGCCGTAATCGTCACCAGTGCTACAGACATCTGGGAACCTAGGCAATGAGCCTTAACCCATAAGTATACACACGTGCGCATAAGAGACGTTACATAATTACATTTAAAAGGGGTATGCATTTTTGATTACAAATTTGCAGATCTGAGGCGGCAGTTAGCCTAGCGGTTGAGAGTGTTGGCACATTAATCAACAATTTGCTGGTTCCAATTCCAAAGTAGACTGGGTGAAAAATCTATCGATGTGCCCTTGAGCAATGCACTTAAGCCTAATTGCTCCTGTAAATCGCTCTAGATAAGAGCGTCTGCTAAATTACGTGTAATGTAGGTGTAGATCTATACATTTGTTTTTTGTCGGTCTTGCCCGGTGGCTAAACATTACGTAACTTCAGAAGAATTAATATGAGTGTCAGTACTAAGCTATATATTAGAAGGATTTATATCTAAGAATGCACTCTGAGTCTAAGCATTTCCAGATACCTTCAATGCAATTGATGAGAGGATCTGTGGACCAGATGGGAGGAGAAGAAAGAGAAAGAATATGGTACCATACCATCCACTGGCATATTATAAGGCTGTATATGTTGAACAATTTGACAGGCTTAGACCACATTGGAATGTATTCGCTAACTGTTGGCTACGTGCCTGAATGATATGCATAGGAGTCGTAATTTTAAGAAATATGGTAAAGCGATTTCATTTTTTTGCTGAGACTAAGCATTCATTTTTGCTGTTGTACTATAGCCTATAAGAAAGTATTTTTCCTCTAAAATTGCTCTCTAGCGGTGCTTTGCTATTATAACAGCTACGCTGTGATGCATAATGGCGATTCCTACAGAGCATCTTCAGAATGATAATACCACAAATCAACTAATTAATGGTATATGGTTCAGTACGTCTCCACGGATTGAATCAGTTAAGTTCCCTCTGCTAACTTGTAAAGTTTATATAAAAKAATTGTGAGAGGTACAGGCCTATCACCGTCCCCATAGAGTTTGGCTGCGAACGTTTATAGGGGGTATCTGTTAAAGTTGTTCATGGGTGTATGAGAGAATATTATGTGAGATATACACTCTTAAAGTAACCTTATAGAATATCGTCTGATTTTAACAGAGCCGCTAGAGTAGAGAGCAGCAATGAGCATCAGTCTTTTCTTAAAACAAGCTTGTAAAAGACGGACATCACAGCTTTATATGACATTTAATTCAAACATAATTTGCTCGAAAAAAACGATGCACCTTATCCTTCTAGTAAAATAAATAGTTTTCATAAGAAATAGTATTTTAAAACCTTTGCCAGCTAATAAAAATATTAAACGAGACTAGGGACTGTTACATATATTTGTACAGTAGAGGAGAAAAGGGGAGAAGTAGGTTTGGAATCGACTGGGTTCCAGAGAAAAAAACAAGATTATACATATTTAATAAAACATTTATAGTATTTTTTTAAAGCACATAAACCCCGTAATACAGAAGTTAATGTTTTGTTTTGTCTGAGGTGGACCAAGTGGGTGGTACCCTTGTGTAGCATAATTTAGTCCTTAGATCACATGACTTTAGGTTGACCAATCAGGTGCACCCCCAGGTTTAACTACGTTAAATGTCAGATTGCAATAAACTAGAAGCTGTTGGTCGGGCCCGCGGAAATGGGCGAGCATAATCTTCTTAATCCCGGGTTTGTGGGACCTTTGGTAAACATCCACACTGTACACATCTAGATGTGTATAAGAGACAGCACACACACACACACACACACACACACACACACACACACACACATCTATATACGTATATTAAGTGTCACTATGCACTGGCTTACACTGGCCGAATAGTTACAGAACTTTATAATTTATAACATTTTAATTCACAGGCAATTATATGATATTTCGCAATGATCTTCCAAAAACAAATGTTTTGAACAAATGTTTTGACGGTCAAGTTCAAAGGGTGTGTTAAAATATCGAATATTGTAACACGAGCCACTTCGTTATAGGTACGATATTAAATCCTAATTATTAATAATTTAAAGTTTAATATAACCATATTTTATAACAGAAGCCTATTTTAACATTTACCTTAAGCATTTTAAATCAATGTTTATGTCTAGTTCACTATTCTTTTTTCTAAATGGATATTTCGTCCTGTATTAAATTAGACAGAATTAAATAGGCTACACTTAAAATCTTGCAGTTCTCCCCGCGTTGTTCACAATCAGGGAGGTCTTATCCTTGAGGGGAACTTTAAAAAAGATCCAAGGCCATAACCGTGGCAACCTGTCTGCACAAAATCAAAGTGGAGTAAAAAAGTCCTTTGTTTCCGCTATTGCCCTGTCTGGACAGGCCGAGAGATTCCAAGACAGAAATTCCAATCCCGAGCCTCCAGACAGCGCACGAGACAGTGACCTTGAACTGACAACCAGTATTTCCCAACTGTCGTTTTGTAAAAGAATATAGACCTATCAAAAATACTTATTTTCTCAGAATATCTCAGAATATCAGTTGAGTGTTGCTCAATTCCCCGACGCTCTAATAGTATCGTCTGTAACAAATGTGAATCCAGAAATCGTTCAGTGTGAATGTGAACTGGGCTTGTTGGAGAGCTGGTCTGGATCGAAGGCGTGGTGGCATTGGGGGGTCTGGTCTGCTGTCTGCTGCAGCACAACGACGCTGTTGCCTCTATTCTCTTTGAGGTAAAGTGGAACCATTATATATAATGCAGATTCACTTTTAATATATGTATCGATATTTAAAGCTCTACTTTGAAAATGGTCATGGACTTATCATTACATGGTTACAGACATTTTCTCGTCTTGTAATTAAGGTTTTTGCATTGGCAACTTTTCCTAGAATGGATTACTATGTCGTAATTAGGAACATGAGAGGTTGTGAACTTAACCGATACCAAGTAATCTCCCATAGTGCTCAGACATACGGCTGTAGCTCATAACATATAATAACATTTATGTTGTTGTACTGCATTGCAATACTTACTAAGGGTCTGCAATGATTGGAGAAGAAATTCTGAAAGTGCACGAGGCCAGATTAAAACTCAAAGAATTCAAAGCAGCGTCTCCAATTTCAGGTTTATATTTTTCGTTCTATTTAGAGGCTGAGGCGCGCTGGTTCTCTGTGATATCTGTCACTGCTGACGATGGATCAAATAACGTGTGGGTT
>NC_036847.1:28799602-28846989 GCF_002910315.2 Salvelinus sp. IW2-2015 | reverse complement strand
AATAAACTAGAAGCTGTTGGTCGGGCCCGCGGAAATGGGCGAGCATAATCTTCTTAATCCCGGGTTTGTGGGACCTTTGGTAAACATCCACACTGGAGACACTTTTTACTTTCCGAATTTCCGAGCCTCGGGGGGACAACTGGCGGGGCTACCATCTCTCCCCTACCCGAGAAGGGACAATGTTTGCTCCCTCCCGTGGAACCCATCCGAGCCCTGCAATGGATACTCTCAATCCTATTTTAGCAGCCCCGTGTCTATTAACCCTTCTTTCAACCGGTCGTGTGAAATTACTCGGCCGGAGGAGAGTAAATGTTATTATAGCAACGGCAGCGTGAGCAGCAGAGAGAGCTGTTCAGGTGGTGGCGGGAGCAGCCTAAAGCGAGAGGATAAAGCGAGGGACACATCGTCATTCATAACATCTGATCACGGGATGCACTCTGGCATGGGCAGCAATAACATTGGTGCATTTTCTAAGTATAATTATGGGACCGAGCAACTCATTCAAGACCCGCCATCCTGCCAATCTCTGGAATCCGATTCCAGCTCCTCGCTTCTCAACGAGGGCAGCAAAACATCCTCCAGCGACCCTCAGAACCTTCTGTCACCAGGAAACCACACCGCCCACTCGGGCAACATAGCTGCATGCGGAGGTGGGTCCCATCCTCATTCATCCAAACACTGTTGTATGAATTTATACATCCCCAAAATGCTCGTTTATTATCAAATTAATTGTGTAGTTCAGCATAGCCAGAGGTTTGTTGTTGGCTCTAGCGATTTGTTATCATGATGCTCATTGTTTTGTTTTTTGCCTGTAGGCGACTTCACTTGCGTGGCAGACAAACGCCGCTAGGGGTTTCCCTCAAATGTTCCATCATGCTTCAAGCGTTTGTGTACAACCAGGAGACTTTAAACTGCAGACCATTTTAGTCCACGGTCTGTCTTACTGCCACTGCATGCGTCTCAGAGTCAGAGACAAATAATTATGAATAAGCTTATCGATGTGACTGTATCAGTTTGGTTTATCTGTATCATTTAGCTTGTTATAACATGTATATTACGCAAATATTAGGCAGAACAAATGAGTGCAGTGATTTGAAGAGGTGAGGCGCTGTGGATGACTGCATCAAATAGAGAGGGGTTTCGTTTTAATGACTCGTTAACATAATTAATATCTGTCGCTGTGTACTTTAAAGGGGGGGGGGGATGTTGGGGTTTTTGCAAGGAAAGACTTAATTATCATGTTAATGTAGCTTTAACTGCATCAGTAAAACTTCATGTGACACAAACTACTGTAAATTAGTGGTCCCTTTCCCTTTATGTATAAACTCCGAAGAAGGAAACAGAATTTCAGCTGCAGCTTCTGAACAAACATTCCCCATGTCATCGAATAAGATTCAGACTTAGAAAGGTCTAGATAGACTAGACCAAAACAAGTAAAGTGTTACACAACACATGTTTATGTGCGCAGCACAGGAAGTCACATTGAAAGGAGAATAGTCTTGGAGGTGACTGTGAGCTTAATTTGTAGTCCTAACTGGTGTGACTTATCCATATTTTATATGCCCCCTCCAGGTGCCCCGTGGTACCCGATGCACACTCGGACCCGAAAGAAACGCAAGCCCTACTCCAAGCTCCAACTGGCCGAACTGGAGGGCGAGTTCATGCTGAATGAGTTCATCACCAGACAGCGGCGGAGGGAGCTGTCTAACCGCCTCAACCTCAGCGATCAACAGGTTAAAATCTGGTTCCAGAACCGGCGTATGAAGAAGAAGAGACTGATGATGAGGGAGCAAGCTATGGCCTTCTTTTAGATTTCGTAGAGACGTGGCACCATAAGGATAATCGATTGACAGGCAGTGTTTCTCCTGTCTGCAATTGCTATAAATGCATGCATGCACCCACCTAGCCTACTCTCGCTCCATCTCCATCAGAAAGTGCAAAATGTTCAGGAAAATATTTTAGGTGTAGGCCCTAAGGCAAACGACCAAGTGATACTGCTGCGATAACTTAGAATATCTGCAGAGTTATGCAGGATAGAACTACCATAGTGTTGTGGTAAAACACCTATAGCCTACAGACGTTAATCAACTGTGAGATTATATTATTGCGTCCCGRATAGGCCTAAAGGACTGAATTAGTGCATGATGTCCATGACTGATGTAATTTCCTAAGCCCTTGAAAATGAATAATTTCTTTTGATAAATGACTTGAAAACTAAATTAACTAAACTAAAAGCAATATAATAAACACGAGGCCAGAGTTTGTGATAAACCTATCAGGCCAATTCTTCACCAATGTACCTGAATCCCATTTACGTGCATTCATTGTCACTGGCAATGTAGATTGGTTAAGACGAACGACATTGGTTAAGACGAACACAATGTCCTTATCTGCTTTCTCTAGTTCCCTGCCATGTGTTTCGGCACGTTCACGGTCACGAGCAAGGAGTCAGACTCCAAGCCGCAAATCAGAGGATCTTAAACCTCCATGCCAACCTCTCTATGGCTGCAGCGCTTTGAAATATTATTTGCCATGAATTCGTTCATGTGCTGACAACTTTCTCAAGATATTTGATATTACCCCCCCCCCCCCCCCCCCCCCCCCCCCCCCCCCCCCCCCCCCCCCAACAGCCTCTGGATAACTTTGGGGGGTTGGATCAGAACAGATGAGGTTGTGGTTTAAACACGGGTTCGTGCTGGCTGCTATCGAAGATCATAGTTCTCGTAGTTGTGCTGACAATTATTCTTCAATTATTCTTCACCATAGAGTTGTTGGAGATCCTTATTGCAATAACAAGCGGAGGTAGATGTATTCTTCGTAAATGCACATCCCATAGATAAACTCTCAATAAGCTTTTTGTACTTGATATAGGCCCAGGAATAACGGTTATCGCTCGGAAAGGGCACATTTGAAATGGGCATAATTGAAAGTAGAACTTGACTGAAAAATAGGCTCAGTGGAAAGAAATATCGTATTCTAAACATATATGACATACAAAATCTAAACGCTGGTGTGTGAACCTTTAACATCTGGGCAGCACAATGTATTATAGTGTTGACTGTATATGGATTAAAACCCAGCGGTGAAAGATACAGTGAAGCATGTTAGTGATTATGTGAAAAATAAACAAATGGATGATACATAATGATTGCTCGGTACCTTATGACTTTTAAAGTAGAAACAACTGAAAGATTGAAAGACATATCGTCGCATTTTAAAAACCTTTATGATGTATGCATATTATAATTATAATGATTATAATGCATTGGTCGGAGGTGCTGACTATTATTTGTAGGCTACTGTATTTGGTATTCGTTATGTACTATATGGTGTCTCTTTTAACCTTATAACGTGTAGCAAATTGTAAAAGTATGGAAACAATATGATATTTGGGGATATCCTATCTCAATGTAATAGTGTTTTATGTTAATGTGCCTTGTTTTTTTGTACAATATCGCATTCCCTTATTAGCTCTTGTGAGGGTTGCTTCAGACGTTGTATTGTATAAAAGTAAAAATGACATGAATGTATCTATGTATGAATAAGGTTTCTAATAAACAGAATCTTAAAAAAATAAAAAAGGTTATACCACTATCATTTTACTGTGGTTTCAAGTACTTTATTATGTGATAATGGTACAACAAATGAGTCGCATTCTAGCGTTACACACGGTTATTGCGTTGGATTCTTGTTTGGATATACACGACATATATCTCAGATAAGCTATAGCTTTATTTTGTTTCCGTTTTTCATCTAAAACAAACATTTTGAACATCTGTAATAAATGCTACTCGGAGTATGGCAACACATATACTGTAAGTTGAGTAGCTTCCTCATCTAAATATTATAGACACACCTTACAGTTTAAAGGCCAGGTAGTCAATGTCGCTGGAATGCAATAAAACAGAGACTTGAACAGACAATAACAGTAATAGGACTACATTCCAGTTATAATATCCTGAACCTCATAGTTGGCTGGATATTCTGATTATATTTAACCTACATGCTGTTTCAATGAACTTTTACTGTGGTCCGTAGTTGAAGTGATGTGTACAAGAACCCCAGCGCTCTCATTTGGAATGGTAAAACAATATGATGCACTGGTTATGTGGTAATGACAGGTAAACAGAAAATATGGAGTTTGCGTTGCACATATCAGCCAAATAACTCTCAAACATAATTACCATTGAAAATAAAAAAGTATTGGGTATTAAGGGCTTGTCACAATAAAGTGGCGGCTTGTGTTTTTTTCTGAATTGAGATCAGTTGTTGGCTTTTCAGTGAACTATGGATGGCCGGATCCGGCGACCGACTCCTGGCACCAGTCAAGTGGTCTGAATTAGTCCCTGTATATCAAAAAATACTTACGCCTCCATCATACGCTGCTGCCACTTGTGCGTTTTGCCTATAGTTTACTAGCCTACCATACCGTGTTGAATATAGCTTACTAGCCTACCATATGTTGGAATTACCTATAGCCTACCATACGTTGAATATTTACTTACTAGCCTACCATTACCGTGTTGAATATAGCTTACTACCATACCATACCGTGTTGGAATACTTACTATACATACGCTGTTGAACATAGTCCTACCAATACCGTGTTGAATATAGCTTACTACCGCCCCTACCATACCGTGTGTTGAATATAGCTTACTAGAACTACCATACCGTGTTTGAATAATTAGCTTTACTAGGTCTTCATACTGCACTCTTCGGAAAAAAAAGGCTCTGGATAGAACCAACAAACGTTCATGTGCGTTGCTTCAATATGGCCCACTAAGGTTCTATATTCGACAAACTTTCGCGTTTCTAATGACTAGGTGACATATATGAGAGAAAACACCAAAACACTTTTGCGTCTATCCAGAACCTTTTTTTCTAAGATGTGTATTTGAACTAGATACTCACTAGCCTAACATATACATTGTGGAACATATATTCCTATCCTACTATACAGTGTTGACACTATATTTCCTATCACTATAACAGTGTTGAACTATATATTCCTATCCTACTATACAGTGTTGAACTATATATTCCTATCCTACTATACAGTGTTGAACTATATATTCCTATCCTACTATAACCTGGCTGACTATACTGTGTTGAACTTAGTATATCTCACCAATATCTTCAAAATAGACATGAGTTTATTGAGAATTTAGAAGGCTGCAAATTTGAATCCATCATCACATTGAGAACATTGAGGTGATACTATGCCAGTTACTATTCCGTGCTTTCACCTTCCTTTATTTCTTCTGCAATATTCTTATTGTGATTTTGCCATTTTAACTAACCTGTGTTCACAGTTTCTACAGTCAGGATATTGAGAGGTGCATTGAGTCATCAACGGAGAGATGCATTGCACCATAATGCTTTTACCATGCGCTAGTTCCTAGCAGCAGCCTATGGATTTGCTTATAGGTAAAGTCAACAAATGAGAAAAGAGAGAGAATGTGTTTTGGGTACTAGCCTACTATACACAACTAGCAATCATCTGAATAATAAGTATTTAGGGATGCATCCGYCTAATAATATTTAATCGAGAAAAATTGAAGTTCAGCTGTATTCTACCTGAGACATTATGGAGAAGGCAGGGTGGAAAATGTGTGAATTTTACTCACAAGGCAAAACAATATTGTGGTCCTGATTTTAGGTTGCACATAATAGTCTAACATGTTAGATTATACCGTACTTAATAGAAGTGAATGCATGCAAATTTGAACTCTGAAAACTGGTATTTGAAGATGAAAATATTCGGGTTACATTGTGTGTGTGTCTTCTTTGGAGTGGTTTTACGCAGAGAATATTCTTGCGGTTTCAATGTCGAATGCCTTTGATGTGTTAAATTAGGGAGTATATTGTACTACGAATATTAGCCTAGTACCTCATACTATTTTTAAAAAAAAATCATAATAATATAATTATTTTGTATGTTATGCAATATATAGCCTACATATTGTCTGGATATGGCCTATATTTCAAAAACGATTTGCATCTTAGAAAATTAGTTCAAATAAGCAATCAATTACATCAGGTTTTCATTTTCTCCCAGTGTTTTTTCCCACTTAGAAAACACATATACGACTTGGAACAGGTTATAGGCCCAGTAAATTGCGTAATGCTACTTCTAGTGTTAAACGTGCTTTACGCATCGGCCATTGTATCCAGAAATGAAAAAGAGGCACACTTGACTCAAATGTAGCCTAAAAAATATGATGGTAATGTCAGGTAAGAACCAATCTCTGAGACGATGTTCTTCGTTCTTGCGTAGAATGCAGATACGAGGTTATATGTGGTCTGCATGCACACCGATCGCACTTTTGACTTTGAGACTGGCTAAATCTGTTTATGGTGGCTTGACTCCCTTCGCGCCCCGTCACAGAGGTCAGTAAGCGGTACGTGCATGCCCTTCACAGAGAACTTCACAGATAGCCACGTGGCCTAGCAGGCGCCCCAGCACGGCCACACTCTCTCTCTCTCTCTCTCTCTCTCTCTCTCTCTCTCTCTCTCTCTCTCTCTCTCTCTCTCTCTCAATTCAATTACATTTGAGGGCTTTATTGGCATGGGAAACATATGTTTACATTGCCAAAACAGAGAATATTCATCAAACATAAAACCTTTACTGTAAACACTACTCTTACAAAAATTCGAAAAAGATAAAGACCATTCTCAAATGTCATTATAGTCGCCATATACACAATATGCTGTTGTGATGGTATTTCACCAATAGATATGGGAGTTTATCAAAATTTGATTTGATTCGAATTATTTGTGGGTCTGTGTAATCTGAGGGAAACATATGTGTATGGCATTTGGTAGGAAGTGCAGCTCAGTTTCCACCTCATTTTGTGGGCAGTGTGCACATAGCCTGTCTTCTCTTGAGAGCCAGGTCTGCCTTCGGCGGCCTTTCTTTCTCTCTCTCTCTCTCTCTCTCCATCTTTCTTTCTTTCTCTCTCTCTCTCTCATACCGTTTATGGCACCGAGCACGTTAGAGAGAGAGGAAAAGTAGTGTGCAACGATATTCACTTGCGTGTGTGTGTGTGTGTGTGTGTTGAAGAAAATCAGACAGCAACGTCCAGCATTATCTTTATAATTAGCCTAATAATAATGACATAATAATAATTATAGCCTAATAATACCAATAATAATTATATAATAACAATAGTGGCATTAATATAAATACTTGTAACGAAATAACAATTTAGAGGAGGACCTTTGTACCAGAGTGTCCCCCATTCGTTTTTACAAGCATTTATTGGATGCCTTTAATTCTTATCTAAATCCTTTAGTCCAGACAAACCGAACGCTGTGATGAACTAAACGTGAACTGTGTATTTGCAGTTAATTTCTGAATTTGTTAGCGGATTATTTTTGTCAGCTTCTGTGGCATGGTAAGTATCATGGTTTTGCCAAGGGTTACCCTGTTCAATCAAAACCGGATTTTGATCTTCCAAAGCTCCTCAGCTTGTATTTGTTATTTGTTTAACATTATGTCTGCGTGCACAATCTATTTCGGGGCCTATCCAAGGTTGTGGGGAGTGTTTTCTATAGGTTCTCCTCACCCCCACTCCTTTAACTGATACGTGTGGGCGGGAACAGTGCACGAACTGAAGGTCAAGTTAGTACCTTATATGGATCCCTAGTGTACCAACACACTGACTGACTGACTGACTGACTGACTGACTGACTGACTGACTGACTGACTGACTGACTGACTGACTGACCGACCGACCAACACACTGACTGACTGACTGACTGACTGACTGACTGGGTGCAATAGAAATCTGTGAATTGTCTCCCACTGGGAGCACAACAAAAACAAACGTCTCACTGGTTTCCTTTTTTTGTGTTTTGTTTTACTTGCCATTGGTAAAATGCATTGAACACCATGGATAATTTGCTTACTTTGAGATGCGCTGTAAGCCTAATGGATGTGAAACGGGAAAATTGACTCTGATTGATTTCTGACTGGTAAATACAGACGATGCGTTGACTTATATTTGAAACGTTGTGGTATTGAAATAGAACACTATTCTACTTTAGTGAAAATCCTACTTTACGAAATAATCCTAATTTTAGCCATAGGCTACGTTTTACCAGCTACGCTTCTTTAATATGCATGCACTTTAGTCCTTCAAGCTTATAGCCTATATCGAGTAATGCATGTGCGTTATTCAGTGCACAATGTCAGTTGTTTCCTAGAATAAAGCGGGACTTGGATGAGGGTGTATAGACCTGCTAAGCTCACTGATCAACACAGCCGCGGCCGCGTTCATTTCTTCAAGTCAATCATTTGTCATGCCTAATTGTACCGCAACATTAAGGCCTTTTGAAACGTTGTATCTTTGCCATTGTATCTAATATCTTACTGCATGGGAAATGACGTGTTGACTTTTGTTTAGCTTTRTTTAACTACGCAAGTCAGTTAAGAACAAAGTCTTATTTACAACGACGGCCCACCGGGGAACAGAGGGTTAAGTGCCTTGTTCAGGGTCAGCTCGGGGATTCGATCCTGCAACCTTTCGGTTACTGGCCCAACGCTCTAACTACTAGTCTACCTGCCGCCCCGACTTCAAAGGTGAACTAAAAAACGCAGACAGGGAAATCCACACAGCAATTAGGTAGGGATCCATCTTTATTGACACACACAATAACAGGGGTATGCTTTGCTAACTCATCGTTTGAAACAATAGTAACAAATATCGCAGCAAATAAAGAAAATAAAGTAGTAGGGCTAAAATGTAATTATAGCAATAACTGAATTTGGGTAAGCAGGCTACATTTGCTACATGAAATAGTTACATTTGGATTCGTTTTAGTATAGATTAGACCTGCAGAAATGAACCTATTTACTTGTTTTGCTCTATTCCATTTCACACTTAAATGTAACTTCATATAGACACGTTTATTTGGTGAACTGTGACGCACCTGTGCAAGATATTTATCTTTACGATTTATGTAATAAGATATTCTTCTTTTCGCAATGGAAGCATACTTGTAGTTGATAATATAACCTACAAAAAAAAGTCTAAATATGTATTTTAGTGTGATTTATATTATTTAGAACTTCTGAAAAGGATTGACTTTAAAAACATTCACATTTTTTAACAGCCGACATATCCAGACTCATATGCAAAACAAATCGTGGTAAGGAAAGTTGTTTTTTATGTAGGTGCAACATATAGGAGGGAGGTTTAATAACTGTGTAAAAAAGTAAAGTTATTCAGGCCTGCAATTATTGATTATTTTTTGTGTGCATTTTTATTAATGTTCATAAGTAGGCCAAACAAACACTAGCTGGTTTTGTTTTTAGGATGCCCACTACACTTTGCCTCCCTGCAATAAAAAGGATTTGACCAGTCAATAATATTTACCATGGCCTATGATAATAAATTTCTCAGAGGAGCAGACGTTTGTTTCTACTTCAACATATCACTGGATAAATATGGATGAAGATAACCATAAAATAAATTGCCAATATGTGTGAAATAATTTGACACTTTCACAGAATTGATGACGATATTTCATTGATCATTATTGTAAAAAACTATTGTAAAACACACCAAATTATTGTCCGCWAAATAATTCAAAGCTATTTAAATGTCCAAACACTGGAGTTCCTTTAACTTGAATGTATATCTTGGTGATGAGAGGACTAATCAAAGGCCTATAATGGTTTGTCAATCTTTGTGCTCCTATAGTCCACAAATAGACTCTGGAGAGCCCTTTTACCGTGTTTATATCATCTGATCTTGTAACCTACTGGTTCCCAGTGCAAATACGTTCAAGCTAGGTGCATTCACTGAGACCTCAGTAAAAATAAGGGCCTTTCTTGTTGTGCTTGAAACTCTTCGCAGCTCATAGAACCACGTTTAACAGCCCGACGTACATCCAATTAAATGTATCTAGGCCATGGGGGGACAGTAACATGATTACTCACGCTCCCCACATTTAGCCCTGGTTCAGACCGCTTTAATATGAGGCGCGCCGGGCCGGCCGTGCGCCTCTCAACAGGATAACTGTGCTTTCCTTCCGTTTTGGTGCGTGGTGACGAAACAAGGTCTGTGTCTGGAGCACAGAAGCAAAAATGTGGATGATGAAATTATTTACAGCATTGTCTGATCCCCAAAAGCTAAGGAATAGGAATAGTCCATAATAGGTTTAGGCTATGAACCGGACCACACAATAGACATGCTATCGATCATAGGCTATTAACAGAACAGCCTACGACTTGTGAGTACACATGCAACTTATTCCCCATGTACTTTTCTAGTGTTCATTTTTGTCCAGATAGTTATTTGTGTTCTAAAAAACCTTTCGGCTACCATTGTAATAATGGTGCGAGGTAGAAATACATTGCCTATATTCCTGACATAGTCGTAAAAGCTTGTGCTCACAAACARTGATGTTTAACCAGAGAATGGCAAATATTTACAACACCTTTCAGGAAATTCTCAGGACTCCAAAAAGCCATGTGTGGCTACTAAGTTGAAGCCTCTGCCTGTATTTTCGTACATTTTATGATCATACTCGCTGCCTGTGGTAGACATATTCGTCAGGGACTTTAGTTAGTCAAAAACATTAGTAAAGGAAACCCTTCCCACTGGGCACACACTGGTTGAATCAACGTTGTTTCCACGTCATTTCATTGAAATTACGCTGACTCAACATGAAATAGAAGTTGAATTAACGTCTGTGCCCAGTGKGTTCTTATTTCGAGAAATGGCGCACCAGCCATCCACTTCCAGGGTCCTACCGTGGGTGGAATATTACAGACTAAAATCCATTACTTTAACTTAAATCCAAGAAGAATAAACACATGGTAAACCTTATCCCCCGAATGATGGCCTTGGRGCTTCAGCCCCGTAAGACATTCATCGTTTTAGGTATTCGAAGGAGGATTACGCACGGTGTTCATTTTCCTTACTAGCTTGTGTCCAGATTTGAAAACGGAAGTGTTGTGGGCATGCCATTTATGTAATACCRCAGACAATGTGTTGGCATCTCTGTATGAAATTGTACACGACTGGTATATAGGTATATCCCTGTTTCAGCGATTGGGCCTTTCAGTTAAGGCCTAGCTTGATTAACCTTCTCAAAATCAGTGTGCATATTAATTAGAGCGCATGCAGAAAACGCTGTTAGTGATTTCTGAGCTGGAGAATATCTGACAGTGTTATGGACTACATGAAGGCTATTACATGAAGGCTACTATGCACTTTGTTTGTTGTTGTCTTGCTATAGACGATAATGAATTCCACAAAGGAACTAAGAATTAATTATTCTGCGTGGAGGCTTCGTTTACAGTAAATGTTGTTATTGGCTTTGGAGAATTAGCGCCATTTAGAACTCTTTATTGAAATGACTCAACAGCACAACGACAGTACATTTTCTGCAACCTGTCAATATGAATGGTTTATTATTATGTTTTCGACTAGTTTACTTTTTGGAATGTATGAAGTTCCCAATGAAACGTATTATATCACTTCTTGAGGCGCGCTTCTCCTAAATAATGCAAAGCGCCTTGAGCAAAAAGCGCTATTATAATCCAATCATGATTTGTGATATTAATTATCCAAGATATAGAATTCCTTGCAAAATATGAATAATAAGCCTTCCTAAAACTGGATGGTAGCTTTAGGCCTATGCATTTGAGAGTCGAGCTATCGCTTCTTTGTGTGCGTTTATGGATTGTCTAAACCTGAATAATTAAATAGGCCTATATAATGCAATATACTTCTGTCAGGGCCTGAATTATATCCATATAGTTTATGGTCATGCGTCATGATATTCCAATGGTTTCCCAATATGGTATGCAAAGTCTTTGAATGTCATTATAGGATCCAAACTTTCACCATGTTCTATTAGGCTACAATATTAGACGCTACAAGCCTGAACGAGAGGGAATTGACTCACGGCGCTCTAGGCTATATATAGCCAGACTAACTAATGGTAGCTAAGTAACATTTGTCCAACATAAGCTATTTTCGAAAATGCTTTCAACTTCTTTTACCCGTCCCTTGTGGTGTGACGTGTTATTGTCCATTTTGTGTTTTCATATAGAATCCTAAACGACGACTGCCTGGTTAGACTACTTCATATGTGCAGGGTAGAACTTATTAGTGTTCACAAATTTTTAACTCCTTACTCTCCCTCTCACTTTATTGTGTTCTATAGAACAAAGGGATTTAGCTTTTTCTTACAGCCATTCGGCGTTTTATGGTTAGGCACGTAGAGGAGTTTAGTGGTCAAATTCAAGTGCTGTGTCTAGGCAGCTGTCTGCTTTCTTTGTACTTGGATGCAGGCATCGTGTACTTCAACCTTTTATCTTCTGAAAGGGGTCTGTAAACAAACATATGTCAATGCCACTGCAACATACCTCTCTCCAACATACCTAGGTCTACTTATTATAGTATTCTTTTTTCTGATGGTTTAAATGGAACAGCAGACGTGATGTGGGTTTTTCTTCCTATAATGTGCTTTAAGGCGACTACCAAAATGTGCCTACATGATTACATACTCTCAAAATCTTAAACGTTTAAACTATTGAAACAATAGGGTTTGGGCTATGCAATTATATAATTTGCATACAGATTACCCTTCAGAAAACATATTTTGGAACAGAGGAAGTTAATGATATTTATCATAATCAATACAATGATCATAGTTTTACTTTGTATTAATGATTGGCGTGATTCAACAACAGTGAAAGTTTCCCACATAAGAGAAATCGCACACGGAGGTATTGTTTGAATAAATGCAATTACAGGATTTAAATACCATACATCCCTCTACTTGATCACATGGCCTAGCCAAGTTTGTGATGGGGATTCCAGACGTCATGTATATTTTGAAGGTAATAACCAATGTATGTCCTGTCTGGGAGCACTATTAAAACGAATCAATAACGAGATTTGTTTTCTCTCCGGAAAACAATGCATATTTAATCGGGCATCTATGTACAGAAGTTACACGATGTAGTCCTAATGATATACATACAGTAAAGGATTTCTTATTTCTCAACAGCTGTCAGAGTGAAAGTATTCCATGACAAATCGATTCATTTGTTGCCCAGTGAGACTGTAGGGCCTAAGTAGAAATAGGTCCTCAAGCCTAATTCAAAACAAAATAAATGGTCTCCTGTAGACTTTTAGCTTGAATATAGCTAGGTCACCTCTCGAGTAGACTATCATTTTCTAAAACACTGTTCATTTCTGCAATTCAAAGTTAAGATTATTTTATATTTTACACTCTGCGGTTGGTGGATTACAGCTGTTTTGACAGCCGTCGTCGACCAAGGTTAAATTTCACTTGTTGCTCTTCTCTCTTCCACGTTCAGCCTGGAACCTTGGTCTTGAGTTTCTCGGCTATTCTCCTCCAGCTCTAACATGATCCAAGAGAAAGGAAATTAATGAAGAAAATTAGTGATTTTGTCGAACTAAGGTACCCTAAACGGTATGTTGTGTATTGTTTTATTCCCATTTAGTTCACATTTATTTTGAGACACCAAAGATATAGGCTTCCATCAAGGCCATGTCTTGATAAAAATAAAATAAAATACCATCCGGAGAAAAACTAAATAGAAAAATGTCCCTCAAGCACGTGAATGTAGCCAAATGCGTATTCAAAAATGTTTATTTTGAACATTGAGTTTTAATGTTTTTTTTTCCTTATAGGGAAATGTTAGTCTGTTTAGTGGCTGTTAAAAATGTAAATATAGGCTATAAAAGTGGTTTAGATGAAAAATACCCCACGTTTCAAAACTGCAATATCTTAAGCAAGACAACATCTATATCAATCAAAAACAGTCACAATCATTGCCTTGATCAGGAGCAGTTTCAGAGAGGTTAGTCATAGATTCACGATAGATATTTACCTATAATCGCATAAAGCCTGCTAGGCTATGTGTGAAAACACACTTTTCAAAACAGGGGCGCTTCGAGTGTGGTGTTGGAATCTTGGTCTCATTGTAAAGCATGGATTTGTTTTAACTTTGCAGTGATCTCGGTACACTTTGTTGGTAGTGTTTAGTCATACATTACAATGTGTGAGAGTAAATTCTGCTGTCTACCAGTAGGCTATATGCTATTGTACGATATACAACATGTAGTAAACTATGCTATAGTAGTAGTAGTAATAATAATCATAATAGTCATAATAATAGTAGGTCTTACCTGTAGAATTCAAAATCAAATTTAGTCTGCTATATCACATGCTAAACTATGCTACCCTAGCCCACTCTTATACATAAATAGCCTCATACTCAAGCTTATCTTTATAATTGCCATAACCTAAGCCAACAAACAGGATTATGTTACTGGTTTTCTTAGTGCTCCTGTGGTGTTTAAATGAATCGTTTGAACCTCCTAGATCTTACCTAAGTGAACTACTACACATCCAAGTGTTCCAAATTGATATATGACAATATCTACTTTCGATCACGTGTCTTTGGCGACTTAGACGGATTGCGCGTCATCTTGCCTTCCTAAATTTTCCCCTTCTGCAGTTCGAATCCAAAACATCTATCTATAGTACGGAGTACGGGGGAAAGATGTTTAACTCGGTGAATCTGGGAAACTTCTGCCCCCAGACGCGCAAAGACCGGACATCCGAGTTTGGGGACAGAACGGGCTGCGCCTCAAACATCTACCTCCCGAACTGCACCTACTACGTCCCCGAATTTTCCGCCGTCTCTACGTTTCTTCCACAGGCCTCGTCGCGGCAGATAACCTACCCATATTCCTCWAATCTGCCTCAAGTGCAGCCGGTACGGGAAGTTTCCTATGGATTGGACCCTTCTAGTAAATGGCACCATAGAAGCAATTATGCATCATGCTACTCTGGAGAGGATCTGGTGCACAGGGACTGTCTTCCGTCATCCACCATGACAGAAATGCTTATGAAAACGAACGAGAGTGTGTACAGTCATCACCACCACCACCACCACCATCCCAGCTCCAACCATTCCTCCACAGGGTTCTACCCCGGCGTGGGGAAAAACAACGTCCTCCCTCAAGGTTTCGACCGCTTTTTTGAGACCGCATACTGCGGCGCGGACAATCAGTCAGCAGAGAATTGTTTACATAAGAGCGAGGCTAGTAAACTGGAAACAGAGTCCCAGCAGCCAGCGGCTCTACTGGGCGCCCCAGACCAGGACAAGGACCCAGAGGATGAGGAGGAACATACACATTCGGGCTCGTGTACTTCTTCAGCCACGAAGGACGGCAGTGCCAGCAAGAACAGCCACTCGAGTAGGTACCGAAGCTGTAAATGGGGAAAGGTTAAGGGACTAGCCGAGTGTTTTGTCGGTCAGATTTTATGTGGAGTTTTATAAGCATTCAAAGGATTTTATTATAACCTACAAAGCTCTTTCTTACAACGAGAATACTTTTTACGATGGGAAAGTGCTTTGAAAAAAAGCATGTTATACACAGACGCTTCTATCTTAGAGTCCGTGAAATTTTAAGAGC
The DNA here is from genome assembly GCF_002910315.2 of Salvelinus sp. IW2-2015. Classification (NCBI taxonomy): domain Eukaryota; kingdom Metazoa; phylum Chordata; class Actinopteri; order Salmoniformes; family Salmonidae; genus Salvelinus; species Salvelinus sp. IW2-2015. Next base: position 28,831,510 of record NC_036847.1, on the reverse strand, counting down.
GCGCTATTGTGACAAATGCTAACTTTGATCATGAACTTGCGTTGGGAATTTTAAGGGATTTTCTCCTTGGTCTGTCGTGAGTAAAAACCAATTTGGCAGAACATTGCTTTTGGTATCTTGTTAATTTTCTTTTAGCAGCTTGCATGCAAACTAACCCTACTAAAAGATGCTGGGAGATTATTAGCCTTGTACACTTGGAGGCAAACAAGTATTCTTAATTCAGCTATTGACCATATGACAGGCTCCATAAGTATCCATCTAGGCTATTTATATGTATCTGGAGACAAATTGAATTAGTCGTAGAGACTCGGTTATGTGTTTGTGTCCATATCTGCACCATGCTTGTGTCTGCAATTCAAGCTCTGTACCGCAGTATGAACAGTGCTGGGGAGTAGCGAACTACATGTAGGCTAGTTCAACTAGTAATTTCATTCAAATTTGCTGTAGCTTGGTCGTTGAAATAAATTCAAATCTTGGTACTGTTTTCAGTAGTTTATTACTGTTTTACCATGTAGTGGTGTAGCTAACTGCTGGAACTACACACGACTTTTTTGGCTAAAATAAATTATGGGTAAAGTAGGCAAGAATTTCCTTTCTTTTTCGGCATCAGACCACCTGCCGGATTTTCCCTTGAAACATAGTTTTGGGGTTAAATAAGCTAAATTACACATTATGTTAACATCTAACTCCAGAGTGACCTGTTCTTGTCATTTGTAGTCAGATTAAGGTATGATACTTTTTCACGAAGTAGTTTGCATGATGCGAATTACTTTTTCAAAGTTACTTCAGTTAAGGTAACTATATGTTTCTTAAGGGTAGTTTTAGTGTATCTTAAGTTCTTCCAGTGTGAAGTAATTGATAGCTTGGTAAACTATATTTTCAAAGTAGCTTCCCCAACACTGAGTATGAAAACACATTCTGTATACACAGTCTTTATAGCTACATTCTGTTAGCATCAATGCTACATCTATGTGTATTGCATTTAGTTATGAATTAGGGTATGCGTAAATTGTGGTCAGTTTGAACTGAGAACCCCTTTCCATTCGGTTAGCCCTGAGATATCTATGTCTGAATTTGCAGTGATTTATACAAACACACACACACACACACACATTGGCGTCTGTTTGTGTAGCCTGATGTTGCACAATCAGAGTATAACTGTAGAGATGTTTTATGTCGTTGTACTTTGTCTTTTTCATGAGCTTTTGACCACAACTGTGATGTATTGCCACTTTGAGAGCCATTTTAGCTTTACAACAGGATTAATATCTAATATAAACATGTGCATTTCAAACAACCATGAAGGAGTGTGCAAATGTATAGTTGAATTCCATGGGAATGCCCCGCAAACTGCAGCCATATACATTTTGTTATTGTATATTTGTAATAAATAAACACATACTTAGTTGATATTCTTTGCACTTTGAGTGCGTGGGATAATTTAACAGTCTTTATGGCTGATTGATTTGATCTATTRCGTGCAGTGTTGGATGTTGGATGTTGACAGAATTGGTACCATTAAATTAATGCTTCTAGAAATACCTGAATAGTGTATTCACAGAAAGAGCCTACGTACTTTATGTTGGTGTTAATACTGTTAGCTAGGCTACTTTAACTTCATGTGAATATCCGTGCGTGAATGACAAACGATTCCTTGAAACTTTCGCTGATCATGTCCTTCCTGTTTGATTACCCCAGGTACTCCTCGCACGAGGAAGAAGAGATGTCCATACTCCAAATTTCAGATTCGAGAATTGGAGCGGGAGTTCTTCTTTAACGTTTACATCAATAAAGAGAAACGGCTGCAGCTTTCCCGGATGCTGAACCTCACTGACCGACAGGTTAAAATCTGGTTTCAGAATCGAAGAATGAAAGAAAAGAAATTAAGCAGAGATCGTTTGCAATATTTTTCTGGAAACCCTCTATTGTGAACATGTGAGGAGTGTTAAAGCATAGGCCTAATGATTATAGTCAAAGGTCAATGACACTCTTTTCTCAGTGAATTCTTATCACCAGTAATAAACAAAGTTCAAGTTACAAAAAGTAGCCCAGATCAGCAGCCATGTTGAGCAACTAAATGTTATGATGGGGTTATTTCTATTTCCAACATATGGGGTTTCTCTATGTATGCGTAATAAGCCGCCATTTTCCTGTAGCCTTCGTGCACAGAATAATTTATATTTCAGATATAGGCCTACAGGTGATATAATAATCATTGATATGCCGTAGTTCATATGAATTTCCATGTATTTACCACGAATTTTAATTCTGTGTATTTACTTGTGCATTTCACAAGTATATTATTTGTTGAATATTAAATGTTACAACACAATTTGGAAGCAATGATAGGCCTGTATTGGATATTTAAAAATGTCCCTTCCCTCTGGTCGTTGTATAGGTATATGTATTGCCTATGTGTAGCCTACCATGAAACTACGATTCTCTTTTCGACTAGACTATTGAACACAAAATAGTATTTACAGGCTTMATTTTTGCCATTGAGAACTGTGACGTGTACAATTTGTAATAATGTTTTCCCTTGTACAGACTATGCAACTATGTGCATTCGTATTGTAAATATGATTTCATTTTTAATTTCTCACCCCCTTTCCGTGCTGCTATTTTCTTTACACCGCCCAAGCAAGCAGTGTACTTTAAAAGCTTTAATGTTAACGCTCCTTTAAATTATTTGCTTTATGCTCGGTGTTTGGCTATGGAAGAGGAGGAGGAAAATGTGGAGCTGTGCCTGTGTATCATTAATATAAAGATACCTATGAAATAAACAGACATATAGACAACAAACAGACTCTGGTGGATTTTGTCATAGATTTKTATTATTGACCATGGCTATCTGCTGGTCATTTTTAAAGGGAATTGATTAAGAGTGGTAGCCAATGGTTGAAAAAGTATTGCCAAAACCTCTGACTGCATTTGAGTCTTAGATTTTATTTTTAACCATTAAGTCTATCTGATGGTAATTTTAAAGGATTTGAGTGGGGGTTTCTATCCTGAATGGTTATCTTGTTAGTGGGGTATTTCTCGGGGTATTTATATATATCAACTATTGTCATCTAGGAATAGGCCTTCCCTTTTTACGCAAACATTTTCTGACAAAAAAGTTGAGGGAGTGTGTGGTGGGACTGTTGAGTGGTACATTCATATAGGAGTGCATATTTGAGCTTTYGCAAGCATACACAGGGTTAGACACAAACAACAACATGCAAACTAGGCTACATTTCAGATACGCAGAGAAAGAAAGAGGTACAGGATCCTTCTTTAGTGCCCACTAAATGGAATCGCCACTCTTGCAGTCTAGACACTGCCATAAAGACAAAGGCACTAAATTGACATTTTTGCTCTTAATTGCACCGTCTGTTCGTGGGGAATGGTGCTCACTTCCGCAGTAAATAGTAAACAAGTAAGACTGGCTGTCGGAACAAAAAAACTTGACAACTACACTGTTCAACCTGACCTCGGGCCGGTGTTGTGCACATACGACTGCACATTAGACACACACACACACACACACACACACACACACACACACACACACACACACACNACACACACACACACACACACACACACACACACACACACACACACACTTTAGCCATATGAGACAGACATTTCTGATAAAAACGGACCCCTAAAATTAAATCTTGGAATTCCAAGTCAATGGTGGTAGGTGTATGTGCATATCTATAAATATCGAGGACATTACTGGTGTGTGACTGATTTGATAGATTTTGTGTGTGTAGGTAGGCCTACGTGCCTGCGCCCGCGTGCTCACAGAGCATATGTCTATGGAAGATTGCACGTGTATGTATTAACTACAATTTATAATTAAAAGTAGTCTTTGAACTTCAATAATGTCAAGGCTTTCACCTCTAACCCGCTGCAATAAAGTGGAATCAAGGAGCCCCTTTTGCCCGGAAATCTGTGCAGGAGGGGTATCGACCAATGGGAGTGAGTGGGAACAGAAAAAGGAATGTGTAGAGAGTCCAACTTTGACCCATGCCATTAAACTACAGCAGGTAACTTTTCCAGCTTTAGCACGCCCAGTAAATACACTTTATTGTCCCTGTAAAATGTATACGTTTTCACGCATGAGAAGTTTTATAACATGTTGGCATGAGCTTTAATACCTATTTTACATTTCCATCGTTTCTTGTGGAAAATAATGTATAGATAATGCATTTGGGTTATGTTCTTCTTTGARAAGGATGCAGAATTCCATTCAATTTTGTTATCTCTCTCTCTCGCTCTCTCTCTCTCTCTTTGTGTGTGTGTGTTTGTTCTATGTAACACACTACCCAGTCACCCTCCAGAATGAAGCTGAGGGCGGAAGAGGGGGATGTTGGTTGTGACAGGGGATGAGGAGGGAGATGCTAGAAGGCAGAGATCAAGGCTAGAAGACTTCACTTGTCACACCCACCAACCTTGGCTCTGGGACGATGACGTCGGTAATTTGTTGGATTACTTTGCCACACGTATTCACCGTCCTCTAACTGCAGAGGCTCGAGGCTCCTCAAACTGCCTATCAACCACAGGGGGCCAGAATTCACCCCGGAATGTGTTGGTCGCACAATGGGAGAGCAATGTTTTGTTTCCTTTCCTTCAATAGGCTTTATAAAGTTATAGGACACTAGAAACATCGTGTTATTCTTTTGATGTATGTTTTTATTCATACGTCATTAAAATGTAGGCCTACATGGAATCTTCGATATTGAATTACATTTTATTTTGTTTTGGTTGTCTTATAGTTTTAATGTGGTGATCGTGATTGATCCTGAGAGACAACGAGAGAGAGGATACTATGCAGCCGGCGGTTGGTTCAGTTGAGCTGACCCCGTTGGGCGCTTGGCTATTAGGAAGGAAAATGGCGGGTCTGTCACAGACGAATGCAATGAGACGGCCTGAAGAATGGCATTTCGTAAGAGCAACTACATGGCAGGTGATTCAATAAGGTTGAAAAGGAACTAACCTAACGAATAGCGAAATCTTTAATGACTCTTTTCGAAGTGATAGTAGCTAATGGTTATTTGAATGGATTGTATGTCATTTTAGGCACCGCTCAAATAATTAGAATGTATGTGTTTTTGACTCCATGTATGTGTCATTGTTATGGTTTATGCGTTTTGTGAGTASTGAAGGCCTATTTAATTTCTTTGATGTTTTTAACATTCCTTTATCTTATCCATACATGTTTTCAGTTGGGAAGGATAAATACACTGTCTAAATTACGTGTCGTTGTAATTAAACGTGGATTTCTTGAAATTATGTTTGTGCTCAATCRTTTTCTCCACATTTTAGTCAGGTGCTATGTCAGGACTTTTGTGTGTGTCAGATTAAAGGGGAATGTTCAAGAAATAATGTGTTACCATGCTGGGCCTACCTCCACATTACACACGAACCTTTTCTCACACGCGATGCTTGTCAAATGTATGCTGCTATTGATTTACACAGACGTTTTATGTAAAAGTCTGTATAATAATAACCGTTGTCTCCCAAATTAGTACTGCTACCATGTTGTTTCGCTACCATGTTGTGTTGCTACCATGTTGTTGTCCTGTTGTGTTGCTACCATGTTGTGTTGCTACCATGTTGTTGTCCTGTTGTGTTGCTACCATGCTGTGTTGTCATGTGTTGCTGCCTTGCTATGTTGTTGTCTTAGGTATCTCTTTAGGTATATATATGTTAGTATGTTAGACGGTAGGCCGTCATTGTAAATAGGAATTTGTTTTTAACTGACTTGCCTAGTTAAATAAAGGTTAAATATTTAAAAATAAATAAAAAACGTGGTTTATAATAGGAGCGCAGTGGTTTGAAAGCACAAGCCCGCGCTATCAAGTTCCTCAGAGAGTAGCTTGTTATAGGCCTAGATATTGAAAATAATTCTGCAATGAGTTCTTACGTGAAGGGAGATAACGTACTCAACATATATCCTCTTGCATAAACAAATGAACGGGTGCTTACAACCAAAAAATAGATTACATCAAAAATGAAAAAGGGCCATTTGGATACAAATTGCAATTTAATATTTGTTTTGCAATGAGTTCTCGCCATAGTGATTTCCAATGTACATACGCCTATACGTACATAGGTGGCTTACCTTCCCCCTATGTGATGAAAGCCCAAAGCTGTAGATATACAGTAGCCTACGTCGAAGAAACTAACCTGTGGTCCCTTGTGTGGTCGTAACCATATTGGAATGTAATATAATATCAATGTGTGCTTTCCGATTACCACCTTTGATTTATAATTGTCTTTAAGAAGCTACATGCCTCAACCATACATTTCCACATTCACAGGGTGTGGACGTCTGCTTGCAAGGAGCTCAACCTCGTTACATCAAATTGGAAAGATATATCATGGCGGTCATGGCGGCCTGCAATGCAAACTAGTTTTGGCGTCTCTCCGTCTCCATATGCGCGACATGGCAAGGGGATGGGCGGCCTATGCGTAATCCTGAATGTGAGTAGCATGTCTGTTTTCTTTACTCGGCATGATGGTAAATATATTAGTAGACTGAATAAAGTTTAAAGACGTAAAACATAAATGTGCCTGTGCTTATTTTATACTAAATACAAATCAACAACTATTTAGTAATATAACGAATGGAGAGGACATACGTACGAGCAAATTAAACATTCCCCTACGTCTGTGTGTGCACGCACGCTTAAGTAGGCCGATACATACGTGCGTAAAGATCCATATGTGCACAAAAGAACATTAAAAAACCACAAAGAAAACATTCACACCTATAGGCATTCCAATCGACACAATTCACCCCCTCAAACACACATTGCAAAAAACAGGGGCAAATAGGCACACATTGCCTACAAAGCTATAGTGATTCACATGTAGTAAAACATTCAGATCATGACGATACGTTTTATTATTGGGCTTATAGCTGAATAAATACATTGTTTATTGAACAATTACTATTTTATGAGAAATGTTATGATAAGTACAGTTCATATTTATATTATGGAATGACCCAGATTCTAGGTGGGGTTTTAACCCAGCTAATCAAACCCCAAATGACCCGTTAAAGGTATCTGCGTCTCCGGGAATAATGCAATTGGGTCTGAATCTTCAATGTAGGCCAATTATAGAATTCATCCTTCTCTTTTTTTATTTTATTTTATTTTATTTTATTTCACCTTTATTTAACCAGTTAGGCTAGTTGAGAACAAGTTCTCATTTGCAACTGCGACCTGGCCAAGATAAAGCATAGCAGTGTGAACAGACAACACAGAGTTACACATGGAGTAAACAATAAACAAGTCAATAACATGGTAGAAAAAAAGAGAATTTCTTAATTTAGATAATATGACTGGTAAGCGGGCATACACACACAGACACACACAGTGAGATAGCAGGGTAGCTACAAGCTCTCATATTCTCACGTCAGAATTAGACGTTCATCAATGTTCCTCAAACGCCAAATTTCGAAGTAGATAGAGAAAGGTACAACTCACACACACGCATTCTGCATTTTCACTCAAGGTTATGACATCGGTGTTACACATATGAATGTCATGATTTCAGGATGCTGGTTTCAGTTTGCAAACTTAATAGCCTCCTAAAGGTGACATTACAGCAGCATTTAACATTATCTCTCTATCACAAAACAATAAAACCCAATTTGAGAATACTTTTTCATTTTATAGAATATAATTTAATGCCATACCCATAGAGAATGATAGAGGCCTCTAGTGGCCAAAAGGCCATATCAGCATGGGCTCCCCGTTGGAGTCATGTCCAACTGGGTCATCAGGAGGGATAAGAAATAGTCATGAAGAAAATTGACTACTTCAAAATAGAGATAGCCTCGATGGTGCTCATGCTGTCACAGGTGGCACAGATTCAAAGATGAGTCCTCTAGGTCTCTATAGCCATACCCCATGGTCCATGTATTTGAAAACAAGAAAAGTGGTTTTAATGGAAATTGTAAGATCATAAACATAATATCCCTTTTATTCCATACATGTGTTCAATTATACTATGTTGGTGCACTAAACTTACTCTAAAAATTAAACATTGTTTTACATGTAGCTGCTTGTGTGTGGGTAATGTTCAGAACGAAATCAAGACACACAAAAATAGCGTTCAGCCTACAAGCTACATGCCATTGAAGAGCATGCATGGACAAAAACATAATCTTTATTGTAAATTTCAGTGTTAGATATTGTTAACATATTTAACATATTCTGAGACTTCATATTCTGAGATTCTAGCTTTAGAATGGAAGACTGTGAGGCCTAGATTCAATCAGATCAAGCGCTAACCGGTGACAGCAGACACCTGCATAGCGGATGTTTTGGGGGTTTTGGAGGTGTAGCTGCGTTGGAGCTGTCAAAACGGTGAGCAGCTGCTCTTGTGATCATTGTATCGAAGCCACACCCACCTCACTCGCGTTAGAAGTTCAGAATGAGAAAGTGTAAGCGTTATAGAAATAATGACGCTCAAATGGAAAATCATTAAACGAAATAATGAAGGTTTCTATCATCCTAATTGAGTWGTAGATTACATCTCACATTCCAGGGTTCCAACTTGTAAACAAGGCCGCATGGATTTSCCAGGAGCCGCTTGTGGATTTGATAGCTCTAACGCAGTTCCACCTCGGACAACGCCAAAACAACCCCTATACAGATGTTGGCTAAAGCGGATCTGATTGAATGGAGCCCTGGATTCCATTTCTAACAAGATGATGAAATGATGGACAGGTGAGGAAACCAATCAAAACAGTCTGGTATTACTTCTAGCGTTTAGTGGTTGGTAGAGAAATATCTGCATTCTCCACAGCTTATATGTCTTAGCCTAATCTTCCTATTTGAAATAGGCCACAGCATTTAGCTAATATTATTTATTTTAGGTGAAAATGGGCTTGGCATCACACCATTCAATATACATAAACATGAATAATGTACATGAATTTCTGTTAGGCTATTAGCTAGACTATTTGTTATTTGCTTCGAAATTAATCAAAGCGTCTCTAATTGTCAATATTTAAACCTTTTTCATCCGGTTTTTGCTATGCAACTGAAATTGCTCTGGTGTTATCTGAATTAGACTTAAGGAACAGAAGAAGTCGTGGGCCTATGGGCCAGACTTAAACAACCTCGAAATTCACGGACACGTTTCCTTCTATGTTCCAATTCAAATGAGACATAGGCCTAGTAACCATTCGTACATTTTTGCATCAGTTTAAAATACAAGACGTGCAAAGTCTGATAATCCCTACTTATCATTGCTCGTGATGAAATTAAATGAAAAAAAGAGGTTGGATTGCCCCTTTCATTATAAAGCGTCATAGCCAACACAAGAGCAATATCAACACTCATCACACAAGGGGCCCTGCATTGTTTGGCAGTAGTTGCTAAACCTGGTAGCCTACTGTTTGTCGATGTCACTGTACTACCTTAGTAATGGGAATATCAATCGTGTTGAGGATATATATTCGAGTATAAAACAACAAAACACTAGACATATTCCTTATGAATAGCCATTTTCATAGGCCTTCGGCTGAAAAAACTATGCGCATCTTTTTGATTCTGGTGTTGACTCACACTGTGAAGGTGATTCAAAATAAGGAAACACAATAATCTATTAACATGCAAACCGTCCAGCATATAGGATGTTTTAACTCGTCCTCTTACATTTTAACTTCAAAACAATATGTGAATAGGAATACAAAAACATGAATTCAAAAATAAAATGTTACTTTCGCCTTGGTTTATCAATATCAGAAAATATGAACTAGAGCCCTTACTGGAAAACAAGAAGATCGTTATGCAACGTCTTAAATGCTAGAACGTTATTTTCATGGGCAAACTATAGAATGTACCGCAAACTCTGTGAAAAAGGTTCTGGGTAGAAGCAAAAAGGTTATATTGCTTGCTTCATATATGGCACCCCTAAAGGCTCTATACAAAACCCAGGGCTTCTTCTTCACTGCACCAAAACTGGTTCCACATAGAACCTTTGRGTTCCATATAGGGTTCTTTAATGGAATTAATCGATATAGAACCTTTGGGAACCCAGTTTCGGTTATATATTGATCCTTAAAGGGGTGCCATATATGAAGCAAGCATAGAACCGTTTTTGGTTCTATCCAGATTCTTTTTTCTAAGAATGGATATAAACTATAGTATATATTATATATGTAACAACATATATATTCGCAATGGATTTAAGAATGTCTGAGTCGAAGCTTCAATTAGTACTAAATTAAAAAACCTACACATAAATGTCTGCTTAATAGTCTACATGTACACTTGATATTTGTCTAAAAAAGTTCTGGTCCTTTGTCTTCAATTAACAATTTAAACGTGGCATACATGTACACTTTTCTCCCTCAGTTTGATATCACCCTGCATTAATATGAATTAAATATTACACAGGAATTACAAACGAGTTGGAGTGGAAAAGAAAGGACCAGGAGTGGAAAAGAAAGGGCCAGAACTATAATAATCCTTGATATCATTTTAAACGTAAAGAAAAAGATTTTGCCACCACCCATTCTTTATATCCTCATGATAAATTGTAGATGGATCATAGAGACCATATTTGATTGAATGTTCTTGCTTTTGGTCATAAAAAAACACCTACACATGCTTAGGCATTACTGGGACTACTAGGAGTATACATACAAGGAATAGCACTACCATAAAATGCTCTAGAAAAACAGGGCTGCTAAAGTAATTAAAGACAAAGATACACTTTGGAATACTCACATTGGTTAACATTTTAAATAGATTTTAATCGAACAAACGTTCTTATGCAACTGCTGGTGCAACAACGACTAGCTACAGTTATTTGATTGTATAGGTTAGGTTAATGCAAAGTCTACCTCTTATGAAAATCAGTTTGCCTAACAAGTCTAGGCCTACCCGAGAGTGGGGCTGATAATATGTACGTCCATTGGGTTATCTTAATGTATTGACGAATACCAGAACGAAGTGACTTTCCTATAGTGGCATTTACACTTCCAAGAAATAATCAGATTTATCGAATTATTTGCGCGGTCTTGTTTTTATGTTAGCCTCTCTTAACGATTACTYATTGAACTATATTTCATTTCGGCTATACCCACGTAACTGATTGCAAAATATTTTCTCCACCCCTTTGTTCCTTCCTCCCGTKGCTTCCCCCCCTAAATCTCTCCGCTAGGTGGCGCCCTTTCACCGTGCAAAAATCTCTTTGCTTAACAACTTGACCGCGCTGACGTCACCTTAGTCTGGAGCGTCAATGCCACTTCCACGCCGCTATTGGTCTGAAAATCACATGACATGGCGCTCCAAGAATCCATAATTATGTTGCTGATATTTTTGGCTCCAAAAAGTTGTCAGTGTCCTACTGTCCTTATTCTCCTCGAGAAAAACCGTTACCACAGGAACACAAAAGACACCAACAACATCAACAATAAAAAATAATGTCATGCCAGGATAACATTGCTGCCGGTCATTTCCTGATGGATTCTTTGATGGGAGGATCATCATCTTCCTATAGAGGCGAGGGCTACTCCAGCAGCAACCCAGGAATGTACATCCACTCGGCTGCATCTGAGTATGGATGCTCAATGATGAGACATTTTGGAGTAGTTGGATCGCCCCTTCCCAAAAAAGACGAGGTTCCTCCGAGTAGCCACCCTCTCGGCTCCTACCAAGATGCGCTTTACCTGTCATCCCAACTGGGCACTTGGACCTCAGTTCCTAAAACTAACAGTGACGAGCAACCTGTTGCCCAGTCCAGTTTACAACCGTGTTCGTTTCCAATCGACAACGTCAAAAAGGAGGCGTTCTGTTGTCTGTATCAGGGTGACAGTAGCAGCAGGGCTAATACGGACAATACAGAGTCGGCTACTTACATTCGGCTTGGGAACAATAGCAGCAGCCAGACGGACCAAACCGCTGTCTCGGAAGTGTCCGAATGTTATGGAGGAGTAAGACGGGTATACCCCGGAGAGAGCAGGGGACAGCGAGAAGCGCAGTTCGGGACAGGCTCTGCGTCTTTGGCCCCGGTGACGACATCTGTTGAATCACCAAGAGAATCAACGGTTAACAAATCTACGCAGGAAAAAGTTAGCGAGGAAACGGGCCTCGAAGAGGAAGAACATCGAAAGCGCAAGAAAGAAGAGAGAGCAAAGACTGACAGTTGTTCTGATAACTCTGACGAATTGAAAGGTAATCCAGAAAGCTCCCCCCCCCCACTCTCTCCTCTCCCCCCCTCTCTCTCTCTCTCCCCCCCCTCTCTCTCTCTCTCTCTCCTCTCTCTCTCTCTCTCTCTCTTCTCTCTCTCTCTCTTCTCACACACACCACACACACACACACACACACACACACACACACACACACACACACACACACACACACCACACACACACCACACACACACACACACACACACACACACACACACACACACACACACACACACACACACAGTGCAATGTACTTACAATCCTACAATAAAGCCTCTGCTAGAGAGCATACTAAAATATCTTCTGCATGCATGTCATTCAGTGTTTGCGTTTTTATATTGTTGGTTTGCTACTGTATATCTACGCTATGTATATATCGGAGACATTCTGAACAGGCATTTCACGGTCTGGCCTAGCAGGGGTTACTGTGGCGACGGCACTTATCACCTTTCTATTTAATGTGCGAAGGTGAGTTGGGCAGTTATCATTGAAATAAACAAGCTCACACACTCATAACGCGCGTGCACCGTAAAACAGATAGACCAGACAGACACACACACGCCTCAATGTCCATAATTACTGTTTTTGGTAAGACAGTGTCGGCCTGCGATTTACTTTTTAGACTGAAATAACATTCATAAAGATGGATAGGTAATACTACTTTCCTTACATGAGATCTTTGATTGAGAAAAAAGCTTAAACGGCATTTTAATTATTATGGTGGATAGATAGCGTATACAAGGAAACAAAAATGGTGAATATATATTGTTAACGAATCAATGTATTATTATAATTATAATTATCATGATTATACAACTAAGATTCAACCAAACAACTATAAAATTCCAGTTKAAATTTGACTTTTAGTTAATTTATGCTGTTGCACTGTTTTAAAAATATCCATTGTTTGTTTTCTAAACAGTGTCGGCTACATATTTTCCGGTACCGCTATTTGTAGGCTAAATTCACCACACATAGAGTTATTTTTAACCGCTACAATGTAGCCTTCCATTTGATATTATGAACCATTCATTCAGCCTATATTATTCCCTTTGCGTCGTCTTTTAGGAGCGAAATAAGACCGTTGATGATCCAGAGATGCCCTTCTTATATTCTCCTATTTTGTTTGAATTCATTTCATCAATCGTTTCAAAAGGTTGGGCATGTTTAAGTCAATCGAAGAGTAGGACTAACCAAACATGCTATCCGTGTACCCTGAAATATGGAATATGCGTAATTAATTATGAAACTATTTCCAATATAATTTCAAACCACATAAAGGCTATATGGTGGCTGGGCTTGTATAGTACCCATATAGCCTCAAACCACATAAAGGCTATATGGTGGCTGGGCTTGTATAGTACCCCATATAGCCTCAAACCACATAAAGGCTATATGGTGGCTGGGCTTGTATAGTACCCATATAGCCTCAAACCACATAAAGGCTATATGGTGGCTGGGCTTGTATAGTACCCATATAGCCTCAAACCACATAAAGGCTATATGGTGGCTGGGCTTGTATAGTGTCTGTAGGCCTATAGCACAGGGACATACACTGTAGAGTCCCGTCAAAATAAATAGGCCTACATGATGTTTCAATTAAAACTATTTGTATTTTCGTTCGAAGCGTTCAAAGAAAGTCCAAAAATAGATACTTATTAAACCCGTGTATTTATAGAGCGTGGACATTTGATTCAAGCTCAAGAACTTGAATGTGCATTTGAGATAAAGACTGGCAGAGACCGTCCAGACATTGCGGTGCGGCAGTGCAGACCTGACGCAGACCATTGGAATGCAGTATTTCTGATATAGTCTGTCTTGAACATGGAAGTAGACCTTCAGTAAGCCTATGCTCACCTTTTCCATGTTTTTATGTCTACAGATGATTTTACATTGGAAAATGCTCCAGGAAACTGGTTAAAAGCCAAAAGTGGACGGAAGAAGAGATGCCCCTACACGAAGCATCAGAACTCGAGCTGGAAAGGAGTTCTTGTTTAACATGTATCTGTCTCGCGAGCGCCGCCTGGAGATCAGTAAGAGTATCGATCTGACCGATAGACAGGTAAAGATCTGGTTCCAGAACCGAAGGATGAAGCTCAAGAAACTCAATAGTGAAAGTCGGGGTCGCGATCATCTTATGGCGGCCTACAACTTCACCTGAAATTATATGATCTAAAACATTTACACACACACACACACACACAACACACACACACACACACACACACAACACACACACACACACACACACACACACACACACACACCACACACACACACACACACACACACCACACACACACACACCGCACACACACACACACACAAACAGCCTTCCGTCATACAATGACAATATTTCAACGATACCCAAGAGTACACGACTTTATGAAGGAAGGACTTCAGCACTTGAGTTTGCCTTTCTACACATGAACATTAAATAGTGGTGCCGTTGCTCTTGTCATATAAAGCAAAAATATAAGTGAAGGCCTGTAATGAACACCAACACTCAAGCAGCTTAGAACTGCTGGAATGAAAAAATACTTTGTTTTGTTTATTCTTGAGCAATGTCCCCTTACTCCCTAGCTTCATCGTGTTGTCTTTAGTTTTCTGCTGCTATGTGTGATAGGCTATTCGTGCACTGGACTTTTTGCATCCGCATTGTTGCTCGCGTCATATTTGTCCCGTTGATTATTCCTATAGAAAATATAGTTTGTCCTTCCCTTTATTATCAATTTGGCACTATGTTAAGAGATAGAGAGAGAAAGAGAGGGAATGAGAGAGAGGCTGCGGATAAGAGAAATTGGGAAGATCATGGCCTTTTTAATAGAAGAGGGAGACCATTACGTTGATTTAATTATTATCCAGGTGAGCACAGTAAGTCAAGGTCATACAATTCTAACGTCAGGATCGTCTCGTGGTAGAAGCGCCCAGCTAGGGGTGGATTTTATGATCTGCAAATATAATGTGCTAGCTGGCTGCTGCAGTTAAGATGCATCGTTTAAAGGTGTGTGGAGGAGAGGAGGGACAGGCTACTCTACACAGAGGAGAGGGTCTGCTATGCCTACTGGATAGAACGAATGCGCTCGACGGGCTCCCTCTGCTATGGAGGCAGGCTGCAGCCTTCTATTGAGGATACTGCATCTCAGCAAGAAAGGAAACAGATGGATGATTATCAACAACAATAACAACGACAACAAGAACAGCATGGATAAATGAGGACCACCACGACAGAGTGTGTGTGAGGAAATGCAAGGTAGGACACAAATAGATATTTATTCTGCTGTGATTTGGAGATGAGTAGCCTATGTCTGCCGGTTGCTCTGCCAATGGCGCTTGGTTGACAGCTCTTGTTATTGCTGCTACTGGTCTTGTCTATTATGTCTACATGATTGCGATTTCTGGAGACGTTAGAACTGTTTATGACATATTGTGATGTTCCTCAGAATTATGTCTAACGAGCTTTCCCGTTTATTGGTTGAGCCTTTTCTAGACACCATGTATTAATCTTGTTTTAATATTTTACACAATAAGCCTATTTAGGATAGCATGACAGAGACAAGAATATCATTCSGGTATGTTATTGTAGACAGACAATAAAATCCTTACTTGGCTTTGAATATTTTGCTGTTTGTTTTCTTTCCCTTCTGGTTGGAACACCACGTCTCGCGCAGCTGAAGCGTGGTTTAGGTAGTTTCATGTTGTTGGGATTCGCTTCCTGGCTCCGCAACAAGAAACTGCCTTGATTACGTCAGTTCGTCTTCATCAAGGGCGACACTTTCCTTTAAATTACACCCTCGGCTCTGACTGAAGTCATCGCAAATGGCATTGTAAATGAACTGGAGCTTTAATAACCGGGACGGCCACTTTTTCTCCCCGGCTCTCATGTTTGTGGCGGGCTGTAAAAAGTACTTTAGCTTCTCAGATGGAGAATGGGTTGTAAACAACATGGGGTAGACTTTAGACCGCTATTGTTGCCTTACCATTTTGTTACTGGTTTTTGGTTAGGTTTCCCCTGATTTTGGTTTCGGTTGGGTTTTGGTTTCTAGACCATGAAATGATGGGAATGTCCTTTACAGACTTAGCTTGTTCGGCCACCATCTAAAGATCACATGGCTATCAGGCCAGCCAGCCAAATGTTGACAGAATTTAGTTTTATTTTCTCTAAAATGTGTAAAATGTTATTGATCTTAAAGCTGGAAACAATGTATGTTGCATTCATATGGGCTCTTTAATCTTCTTCTGAATATAAGTTTTTGTTGGTACACATGGTCCAGTATTTTTCTGATTGTGGCACTGTGTGTGTGTTTGGGTTAACTGAGTGGACCTTTGAATATCCCGTAGGTTTTGCTGACCTGTAACGCATTTGCCACCTGTTTAAATCAAGGGGAAATTACTCCATC
Organism: Salvelinus sp. IW2-2015; assembly: GCF_002910315.2. Classification (NCBI taxonomy): domain Eukaryota; kingdom Metazoa; phylum Chordata; class Actinopteri; order Salmoniformes; family Salmonidae; genus Salvelinus; species Salvelinus sp. IW2-2015. The sequence continues at coordinate 28,814,899 of NC_036847.1, read as the reverse complement.
GTCATAATATATTTACCATGACATTTTTATCTTATTTAACTAGGCAAGTCAGTTAAAGAACAAATTCTTATTTTCAATGACGGCTTAGGAACAGTGGGTTAACTGCCTTGTTCAGGGGCAGAAGGACCGAGTTTTACCTTGTCACCTCGGGGATTCKATCTAGCAACCTTTCGGTTACTAGTCCAACGATCTAACCACTAGGCTACCTGCAGCCATAATTCCTTTGATTGTTTCCGTTTCCTCAACTTTCTCAAATGACAAAACGTATTCTGATTCAAGAAACTAGGTCATAGACTGGATTTAGACTATAATGCGTCCAGAGGAAGAAGTCGTGAATAAAAAAAAATGTAATCATTTATAAAATGTTAATTCAATGGAAAGGAACTGGGTAGATTAGCCTATAGATGAAATACGCTGGGTATATTACATCATATTTCTTTATGTATTATGTCTTGTTCCTATTTCATTTGTGCATTTGTGGGCAAATTGTATTTCGCAGTTGTTATGTTATTATTCTTTATGAATCATTCATGTAACTAACTAGGTTATGTCAAGTTATGAGCATTGGAATGTTGGGCCATATAGGTTGATTTAATTTAATTTAATTTGAAATGTTTGTGGTAATAATTTAACTGATTTCATTCACATGACCCAAATGACAAGACGTGGCCGAGAAACATGTATTATCCATTTTATTTGGAATATCAACTTTGTATTGTATTCATAATACACAACAAAATGATTTCATGTTGAAATTATTTCATGTTTAGCCAATAACTTTTTTACATGGCACAGTCAAAGTCCCCTCTCTGGGAGAGAATGTGTTTATCATTTCTTTCGCGGTTTTGTTTTCTCAACCCCCCATCATCACAGCAGTAAGTGAAACTAGCAGAGACCGTCTGGAATCCAAAGTCATTTTCATTCAGTTTAGTGAATAGGCGTCTCCCCCTGGAATGCATCACTCACAAAGAGTTTACACCACTCCAAATAGCACCCACAGGAAACACACATTGCTTACACCCTGAGACGGTGCGTAATTCGCGCTAGTGCACAATTACGCACAGCCATTACGCACGTATGTAGCAACTTTTTTTAATAAAGGTTCTCGTTACATGGATAATACTTTTGCCTCTTTTGTCCACAAGTTATTCTTTCTCAAATTAATAGCAATTTCAATAGCAAATAGCATGCTGTCAGAAACTGCACAGTGGCATTTGAACAACCCATTTAAAATTCTAAAACAGGTAGAGCACGGAAGAAGAAAATAAGGGAATAGCTAGGCTAATGGAGGTATTTGTTATATAAGTCTTTACAGTCCACTAGGTCTGTATCTCTGTCTGTGAGCGGCTAGGGAAGTACTAGTTGTTAACTATTAATAAAGGCTAACTCATTGTCACAACCATCCGGGTGTCTGGGTATGTGTAGGCCTAATGCTGGCTGATGTAAGGCTTGATCGTGCAAGAGCGGATAGCACTGATTGTTGTGTTATTGCAAAACAAAATGTGTGCATGATTACTGCTATCTGAATAGGCATAACCAGAGGTATCTCGTACCGGATTCAAGCATTTGCGGTGGGCCTATATTCTGAAACGAAATGGTGCATCACAGTGGCAAGAAGCCTAGTGTAACCTTAGTGTGTGTGTGTGTGTGTGTGTGTGTGTGTGTGTGTGTGTGTGTGTGTATGTTGAATATTATCAGAGTTATGAGGAGGTAATACACTATACAGGCACTATAGGCAATAATTTTCATAATTTCATAATTAATAAACATTATTTAAAAAAGGCGCCATAATATTTTTTAAAGCCACCGAAAATCCGTTATTTCTAYGTCATACGTTTGTGTTATCTTTCAGTCTTCTGTGATGTATATAAAGTGCAATATTGGAATGCAAAACTAAAAATGGAATACTATATCTGACATGGTACAGGTGTCTTCTTTTTTTAAGCCCATAACCATGTGTGTGAGGTGTATACTTGTTTAAGACTGYCAAGAAACACTCTGTGACCCTGCCCACTGCAGTAAAACGTTCAATTAGGCCTAAACCTGTGTAAAATGTTCAAATGCAACATGGATCAATCAAAACCCCTTCCTTAAACTACAAGCAGGCACGCAGTGCAAGCACATTGATTACATCAGAATTTGTTTAAATATTGTTAATATTGTTTAGCAGTTTGTAAAATATATCATTAATGAACATTACAACAATGCTTGCATTCAACCATTTTTTATTTAATTAATAACAAATTCTTATTTACAATGAGTAACAGTGGGTTAACTGCCTTGTCCAGGGGTAGAATGACAAATGTTTACCTTGTCAGCTCAGGGATTCGATCCAGCTACCTTTCGGGCCCAACGCTCTAACCACTAGGCTACCTGCCGCCCCACCTGCATAACTTTGTGCAGTAAAAATAAGCTATCTACACCACAGTAACCAGCTATATCTCTCTTCAGAATGTGCTAGTTTGTTATCAAATCACATGTTATTGGTCCATACACATATTTACCAGATGTTGTTGCGGGTGTAGGGAAATGCTTGTGTTTCTTGTGTTTCCAACAGTGCAATATATCTAACAATACACAACAATACACACAGATCTAAAAGTAAAATAATGGCATTAAGAAATATATAAATATTAGGATGAGCAATGTCATTAGGGTATGGCGTAAAGGCCCTTAAAGTTCCAATGCAGCCGTTTTTATTTCAATATACAATTATTTCTGGGTAGCAATTTAGTTCCTTAATGTGATTGTTTTCAATTAAAATGGTCAAAAATAAACAAAAATAGCTTCTTAGCCAAGGGCAATTTCTCAAGCGAGAATTTTGCTAGGACTGTCTAGGAGTGGTCTTTAGCGGGGAGAGGAAAACTGAAAATGTCCTCTTATTGGCAGAGAGGTTTGGAACTATCTTTCTTATTGGTCTATTAACTAATTTACGCATGGTGATGTCACCATGGAAGGCCAAAACTCCATCCCACCAAAAAAAGACTGAAATTCCAGATGATCTTTACAAACAGCTCTTACACTAAAAGGCCATGAGCATAATTTTCTAAATTTCACAGTATTATTCCAACCTCATAGTGTGGAAATATATGTAAAATACATGGAAATCACGTCTTTGAGTGCACTGGGCCTTTAAACTTTCATTCCGTCTATCTTTTGTGATCTGACACGGAAAGAAGCACTTGGTTGTTCTAATAGTGGTCTGGGTTTATTATTAATTAACCAATTAAATGAAGTGCCGTGTTATAATGCTTTATAACCCTTTAGTCATGAAGGGCGTCATGAAAAGGAAAACGTCTTAAACTTATGGCAGATCTTGATGCACTTTACGATTATCGTACTATATGAAGTATTTGAGGAACTTATAGACCTACCTTATCCTTAATTTCCCTAAATTTGCTGTTGCCTTAAATTGAATTTATTTCGGTAAAAAACATAGACAACATAATGTACAATGTGGACCCAGAGGATAGCACTTAAAAGTATGAATTATAACACTTGTTTTCCAAGTGGCCTTAACCATATATTTACTGTAGGTGAATGTTTTTGGACGGTATTACGTTTCTGTTATTTATCAGAATAACAATATGTTCCCTGAATAGTTTCCAAATAGACACCTTGGTGATTCAACATAAATGTTTGAGGGTAAGAGTTTAACATGCCAATTCTGAACTGTATAGGCCTATTCATTTGTCAATTCAAATTAGCTTTTGACAATACAACAACATGTCCCTTGTTCAAATATATGTATCATATAGGCTATGACAACAAGTATTTACTTGAGGTTCCTTCACGTAGTAATGCACTGTTTGTAATACGATATTTTCACAATTCATTCAGAATAATCTTAATCGGTTATGCGACATGGATGCAGGGTTCAGATCAAACCTAGAATTTACTAATGGAAAAATGTGGATTCAAATTCTAGTTAGCCAGTATACTATTCTCCTGATTTGTATATTATTTTAGCTCCACACATTTGCCATCATAGTTTCCAACAATGACTTTGATCCATATACGGTTACATAAAACGTTTAAAACTTTCCAAATGATTTAGGAGTAGGTCTATATCTAATCACATTTCAAATTAAGAATGGTTCCATGGATTCTGATGATTTTTTATTTAAACGTATTAGTGCGCAAAGTAGGCCTACTAACAAAGCGGAAAGGGACTTTATTTTTACTGTTTCCCTTCGTATTTATTGGAAATGATATCACCAACTTAAGGTCGTTATTATATTATTATGTAGGCTAGCTAGTGGGCCTATGTATCGTAAACAGTAGCCTTATGTTTTGGACATACTTATGTTTTGGTTATTGATTGACTGAAACATGCATGCGCAAAAAATATGGATTTCTAATAAGCGTCTCTTGTAGCATTTCTGAATGAAGAGTTGGGAATCCGACTGCTAACAATATATTGCAGTCTGACCCCTGCACTGAGACGACAGCACCTTTGGACACTATTGTTGTCCACGGTGACAGTCTGCACCTTTTCATCTCCTGCAGGCCTCGCCCTAAATAATTCACCATATTTGGACAATGAATTCCAATGCCATTGCTCTAAACAAATGTCAAACCACAAGTTGACTGTCAGTGTAAATACATTATTTCAAAGCATTTCCTAATATTGAATGTCCAAGATACATGTACAACATTAGTGGAATTTGATAGAATAACATTGTTAGTGATGATAAAGTAGGCTATGGAGAAAATACAAAATATTTGGCTATTTAGTTAGACTCTTTTGATTCAACCAGAACAAATGACAAATAAAAAGGATCATGGTGACGTGCGAAAGAGCGCATTTGGGTCGCACAGCATACGCACAGCATATGGATTGCTCTAGCGTATCATATTATGAAATGTATTTCATACATTGGTCAATAACAGAAAAGGAAATAAGCCTAGTATCCACAAAATATTATGAAAACCAGGATACATACATTGGATATTTTATTTTATTATCAATAATCATTAGGACAATAAATACATTCAAATATAAATAACAAGACAGCAAAGTAATGGCAAAAATAAGGGATTAACCGTGCTCAAATTAATATTTGTCTCCTGATGTAATTAGCTAGCATGCTAGCAGATACCCATAGACTCCCAGTCATTGCGCTAACGATAGTTAGCATTGGATTGTGAAACTACCTCTTAACTTCCTTCATACTGGACACAGAGACATAAAAGTGGTATCCACGAGTTCATCTGACTCTGGGGAAGTATATAAAGGGCCTCATTGCCAAAATCCCGAAGTATCCCTTTAAATAAATGAATGTAATTTCTACTAATAAAATTGTAAATTAAATCACTAAACAATAGCCTACCCTTTTCCAAGGCTGTATGAGGAAGATCTGTTTAGTCAAAAAGTGTTGCAACATGCCGACCAGCTGTAATATAACTGATCTGATCCTAACCACATATAAATATATATATTAGTAGATATTATTGTGAATAGTTCATTAGTTTCATTAGTACCGGCAGCCTTTTATGCGTAAAATGATAGAGCGTGCATTACGCATTGGTTTGGTACAGTATGACAGATAGATGTATTTTAGACTTTTGTTAATGAAAGATTACCTTGGCTTTAATAGATACGCTATATTTAGGATTTCATGGTGTTGATATCAAGGGAAACCCCTAGGGTTAAAATAGGCTTGTGCTCTCATTGGCCCTGAATGTTAACTGTGTATGAGAAAATACTCAACGTTAGTGAGCTCAAGGTTTATGCTTTTTAATTTGAGTAAAATACTTTCTATTTGCCTGTCTTGATATTTAGTTGCATCGTATTGATAAGAATATATGGATTACTCGTCACAATATTTAAAACACAAGTTATAACACAACCTAAAATTACATTGCCTAACTTTGCAAGTCAAACAACGCCTTCTTCACCACCATCCATAATACCATACTGTACTACACAAACACCTGCTACAGGTTACAGACTTATTAGGTGTTCATATTTCATGGTTGAATCTGAACCAAACAGCCATTACAGAGAAATACACTTCAAAATCTAAGGATGCTGTACAGCATATACATGTTTTCATGACAGGAAGTTCAAATTATGCAGTAGTTAGTGAGATAATTAAATAATCACATTGTGAGATGTAAGTTTGCATACATTTATTCAGTTTAAAGCAAAAACGAATGACCTCCCTTGATCTTGCAGGTCACCAACGCAATGACTTCACACTAGCAGTTGTCAAATTAAAAAATAAGATACAGTCGAAGGGGCCATCAGTTATAGTCCCCTTGACGAATCTAATAAAAATCTACTCTTCAAAAGTTACATAATAGGCTATGTCTATTTTGTCATTTTGGAGGCAACATTGTGCATTATTGTCTGTTATTCGTTTAGACTGCAAAAGCTCAAATGTAATATTTTGATTATTAAAGTATGTATCTTACCATAGCATGCATACAACGAACTACAACATGTATCACCAATGTCAACCCTTATCCACTAACTACGCACTATCCCTTAGAGTAAAGTCCGTCGTCGTTATCGCAGTTCATCTGAATCAACCTTATATAGTCCTCGTGTCACTATTTTTGTTGTTGTTGTATCTTTATCTTTAAGTCTGCGTGGTTGGAAAAGGACCCGTAAGTAAGTAATTCACTGTTAGTCTACACCTGTTGTTTACGAAGCATGTGACAAATAACATGTGATTTTACATTTTATTTTTTAGATAGGCCTATACATGGCTGAGATGAGAAAATACACATTCGGAATACACAAATGCACATTTTGTTTTGTTAAGTATTACTGCACTGTTGGAGAAACATAAGCATTTCGCTGCACCTGCTAAAACAAATTACTGGACAAATACAATTTCATTTGATTAATATGTTTAGCTGCGCTATTATAATATTCGCAGACTTCTTCTCTAGGCATTATAATATTCGCAGACTTCTTCTCTAGGCATATATGACAACACAAAGGCTTATTCTCGGATCATAGATCAGTGTATGCCATATTAGTCTCACAAAACAAGAAAGTGTATTCCTCTTGTTGCAAGCCTACATCTCTAGCCTGATTCTTCCCTGCAGCACAACATTCCCTTAGTCCCCGTCGTTGCTGTCTGTCCTCACTGTTCCAGTGGTGGTTTTATGTTAAGCTAGGAACTCGACTGTAGTTTTATTAACGACACGTTTATGAACAATCAAATGGTCCTCGTAAACATTTATTGAAGGGCATAAAAACATGCACTGCCACTTGCCGAATATAGCCGCTGTAGTTGGCCATGTTTCAAGCATCGTAGAAGTAACTCTTTCCTCTATCTATCCAAACATCATTTGGGGGGGAAAAATATCCCACTTCTGCTTCTTTGTTGTCTGTGCAAACTTTTTTCTTGTATATACATTTTGGTGCAATGGTAGTAGGATAGAATGTACAATATTATCTATGCAGGCTGCTCATAAAATCAAGTAGACTATATTTTCTCCAAATGAAAAGATAAATACCGTTATACAATGAACAACGCAGAATAATTCAAAGCCTAATGTGTTAGAGAGTGAGTTTAATGATCCATTTTACTACTGAACTATGTCTATACGCGCATAAACCTGGACTACGGAGACATTAGACAGAGATTGATTACATCAGCAAATAGTGCCTACGATTTCATAGTTTGACGACTAGTTTCACATATTCTACTCATTTTTGCTGCTATTTGATCAACGTCAGAACATAATACTGTTGAATTTACCTCATATGCACCCAGGAAAAAAACATCTGAATATGATTCTATAATCCATGACTAGTGCAACGCTATGCCAGGATAACTCGCGCATTGATCCACAGTGCAATGTTTGTGGGGGTAAATATAATCACGTGTTGCTTCGGCAGCCAATAGCAGCCGGGGAAGCTTTGAGAAATAATTACCTGCCTTGATTGTTCTATGGGTAGATAAAAAAGTACACATACACTCCAAAAAATTATCGGATGCATGTAAAATAGACGGGCAGCATCGACATGTCGGCCACGGTTCCCTTAAGTAATTATTATGTAGATTCCTTGATAAACCACGAAAGCGAGGATGTTCTTGCGGCTCGATTCTCGGCTTCTGGTTCGCACCCTACCGGCCCTCGTCCGACGTCCCTCGTATCGGAGTGTGGTGACTATCCCTCCTGCAGCTTTGCCTCTAAACCATCCGTTTTCACTACATCCTGGACCCCTGTTCACTCCCAGTCCTCAGTGGTTTACCATCCATACAGCCATCTAGGAACGGACTCAAGGTATGTGCGGTCATGGCTGGAGCCGATCTCGGGGGCAATGTCCTTTCCAGGCTACCCTGCCAACGCCAGACACTATGGGCTGAAGCCCGACGCCTTCCAGGAGCATCGAGCCAGTGACTGCCTCGCCTCCAACGGACGCACCTACACGGATTATATATATTGCACCACCGCTGACATCCGAGAAAAGACCCAACCTAACATCCCTTCTCCCGAGACCGAGCCTTTGGCTTTCGGGAAGCATAAAGAGGAGAAGCCAGAATTAGACCCGAGTAAGTTCGAGCCCCTTGTTCAAAACCGGGAATGGGAGTGGGAATGGGATTCTGTCTGTGTTCATTTAATTTGGTTTAGAGCTAGGCTATGGCGTCTCTCTGCCATAATTTCGTCCCCCTTTCTTTCCTCGACTGAATCTACTCGGCTAGGGGGTCTACCTTGAGGGACTGTAAAGAGACAAACGCTAGTTGGATTGGGCTATAAAACGAAGAGCGGGTTATAAAATAGGACTACTTGAAACACCTATGGACGTTGTAAATTTGAGGGACTCTGCAACATGCCCGCATCTCAGCAAATCTGTTTTGGTGTTTTAGATGCCAATTACTTTTTGCCCAAGAATTGGGACTGTCAATATTAATAATCATTATAAACCATGTTGTATGGCCACTATGATTTATGCTACTATTTTACAATGCTAGTAGACTATGCCGCTATATCCCCCATAGTCTACTAGTAAATAAACTACAATTATATTTTAAAGAGATATTATGTTGCTATGTCAAGTATATCCAGTAAAACTGGACCCTCCCTAGAAAAACACCGAAGATAAACCCTGATAAGGAACTGCAGTAGCATGGCAACACATGAACACGCGGTGTAGCGTAAGTGTATGTTGTCTGTTGTCATCCTACATACTCTTTTTCCATTCCAAACCAAATGTCGATATAACTCCAACAGTTGAGGAATGTTTGCAACATATTCGAGGGACTTTCACTGACATGTAAAGGCTTGAAATACAGGCCGTTTTTATGGGCCTATAAAGCGAATAGGCATTGAGTATTTTACGATGGCATTTCTCAGAAGTCCAAGAAAGGGAAAAGCTGGAAGAGCATCACTAAATTTGACGTTTGTTTCCTACAGCATTATATTTACTAATAGATTTGAGGGACCACCACTACCTCTGAGATCTAGCATAGCTTTTGGAAACCCAAAAGTACAAGGCCTTATCATGCGTCATTGCCTCAAATTTGATATTATTGCTGACTGATAATGTGTTATCTGTTTTTATGTGTTGATTTTCAGATAACCCAGTTGCAAACTGGATTCACGCGCGTTCAACAAGGAAGAAGCGGTGCCCTTATTCAAAATACCAGACTCTCGAACTTGAAAAGGAGTTTTTGTTCAATATGTACCTAACCAGAGACCGTCGATACGAGATGGCAAGTGTCCTCAACCTCACGGAGAGGCAGGTCAAAATCTGGTTCCAGAACCGGCGCATGAAGATGAAGAAAATGAACAAGGAAAAAACTGACCGCAACAAAGAACAATAATAAAGGAATGGTTACAACAACGACAAAGGACAAAAACAAGAATCAGACAACAGTAAAATAACCACTATTGCCATGGATAACAACAAAGATAAACCAAAATACATGACGCCCCYTTCTTAATGTTGGATTTTGTGTTGGATGTTGTTTTTGTTTATGTTTTTTTATTAACCCCACCTTCCATGTTTGATGCTAAATATTTTTTGTTTCTCCACATGCACCTTTCCTTGTCTAGGTTTAAAATAACCTTTAAGGAAAGAAAACATTTGCACTTGTGAAGATACCTGTAGGCCTATATGTTTATTTACACAAGGGACATTTTAATGAAACATATTTTGAACAAATGTATAACTGTCCCGAAGTATAAGGAATGGAACACTGGAATGATTTTAATTTCTACCCTCCATAATTTATGATGTCCGTGCGAATATTCCTTACATGTGTGTTTCTTGTGAATGTTATGCAGGTGTTGTGGCATATTTTGTACAGAAAGAGAACATCTGCACTCTGCAAAATGTTTGTCTGTCTTGTGTATATGTGGTAACGTATCCGTTCGGTGTACCTATTTGTGCGTTTCGTATTATTTTGACTGTATAGACACGTGCCATTCATTATAGAAAGTGTAGATATAGACCTACTCAAATATAAAAATGATCATGAGGCTCTTGTGTTTTCTGTATTTTCAAGCAATGTCTCTTAACAAAACAGACGTAGATATGCATATAGTCTTACTACCCATGCAAACCAATGTAAAACTAAATATTGCGACGTAGAGCACACATTTGAGGCGCTTCAAATAGACGAAGCCAGTATATTAATGATGTCAACACAAATGCACACAAACCAGATTTCTGTTAATCTGGAGAGAAACAGCTTTAATACGTTAAATAGCCCAATTTCCCCGCAAGTGGAATATTGGAAGCAGATGGAACGTTTTCTAATCTTCTGTTAGCATTTCCAGGCTAGGCAGACTCTTGGGGCTACCACGCGCGCCCGTAAATGGGTGATTATTTCGAGTAGGCCAACACCACAATGATGTAACTAAATATGATTTAACGAAACTTTTGTGCACTCCTTTTATATGCTGTTGTGACACAAATTATATTTGAATGCATTACTATATGTTTACAAGTCCACTAGGTATGCACAGGCCACCACAAGTATCCACAAACAACCACATTTAAACCACATTTAGGTCTAATTGTAAACATCAAAGACATATAAATCAACATTTAGTAGTCAAATGTTTTATAGAACCAATTAGATACCGTCATTACTCATAACTTGGAAAAATATATACATTTATTTCGTGAAAAAACAATGGCAGACAAACAACATAAATGTGGTTGTCAACTTCATATGCAAATTTGACAAATAAACCAGTGTGTCATCACAGACCTATCATATCTGTGTCACTTGAAATCCTTTTTAAAGCAGGAATACTAACAGCTGCTGGTTAAGATATTATTATATCTTTAACAATTTGCCACATTTTCTAAATTGAATAAGGCCCTATAACGTTACGTGTTTGTAAAGCTAAGGGAAAAGTTTAGGGCCTGTAAGAATCGTGCGACTGAGATCCTGGATTAAAACCTAAACCTTCTTTCAGTCAACTTGCTGATAAGAAAAATAAAAAATAAATATTTTTACCTCAACTAAATTACAGTTAGAAACACATTTCGAGCCATTGGACCTATTTGAAAGGTAACGAAATTAAAATGTTCTAACGTGAAAATAAATTCCCATGTCTGGCATTTGTTTACTGGGTCTTGGCCTAAATTGCCTTTTTGTGGTGTCGAACAATACGGACAGGATGCTGTAATTTCAAAGCCCAATCCAGTGCATTTCCGCACAGGACAAAAATGCTGCGTTTACAGCCCTGCTAGAACTCAGTTGCTTGTCTCAAATGCAGACGAAGAAAGCAAACCCGACTAACTGGCTAGACGTCTGGCCTAAATTACTTKATGGTTTTAATGGTGGGACGGTGTGTGATGTTGGGCTCGTTCAAAGGGGGCTTGCTGCAGCTAGTTTGTCTGTTGGGCCCACCGCAAACATGCCGCTGCCTTTAAAAAAGAGTTTTATTTAACCTTAATTTAACTAGGCAAGTCAGTTAAGAACAAATTATTATTTACAATGACGGCCTATTGGGGAACAGTGGGTTAACTGCCTTGTTCAGGAGCAGAACGACAGTGTTTTACCTTGTCAGCTCGGGAATTCGATCCAGCAACCTTTTAGTTACTGGCCCAACGCSCCCCTAGGCTACATTTGCCAACCTCTAAGGGCAGCTCCCTCTCTGAGCAGGTCAGAGTAGACCTAGGCTATCTGACCGCAAGACGAAACCAACGTCAAAAGCAGCATATTCGCATTGGACAATGTACATGTATCTATAGTGGTTAGCAGACAACCCATAGGACAGTATCATGAAAAGCAACAAATATCCTGAGTSTACTGAAATAAAAGCAGACGCTAAACGTAGGAAGCCTACTAATATAGTTTATTTGACGGATCGTGAAATATATATTCAACACATTTGTTATGTCGTCAACAGCATTTTTCCCTCCTGTAATATATGTGGGTTTGATAAAACCATGCATGGTGCAGTTGAATGTTGGTGATCGACCTTAACACTAGATGCCGCTGTTGACCGACTCTTTGGGCCTGTACCGCTAGTGCCTCCGTGCTGTGAATTTGCGTGGTGCAAAAACAGRGAGTAGACTAGACGTATGCCTGTAGGTCTACTGATGAAAGAAATGCTGCTTCGGTCGTTCATCACATTTTTAAGAAAAAATGTTGTGATATAATTGACTGTCTCACTTGTAGAACTGGGTACAGGATACATAGATTATGCCTGTTTAACCTTTCATGCGCTTGTGTTGTGTGTATAGCCTAGTAATTGTAGGCTATTTCTAGGATAGGTCCATTTTGCATTTGTACATTCCTTTACCTAAATGTCCCATTTACATATTTTATGACCTTTACATTAGTAGAACATTAGCCTAATATTTGTTAACACACTAAAGCTGTTTTGTATACATGTTATGGATTCATTATGCATGATTGTAAACTGTTAACAACTGCTAGCAAATCGATTAGGTTGATTCTGTATATGTGCACCAACATTGATGCTCAATTAACATTCGGACTAACATTTGAAAACATCACACTTTTAAAGTTAAGCGCACTTATTTGCCACTGTTTTTACGCCAGTGGTGTGGCCTAGTTTTCCTGTGGAGAGGCGTGGACCGTGCACCATAAACTTGTATTAGCCACCATATATATACTTAATAGAATATGACACATTTCCGTATCAAACCACTTTAAGAAGAAAACATCTTCAAACAAGTCAAATGAACAAATAAAGAAAGTATTTATTTCAATTTATTGACAAATAACACTAAAGGCTTCAATAATCAATTACCCTAATACAAAATTTTAACATGAATACTATATCCTAATAATAATATTATAATACGAGAAGAATAATTATTGTAATAATAATGTTATAATTAGCAATTATAGGCCTACATCAGAAGCAGTATTATAATAGTAGCCTAGTATAGTGAGGTTTTTATAGTTATTTTCTGTGTTTTTGTTGTTGAAATATGTCTATAACAGCAGCTCAAATTTCCACGACGGTAAATTGCAACAAAGACCAGCAATCAGCATATTTATAGACTGTACGACAAGTCTATAAATTTTCTGTGTGCCTTTCCTATTTTACGATCATGTGTAAAAATCGTCAGTAACACCACAAAACCCACATGAGCGCATTCAGGGAGAGACGTTGCTGCAACTACACWAGACACAACTGAAATAAATATTGTACCAGCAATATGTACGCAGGAATAACGAGACATCTAATGCAAGCGGCATATTTACTACATCTACTCATAGGTTTAACAGGGTCAGTACAGTGAGTCGGGTATTCACAACAGGTCGTGTTTATATTTGAGCGTTACGGTGTTTCACGGCCTTCTGTAGTTTAAGTGCGCGAGGGACATGGGACATCGCTTAGACCTATATATATCTCAAGTATGAACACGTAGCATGGGCGAATGTTGCGCAACAAGGGTTAGACATTTGTATATTTTTGTGATTTTGTTAAAGATGTCATTATAGCCTTATTATTGTATGCTATTATCAGTAGACTTACGCACGTTGTATATGCTAAGCCTGGTCTACTCGTTTTTTAAAGTTATATAGGACTATATGTTTTGATTCACTGTCATAATAGCAGGCAGTATAGCGGGCCCGCAAGCAGTGCTATTGTGTAGGCCAAGTATTTATGGTAGGCTACGCTAACAGCATCCTATTTAAACCATTAGTTGATATAAGCAATGGCTCAGAAACATGAGGACTTTATGAACAAAGCCTTTTTATTCTATTCTTTAGGCTATATGTGTGTACTTCTATGTATCATGTAAGCACCGTGTAAGATTAATATGACCACAACGATATTTTGATTTGATAATTTTCACATCTTATGCATCAATTTGAACTCCTCTATCTAATAGAATGGTTAGCGCATGTTGCCTCTTAAGGGGTATGTAGCCTACCCGCTGACAGCTTGTGGAAAAATTAAGGGGGGGGGTGATTGGTGTTGGGAGGGGGAATTGTGGTGGGGGTGGTTGGGTGGGAAGCAACAAAAAAAAAAGGAACGCTTGTGACTCTGTCCGCGGAGCAAGCCAGCTTGAACCTCAATGCATCCAAAGCACACACCATGAGCCGGATTTGAGGCTGAAAAATAGAAGATACTGGAGATAGTGAGAGAGACTCGATGAGAAGAGTGTTGGAGCGCGAGAGAGCTGCCTTAGACTGTCCAAAGGGGCAGCGTTTCTCCATCTAGTTCCGGTTTGTCAGTCTGCGCTGTGTGCGACTGGGAACCTAAACTAAAGGCTGCCACAATCCAAAAGAGGATATTCTACAACGAAGAAACCTCGTCTGTTGTTTAATGCAAACTAAACAATGAGCTCATATTTTGTTAACCCTCTTTTCTCCAAATACAAAGGCTGTGAATCACTGGAGCCAGCTTACTACGACTGCAGGTTCCCACAAAGCGTTGCCCGTAGCCACGCGCTGGTCTACGGACCCGGGGCAGCTGCATCGGGCTTTCAACAGCCGTCCCATCATGTCCAGGATTTTTTCCACCATGGGACCACGGGGATCTCCAATCCTGCATACCAACAGAACCCCTGCGCACTGGCTTGCCATGGAGACGCAACGAAATTTTATGGATATGAAGCTCTTCCGAGACAACCGCTTTATGGTACCCAGCAAGAGCCAAGCCTCGCGCAATACCCAGACTGTAAATCGTCTAACGGCTCTAACCCCGGTGAAGGACAGGGCCATTTAAATCAGAACTCGTCTCCCACTCTTATGTTTCCTTGGATGAGACCCCACGGTTAGAATTATTTTGTGTTCTTTTTTATATAGCTATAAATGTGTGTAATATGTGTGTGTGTGTGTGTGTGTGTGTGTGTGTGTGTGTGTGTGTGTGTGTGTGTGTGTG
>NC_036847.1:28756515-28799591 GCF_002910315.2 Salvelinus sp. IW2-2015 | reverse complement strand
ATGTGTATAAGAGACAGGTGTGTGTGTGTGTGTAACCTACGTGCGTAAAAGCAAAATATGTAATAAGGAATGGAGGCTGTATCTATTTATTTATTACATTTTTGTGCAACAAATATACATTTCACCCAAAGTAAACGGATTAGGCCTATCTATAGCTCTCGCAAGTATACACAACAGTAGCACTGTAATATGTAAGGTATAACATAAACATATACCCTTCTTACAAACAATCAGGTTCTCATGTAATAATTCCCAAATAATTAAAAACCAATGCTGGTTAACTTGACGAAGGTTTTGGTGATAAAGATTGTGTTTTGCCTGAGAAAATCTAAAATGACAAAAAAACAACAACAGAAATCCAGTTATTTGAAGTACCTGAAGTACAACTAAGTGCATCCTAAATAAAATTGAAACCTACTCACCAGAATGCCCTAAAAATGTTATGACCAATATGACCAAGTTATTACAGTAACAATAAATGACTTTTAAAGGAAATATGAGGTACTTTGTAATGCTTCTAACATTACTATTTTACGTGATAGTCATCCCGTTCACATTTCCTTACCCTAAACCAAGCTAATAGGCTAGTGGATGTTAAATAGTTAGAATGAAACCTTATGGACTAGATCGTTTAGATTGTTTTTAATGTGACAGTAGATAGATGTTTTTTAGGCCTAAATATACTTTCCTCCACCTTCTGCAGAAGAACGTGTATCCATTGTGTGTGTGAGGTGTGTGTGTTTTTGTGTGTGGTGTGCGTGCGTGCGTGCTTGTGTGTGTGTGTGTGCGCGCGCGTGCGTGCGTGCGTACACAGTTACCTGTTACATCATTGAAAAAGCAAATGTTAGGTTGTACTTTCTAGCTCATGCACATTTCAATGGAATGTAGCTATAAGCTAAACCGACTCCAAATACAAACCATCATAGCTATTATTGTTTGTTCTTTTATCTTATCGCCCGAAGATGATCTCATTTATTTAAGTCATCGCACTATGGGCCTATACAGTACGTGATTGAGAGTTGTTTTTTCTTTCATCCTGAAATTTTAATGCCACCATCAAATTCATTGTTATTTACTAACCTTATTTACTATTTAATTTAAGCACCAGGGAGGCGAAATGGAAGACAAACCTACAGTCGCTACCAAACTCTGGAACTGGAGAAGGAGTTTCTCTTCAATCCTTATCTTACACGCAAGCGGCGGATCGAGGTGTCCCATGCCCTGAGTCTCACCGAGAGGCAGGTCAAGATATGGTTTCAAAATCGACGAATGAAGTGGAAAAAAGAAAACAACAAAGACAAGTTTCCTGGCCAGAGAGGAGAGGCGGATGCTGATGCCGAGCCTGAGGAGGAGGGCAACGAGGACGGTGACGGGGAACAGGGGGAAGAGAAAGAAGTGGAAGAGAAAAATAAAGTTGATCACAAGGAGTGATTTTATGGTCATTTATGGTTTAATGGCAGAAAAAGAGAAACAAGGGGTCCCATATAGTAGACGGGGAGAGGAGAGAAGAAGGCAGAGAGCGTCAACTTTATGGCCACGGTTTTATTAGTCAACAAGGGAAAGGGACAAAAGATCTTACAGATATTGCTGGCATAATCATTTATCTATTTCTCCCTCCTCACGATGCTTTAGGGATACAAATTAGTTATTTTGTAGTTTTGGACGTTTCCTTACAATATACATTTGCCAATATTACATCTGGGAAAGATAATGGTAGTACATAGGTGATCTTTGTATGTGTTAACTTTAAACGCATGTTTAATTAACAGAGTAGGGTACTTTTAGAATATGTTTTGTTTGGTTTATCTGACAAAAGCATAACCAAACAAATGCATATAGGAAGACCGCGCAAGGTCCACAAACCTTGACCAATGCCAATCTAATCTTGTAAATACACAACAAATTCACAATAGACATCTTTGCGAATATGTGATTTAAAATCGTAAGCAAAACGTAAATAAAAACAATGTTCAATGTCATGACAGCAGTGTGACTTCTGAGGGAAATAACATTGATTAGCAGCAGGCTCATATGTAAAATACATGTTTTAATTGTTTTTATTATACTTCATTGTCATTTGTGGTGAATGGCCAAGACAAGAATATGTGGTTCTTACTTCATATATAGTTTTGTTAGAATTACCAGGGACATGCAATCGTTTAAAATTCTTAAGACGCTACCTAAAACAGGGAAAATTGCAATAGAGATTTCTAAATGGAGATTTCAAATGACAATGTTTTTATCGTGTTATATTAACGTTATATGATTCAATTATATATCATTTGCCCAATATATACCTATGCTTGTTTAAGACAATTTGTGAGTCTTAGGAAGACACAGTTAGCTCAAAGCCAAGTAAACGATTTGTCGTTCGAGATTGTACCACGGCACTACCTACTAAAACAGAGCTTTGCCTTTTACTTAATTTGTATTCAATAATAATGGCACTGCTATGTTTAGATGAAAACCTATATTTCCCCAACAACTAAAACTGCCTATAGAAAACGCACATGACTGTGTGTGATAATAATACCTGCTACAATTGCAAGGGTTTTAAGAAGTAAGGAGTGTTCTTTTAATGTGCTGGTGATAATAGAGTAGTTTTTTTGCACTGAATATAATCTTTATGTACGTCTTGTTATATTCTTGATGTTAATATGCTCGTTTGCTGGTGTTTCCCATGTGAACGACGGAATTGTGTGTCCCCGCCATTGTTGTTGACATAAAAAGATGAATAAACAAGATGGCTCACAATCGTTCCTCTTCTTGGCTGTAAGAACTTGTTGACTGAATGACTAAATGACTGAGCGTGCATGGGCTAGACTACTGTTTCTACTGTCTGTCCTCTACACAACACCGAGCAACCCCTCATGTACACTGCAACGGAAAACTCAATGACATGCTATTTGTTTTAAATTATGAACAGTAAAATACTCTGAAAAGTTTTACTGCTGCAAACTGTAAATTATGGTGCATTGTGGGGAAATGTTGTGTTCAGGAAATAATGGCTGTATTTTGAATACTACTGTAATTCCACCCCACATAATACAGTACCGTACAGTATTTTTGGGGCACCAACAACCTTTTGACCATTAGTGGGTGCATGGTATTGTTGTTTCTGGCTCAATAGCATATTTTGAGACATGCATTGTCAGAGGCTATATTTGTTGCACATGTGTGTGAGAATGCTGTACCAACTTAGCTCCTATGTGGTTATCGTGCTCCACCAACTTAAAATGTATAGGGGAAAGATTGGAGCGGCAGCAAGTCTTGAACCTTAACATTTGCCCTGTAGTCGCTGCCGGTTTATAAGCATTTGTTAAGGTCTATAAAAGTGCATGTGATATAAAAACCAAATATACATTTTTATAAACTGGGTTGTTCAAGCCCTGAATGCTGATTGACTGACAGCCGTGGTATATCAGACCATGTACCATAGGCATGACAAAACATGTATTTTTACTGCTCTAATTACACTGGTAACCAGTTTKTAATAGCAATAAGGCACCTTGGGGGTTTGTGGTATATGGCCAATATACCACAAAGCACAAATAGGGCTGTATCCAGGCACTCTGTGTTGAGTCTTGCATAAGAGCAGCCCTTGGCCGTAGTATATTGGCCATATACCACACCACCTCTGGCCCTATTGCTTAAATATGCTGCAATGTTTGTAAACACTTTACCTAGCAGCCAACCTGCTTGCACCAATCCCTCACAATTACAGTAAAATAATGTGAAATACAAACTCCTCCCCTCAATTTCATTCATTCCGATTATGGTAGACTTGACTTTTTTACAGTATAATGCAGTCAATTTTATTGTATTGTAGTGTGTGTCGTTACACAGTACTTGCTTTGATACCATATTTATATTACAGTAAGTGTCATATGAAATGCAGAATTTTACATGCCACCGAGGTGCCTGTAAGCTACTGTCAAAATCACAGTAACCCCATTTACAGTGTAGGCTACAGAGTAGACAAGGGCTGCCCAATCCTCTTCCTGGAGATCTACCATCCTGTGGGTTTTCAATCGAACACTAATTTAACACACCTTATTCTACTAATTGCTCAACAAGACCTTAACTAGCTGAATCAGATATGCTAAATCAGGGTTGGGCTGAAAACCTACAGGACAGTAGATCTCCAGGAAGAGGGTTGGGCAGCCCTGGACTAGACTATACCCTCAAATGATTCTTGACTCAAATGGTTCTTGACTATACCCCCTAGACAATACCCTCAAAACATTTTAGAGGAATGGCACACTGTTGATTATTATTGTGCCAATACCCATTAAACTACACTATAAAAAGTAACTGTCTAACTCATTAAAGAAATTGAGTAGTGGCGACTCAAACATCTCCAACAGTCAGTAGAACTCAAATCATAAAAGTCGTACTAACTCAGATGTCAATAAGATTTCTTATAACTTAATGTTTTTGAGTACAGTTAACAAATATTAGGTTATTGAGTAAGTATAACTTCATTTATTTATGTTCTGCTAATCTAAAGTGATTGAGATTTTACAAGTTATAATTATTTCATATTTTAAAGTAAATCTAAGGTTTATTAAATAAGTTGTTCTTGCTTGATTCTATTATGTTTTGCATCTTTACTTAAATTAATAAAGTAAGTGTCAGACACATTGATATTTGAGTAAAAAACACTTCTGTGTTGTGCTGATATAGAATTATTACGTTTTTGCAAGTTATGAATATACTAGTGCTACGTGGGTAATAGATGTTTTTTTACTTTATGATACTTTTACACAATGTTGTATGCATGTTTAAAGAAAGAAATGCATATTTCTAAAATACTATTAAGCATATGCTATGCTACAAGTTGTAATTGATCATGATGAATAAATATCAAAACCGTCAGGCAAATTGATGTTGAATAATGAGACAAGCCATTCCCACCATCAACAAGGTGTGTACCACTCTTAATGATAGAGGCTAATACAGCTTCCTGTAATGATTACCGGCCTCTCTCCAGTTACTGCTAGAGGAATGAGCACTGTGCTCAACAAYGCCTGCTATAATGTGGGATAAAATGACAAGTTGTCAAATATATAAAACAATGTTAAACATTAAGACACAACCACTGAAAATGACTAATCCGAATTTAAAAAGAGAACCAAAACACTTCATTACTTTCAGTTCAGTGGAGGCTGCTGAGGGGAGGACAGCTCATAATAACAGCTGAAATGGAGTAAATGGAATGGCATCAAACACATGGAAATCATGTTTCATGTATTTAATACCCTTCCACTGATTCCGTTCCAGCCATTACTATGAGCCCGTTCTCCCCAATTAAGGTGCAACCAACCTCCTTTGTTTGAGTTGGGTTACTCAAATGATTCTTGGCAACAGGTTTCCACAACAACGGAAAATTGTTAGCCGAACGAATTACTTTTTACAGTGTAGCTCTGATGCAATATTGCCACTTAAATTGAAGTTGTACTCGTAGCCTGCATATTTCTCCATAGTCCACTTTGACGACCAGAAGCTTCTCAGTGTCACAGCCCCTTGACTTATTTCACATTTTGTTGTGTTAAATCCGGAATTCAAATGTTTTTTCTCGTCCATTACCGCATAATGGAAGTGAAAACCTGTTTTGAGACATTTTTGCAAATTTATTSWATTTACTGTACCTCTGCCCCTCAGGAACAGTCACTGTCTTCTTGGTAAGCAACTCCAGTGTAGATTTGGATTTGTGTTTTAGGTTATTGTCCTGCTGGTGGAAAGCAGACTGGTGGAAAGCTCCTTTCCATTTCTATTTATCCTGAAAAACTCCCCTGTCCTTAACAATTACAAGCATACCCATAACATGATGCARCCACCACCATACTTTATAATATGGAAGTGGCACTCAGTCATTTGTTGTATTGGATTTGCACAAACATAACACTTTGTATTCAGGACGAAAAGTGAATTGCTTTGTCACATTTTTTTTGCAGTATTACTTTAGTGGCTTGTTGCAAACCGGATGTGACAAAATATATATTTAATCAATTTTAAATTCAGGCTGTAACACAACAAAATGTGGAAAAAATAAATGGGTGTGAATACTTTCTGAAGGCACTGTACATAGGCCTACACTTGACCTGTTCTACTCTGTAATGTGAACAGGGAAGTCTGAAACATATTAGTTATTGATATGATGACTATGTAGTTACATCTAGTAACACTTTAATCACCATATACATTGAAATGACCAGTAAGTGTAATAAATAATTTCATACAGAGTTAGAAATCCATCACTCATATTACCAATAGACAAACACTCTGTGGCTCGACATGTTTTGAGAGATAGTTTTCCAGTACCATGTACAATGACAATTGTTCTATCGGTCTATTGGAGACACAGTCAACAATAGACCTAGTATCTCAAAATAATTGCCCTAATGCTATTGATATCAGTTGAAGCTGTGGTATCAATAGCTAAAGAGTAACTACGTCCTGTTCAAAAGCAATCACAGTATTTAAAAAATAAAGGGGTGCGTAGTCTTGGTTACCCCAAAGTAAACTTCTCTTGCCAAAGTTTGTCATTTCCTATTTGACTTCTTGGGGGGATGCCGTTAACAATTCTTATGACCTTTGTGCAAACGGAGGAAGCGAAGTCTCCTCCCTCGCAAACAAAAACTCCAACCCCCCCCATCCCCTAATATCACCAGTGTTTATCATGGCCAAAGGGGACATTTTAGTTTTCATTCATTTTTACAATATAGCCCATTTTGACTTTGTGGCTGTGGAAACAGTTTATCCTCCTCACACGGGCTTGAAAATCACTGATCCAGTTTAAGCACTGCATTCGCCCAATCCTGATTCGTCCAAATAATCAATGATGAAAACCCTAAACCAGGAACTACTGCAGCTTCAACTGATATCAATAGCATTAGGGCAATTATTTTGAGATACTATGTCTATTGTTGACTGTGTCTCCAATAGACCGATAGAACAATTCTCATTGTACATGGTACTGGAAAACTATCTCTCAAAACATGTCGAGCCACAGTGTCACGCCCTGGCCTTAGTTATCTTTGTTTTCTTTATTATTTTAGTTAGGTCAGGGTGTGACATGGGGGATGTATGTGTTTTGTATTGTCTAGGGGTTTTGTATGTTTATGGGGCAGTGTCTAGTCTAGGTGTATGTATGTCTATGGTTGCCTAGATTGGTTCTCAATTAGAGACAGCTGTCTATCGTTGTCTCTGATTGGGAACCATATTTAGGCAGCCATATTCATTGGGTAGTTCGTGGGTTATTGTCTATGTCTATGTTGCATGTTTGCACATTGTTTATATAGCTTCACGGTCGTCGGCTTGTTGTTTTGTTTAGTTTGTCAAGTGTTCTTCGTTTCGTGTCATTAAACGTAGAATGTATTCACTTCACGCTGCGCCTTGGTCCTCCTCTCTTCCACCATATGACGATCGTGACACACAGAGTGTTTGTCTATTGGTAATATGAGTGATGGATTTCTAACTCTGTATGAAATTATTTATTACACTTACTGGTCATTTCAATGTATATGGTGATTAAAGAGTTACTAGATGTAACTACATAGTCACCATATCAATAACTAATATGTTTCAGACTTCCCTGTTCACATTACAGAGTGGAACAGGTCAAGTGTAGGCCTATGTACAGTGCCTTCAGAAAGCATCCACTCACACCATTTATTTTTCCACATTTTGTTGTGTTACAGCCTGAATTTACAATGTATTATATTGAGATTGTGTGTCACTGGCCTACACACAATACCCGATAATGTCTAAGTGGAATTACGTTTTAAGACATTTTTACAAATTAATTAAAAATGAAAAGCTGAAATGTCTTGAGTCAATAAGTATTCAATCCCTTTGTTACGGCAAACCTAAATAAGTTCCGGAGTAAAACTGTGCTTAAAAATTAACATAAGTTGGATGGACTCACTCTGTGTGCAATAATAGTGTTTAACATGATTTTTAAATGGACTCCCTCATCTCTGTACCCCACACATACAATTATCTGTAAGGTCCCTCAGTTGATCAGTGAGTTACAAACATAGATTCAACCACAAAAACCATGGATGTTTTCCAATGCCTTGCAAAGAAGGGCACCTATTGCTAGATGGGTAAAAATATACATACATGTATTTGCCTTTGAGCATGGTGATGTTATTAAATAAATGTTGGATGCTGTATCAATACATCCAGTCACTACAAAGATACATGCAGGCATCCTTCCTGGCTCAGTTGCTGAAGAGGAAGGAAACCTCTCAGTGATTTCACCATGAGGCCAATGGGGACTTTAAAACAATTACAGTTTAATGGCTGTGGTAGGAGAAAACTGAGGATGGATCCACAACATTGTACTTACTCCATGATGGGGATCCCGAGTGGCGCAGCTGTCTAAGGCACTGCATCTTAGTGCTAGAGGCATTTCTACAGACCCTGGTTCAATTCCAGGCTATGATTGGGAGTCCCATAGGGTGGTGCGCAATTAGCCCAGCATCATCTGGGTTAGGGTTTGGTCGAGGTAGGCTGTCATTGTAAATACGAATTTGTTCTTAACTGGCTTGCCTAGTTAAATAAAGGTTGAAACAACAAACATAAATAACAGAGTGTAAAGAAGGAAGCCTGTACAGAATAAATATATTTGAAAACATGCATCCTGTTTGCAATAAGGCACTAAATTAAAACTGCCAAAAATTTGTGAAAGAAATTAACTTTATGTCCTGAATACAAAGCGTTATGTTTRGGGCAAATCCAACAACACTCATCACTGAGTACCACTCTTCATATTTTCAATCATGGTGGTGGCTGCATCATGTTATGGGTATGCTTGTCATCAGCAAGGACTACAGAGTTTTATTTAGGATAAAAATAAATGTAATAGAGCTAAGCAGAGGAGGAAAACCTGGTTCAATCTGCTTTCCAACAGACACTGGGAGACAAATTCACCTTTCAGCAGGACAATGACCGAAAACACAAGGTCAAATAGACACCGGAGTTGCTTACCAAAATGACATTGAATGTTCTTGAGTGGCTTACTTACAGTTTTGACTTAAATCGGTTTGAAAGTCTATGGCAAGGCTTGAAAATATCTGTCTAGCAATGATCAACAAACAACTTGACAGAGGTTGAAAATGTTTAAAAAAAAGAATGTGCAAATGTTGCACAATCCAGGTGTGCAAAGCTCTTAGAGACTTACCCAGAAAGACTCACAGCTGTAATCGCTGATAAAAGAGATTTTAACATGTAGTGACTCAAGATATATTAGTGTTTATTTTTCATTATTATTATGGTTTTTGTTTTACAAATGTTAGAATTTTTCTTCCACTTTGAAAGGATTTAGTATTCTGTGTACATCCTTGACAAAAAAAGACAAATCAATTTAATCCCACCTTGTAACACAACAAAATGTGAAGGGGTGTGAATACTTTCTGAATGCATCAAAAAAGGGTTCCACTATCTTTACAACCCTTTTGTGGCTATATAGAACCCTTTTTTATGGTTCTTTATAGAACCTTTATGGATAATGCTTTCTCAATCTCAACGTTTCCTTGTAGAACCATGCTGGGTCTGGTTTAATAGCTATATTATATTGTTAAAATTCCATAGGTTCATTATTGTGTTTATTAACAAGTTGAATCAGGTGTGCTAGCTCTGGAACAGCTGGGGGTCCTTGAGGAGAGAACTAGGAACTACTGACTAGTCAACCGTTCTCAATAGACACAAAAGCATACATTAGTCTTTCACAACACACCGTCACTGGCCTCAGTCATATAAAATATGGAACAGCACAACACAACAGATTAGATTAACTGCAATGACACACTCACTCACGGTTACACAAAAATATCTGTTAGTTAACCACGCCCCAAAATATTCTAAGGAGCCATCGCCCCCACATTTTAATTATCACTTAAAGATGAGAAAAAACGTTTTTGAAATGCAAAGAACCATTGAAGGGCTCTAAGTGTTCTTTGGGTTAGTATGGTTCCACATAGAACCATCACCTTTCCTAAAGAACCCTTGAGGAACCCTCATTTTTTGTGTGTAAGGTGACCAATGTATTTGTATACATTCATACATAACTTAAAATAAAAGAAAAACACTTMATGCACTCTGCACATGACAGTATCACTGATTTATTGAGGTTAAATATTGGCCATGGCCTCAAAGCCTTCTTCAGAGCATTCATATACATAAACATTAAAAACATTTATACATACATACCTCCACATGCATAAACATTCATTGAAGTTGCAGGAAATGTATCACCTCTCACCACCCTCAAAAGAGGTAAGGTTTACAGACTGCTCCTCACCATACTGTTAATCATAATTATGATGGCTGCAGGCTGATTTCCCAGAGACAGCAGTGACTTACTTTGGATTTATGTGTGAACACGTGTGGAACATTGGAATTTAGATGTTATCAATCATAACTTTTAAATATGGAGTTAAGAGAAACCCCAGTCTTGTGCAKTTGGACCATTGAGTATGGTTCTATGAATACAGGGACTGAAGGTCCAACGGTGGAGAAGCAATGGTTCAGCCCATAGAATCAGAGAAAATAATAGTCCTTCTATATTGCTTCATCAGAGAAAGACATAAAAAAAAAATTCTGTTCCAATCCTCCCAAAGACAAACACACCACACATTGGGAGGAGCACAGGGTCAGCTGCAGTGTAGCATGCCAGGAGTTAGCTAGGGGTTAAGTGTCTTGCTCAAGGGCACAAAGGCAGCCAATTGTAGCTTGGTTCTGAAACTAGCAGCCCTCCAGTTGTGGGTTAATCTCTCCTATTGCCTGGCCCGGGATTCGAACCTTTGGGATAACCTCATTGTTTATGCATGGGTGAATGGGTCATATAAAACTGCAGTGTTGGAGACAACATCAGAAGGAGTCTGTTTATTCTTGAGAGATTAGAGCTCCCACATCTTGAAGAGAAATGTGTTTATGAACCAATCTGGTAATGTTATATTGTTATTTAGGAAACAAGTGTGTCATACCTTTGCTCTCTACTGTTTGATTAAATGTTCGCAGAGAAAGATACAATCCCCGTAACACAAGGCCTATTCCACAGGGATTCGTTTTGAGCCCGGGGTTGAGGCCCATTGCTATTCTGCACTCCCTATTGTAGGACTTTAATTTTGTGCCACTGTACAGCTTTGGTAATGTATGGAGATGTATAGGAATCCCCCTCATCAGAATGTGTTTGCCGTTTTCTTTTCATAACAGGAGTACTGCTATAAGACGTGTTTACCGTTTTCTTTTCATAACAGGAGTACTGCTATAAGACGTGTTTACCGTTTGCTTTTCATAACAGGAGTACTGCTATAAGACGTGTTTACCGTTTTCTTTTCATAACAGGAGTACTGCTATAAGACGTGTTTACCGTTTTCTTTTCATAACAGGAGTACTGCTATAAGACGTGTTTACCGTTTTCTTTTCATAACAGGAGTACTGCTATAAGACGTGTTTACCGTTTTCTTTTCATAACAGGAGTACTGCTATAAGACTGTTTACCGTTTTCTTTTCATAACAGACTACTGCTATAAGACGTGTTTACCGTTTTTCTTTTAATACAGGACTACTGCTATAAGACGTGTTTACCGTTTTCTTTTCATAACAGACTACTGCATATAAAGACGTGTTTACCGTTTTCTTTTCATAACAGGACTACTGCTATAAGACGTGTTTACCGTTTTCTTTTCATAACAGGAGTACTGCTATAACATGTGTTTACCGTTTTCTTTTCATAACAGGAGTACTGCTATAAGACGTGTTTGGGCATCTCAAGCAGCCTGGCTATCTCGAGCCATTTATTTAACCTTTATTTAACTAGGCATGTCAGTTAAGAACAAATTCTTATTTACAATGACGGCCTACATTTTATAACCAGTTACTACATGGAAATCAACCTCAATATACACCATCATAACTAGTCACATACTTAAAATAAATATTGTTTAACTTAATTTATTGCAGCAATATGCATCACCTCAATAACAATTGGATGTAAACATGCAAACAACAGTAG
This sequence comes from Salvelinus sp. IW2-2015, assembly GCF_002910315.2. Lineage (NCBI taxonomy): Eukaryota > Metazoa > Chordata > Actinopteri > Salmoniformes > Salmonidae > Salvelinus > Salvelinus sp. IW2-2015. The sequence goes on along the minus strand of NC_036847.1, from coordinate 28,787,566 downwards.
TCCAAAATCCAAATTATATTCAAAAATTATCCCAAAATGTCATTCAAAATGCATCTTAAACATTCAAAACTGATACTTCACGATTTATTTTCTGTGTTGATATGTTTTTGTAAATCGAAAACAAAAGAAGAATGAGGAGGATAATATTTTAAAGGCCTATAGCCTATTTTCTAAAGCCTACAAGATACCTACTTAATAAGTTATTGCACAACTTGTTTTTCTCAAATAGAATAATGCTCTCGAATGAAACGGCTATTCAAAAAAAAATCAGGAACTTACATGAATGCACATTGTAAAATTTCGTTCAAATCTTCTCGGTTGTCATTCCAAAAGTAGCACAAAAAATATAGGCCTATCAGTGTTTACATTTTTTCGTATTCTACTGCTAAATGACTTGGCATTAGGTAAGGTTATTTATTTTTAAACTATTCTTGCATGCTTGTAGCGTATTGAAAATACAGGAAGCTTCCGCGCAATGAACAATTATCCGTAAGAATTGTCTGACCGTCGGGCTTTTGTGTGTATACTTTTAACAGATTCCCGTTTAGGTTTAGTCTACTTGCCATAAACTTTAATAGTGCTATAAATGGGGTTAGCTATATCCGGAAACACGGTGTTTTTCTTTTAATGGTGTGCAATGTCGACTCATCCTGCGACATGGCACATGGCCTGCACAGACAAGATGCAACTTGCCTCGGTGTATGTATATAATGTATTTATATCTTAATCATAGCTGTGGAATTTACAAAATGATCTATCTTTCTTTCTTATCTCACAGAGAGACTAATGATATAGCCTTTGTCTATGTTAAGCGGCAAGACTATATATATTTGGAATGCCAAGWGGATGGAAAATATTGTAGGCCTGAAAAAATGTTATCAAATATTGTAGGCGTATAGTATACCTACTGCGAAACAAATCAAACGTGTTTCTCTCCAATATCACGGCCTGCTCTTTTGAATTATCCGAGTAATGTACTCTTCCAACTTTAAATGCCATAAGGCCTGGGCTAGATCTTCACATGACCTCATCTTTATTCGGAACCTTTCTATTTTACAGTATCCTAAAAGAGGTCTGCCGACTGACTTGTTTTGCTCAAATAGGCCTATATCCATAGTTCCGTCTGATTTTCAGATTTACACTTCACAGCAATGTTCTGTCTAACATTTTCAGCGAATAGGCCTAAATGTTTAAATTCACATGTGAAGCTTTGCCAATCTTCTATATGTTCTTGGACGGAAAGGCTAAATCAAGCTTTTGGGTGTGGGAAATATCTAACACTTACCTTATATGAAGTATTCATGAGAATATGAAAAACGAAAGGCTATCATTTTCACACGTTATAGGTCTGTGTCGTTTCTCTAAATTAGGAGTATTGTAGGCCTGTGCATATCGTAGCATATCTTTGAATCGAATGAAGATTGATGAATCGAATGAAGATGGATGAATCGAATTAATTGAACCTGAGCATAAACCTACTATATTGAAGGTGTTGATTTAGGTGCAAATGGCCTCAAACTATATACACTTACCTAATAGGCTGTGTGTGTGTGTGTGTGTGTGTGTGTGTGTGTGTGTGTGTGTGTGTGTGTGTGTGTGTGTGTGTGTGTGTGTGTGTGTGTGTGTGTGTGTGTGTGTTTGTGAAGCTTCCAATAGTTTGTTCATTGCCAATGTTCACATTGGTGGATACATTGAGATATTGATATAAAGTAGCATGTTGGGGAATACTCTCACATCATTGAGCTGGAACAGGTATTTGCATTGCTTCCGTTTTGTTCTTTATTAAACCAGAAATATTAAGAAAATATTTAGGTCTAGAGAACTTTATCCTCAAGAAGGAGAAAAATACTAGGATGTGCAACACATTCCTAGTTGTTTTGGGGATACATTTACAGCTGAGTAATCAACGTTTACGACTGAATCCATTCTGGGATTGGTTGCAGCGAGCCACGTGGCACACCCGCTCCGTGAACATGAACTTTATGCTGTTCTCTATTCCTCGGACCTGACGTTATATCAGCAGCTCTCTCAGCAGGGGCATAGAAATGATGTCGCAAATACATTCTTCTCCTTCAGTGTAGACTAAATAGCAGTTAAGCTTTTGGATATGGAACGCATTTCATTTAGGCTATATTCCCTTCCCGACGTGCTCCTGCCTCGCGGTCAGAAATGGCTTCACGACAGTCACAGCCTTTACCAGCCCCTGTCTACGGTAGCCTATCCTAGAGGAAAAATAACCCAACGGTTGCACAAAGAGAGAAAGAGAAAGCAGTGGACAGTAAATTACGCTGGTTACCAAATTGTTCAATTTAGTTTTTGCTTTTCGATCCGTCGGCAGATTTGGAGACATTTGCCATGCGCGGTGTAGCGACGTAGAGGTCCATTTGCCAGGATCACCGCCATACCCTTCCACTGGACCAGTGATCCTGCGTCACGGTCACTACAAACAACTCGGAGAACGCAGATGCGGGTAAGATAGCGATTCCGTGATCCTTCCTCACTGGCTTGAATCTGGATATGAACCGTATCTGTTAGAAGGGGGCATTTGAGACGTTATGCCATACAGGCTATATGGTATCAGATAAGTGAGGGGAAAGACATTGGATATGAATGCTATTGATGTATATTTTGCGTATTCGTGACCTGACCTGCAGGCTACTGTAACCTCAGTTGTTTCCCTATWGTAGGCAAGACTGCCTCCGCTTGTAAATTGATACTTCAGTAGTGCACTGTTCAGAAAATCAATGACGCACCGTCTAGATGTAATCATATGTTATGCTAGAGTGTGGTTTGTTTTGTCGAAGATAGCTTGCCTTGGGTGTGTAAATATTGCGAGAGGATCCACTGGGGGGACCATGTTGTTTTGTGGTAAGCAGCGCTATGTTCATTTGGGGCTTGAATCTTTCTTTGCCATTCTTCCAGATTATAGAGATGACATTGAACTGTATTTTGGACACACACACACACACACACACACACACACACACACACACACACACACACACACACACACACACACACACATACAACGGTTGTTCACTGCTATTAACAGTGCCCCCTTGTGCCTACCGCTTCCACGGCGGGGGTGAGGGGTAGTGTGGTGGGAGTAGGGAGGTATTTGGTATTTTATTAGGACCTCAATTAGCTGTTGCGAAAGCAGCATCTACTCTTCCTGGGGTCCAAACAAAACATGAAACATGACATAATACAGAACATTAATAGACAAGAACAGCTCAAGGACAGAACTACATCTGTTAGTCAGTCTACAGGCTGGCTGTAACTTATATACCACAATAGTGTGGATATAACTTAATACAGAGCTGAAATATGTGCATACCAAAATGACTGAACCTGTCACCAGCATGCACGCAGCTTGGAATATCGTATGAAATATTTCAACCGTCCCCATTTTGAATTGATGTCTGTATTGGTGGGTTGTGAGACGGCCTATGAATAGAAAATAAACCTGTTATTTTCTGATACAATAATAAAGCTGTACACAACAACAAGGATTCAATATTTAATTATATTAATTGAAGGAACACCAGCAACAGCAAACATGGTCAAAATCATAATAACAAAAATAACAATAAATCATTATCAAAATAATCGTCATGATCACATTCCCTATCAACAATCATATGCACACACATAGGGCAGAATCCTTGCTTAAGATATCCACACCTAACTAGCCTACAACTTGCGCGTAAACCAAATTGCTAAAGTTTACGCACGAGCTTCGTTAAGCTTCCCGCAGGAGCTTTAACGCACGAGCGTCATCATTTTTGGGTCACCAATAGTCTATACTGAGCTCCATAGGATATAAGCCTTTACCTGTGCATAATTGGTTAAGTATGGCAAACACTTGTACATTAATTTGCCCTAAATACACATGGCATGCATGTGTAGTGATGGCAAAGCTACGTGATAAGAACGTTTTCAAAAGTTTAGCCTATACTGTGTGTGTGTGTGGGGGGGGGGTGTATTACATATTGCGTATTTTCTATTTATTTCTATAGCCTAAAGTAAAGCCATTATTGGGCAAAGAGGAGTATTTGATCACTTCAGATATTTTATTGGGCTAATTGAAACTAGAACATGTCAATAGACATTCTCGCAGGTGCGTTTATTCATACTGGCACCTATCAAATGTCATGTCAGGTCATTGTGCGCGAACCTATTTTCCCCCATGGTTTCCTATTGTGCTTGTCATGGGGGATACATCTTAGCTCTTCGGTGGGTTATCCTTGAGAAACAGAGAGAGAGAAATATCCTTCAAATTAAACATTCATAACACAGAAGCAATATATTACTAACATGCGAACTCGCTTCCCCAATCCCTTGTAACTAACGTTACACTTCAAAACCTTACATCAACGATTGACCCAACTCACTTGTAAAAATTAAAAGAGTGTAGAATTTTCCAGATGTCAGTTTGCAGATATACACTGGCTTTATTAATGCAGAAAATAGGGGTTTATTGTTTGCCTGTATTTGGCTGCTTTTTTAAAGGTTTATCAAAAAACCCACATACATTTTTATATTTAGAAAATATAGCAAACGCCTATGGGGTATTTTTTATTGGGGATTTGAAACTTGTAATAGGGCCACGCGCTGTACAGTCAAAGGTTTTAATGTCTATTACACATTGTTATTGAATCATCAATCAAAATAGAAGATATTTGCTAATTAACATGATTTACGATGTGTTTTAGTCACCTTAAACAGCCTCATCTCTTATTAGCCTTGTGCATAACAGGCATAAAGCCTATACCCCACTGGGCAAAAACTGGTTAAATCAATGTTGTTTCCACGTCATTTCCACCCCCCAAAAAAAATCTGTGATGACGTTGCATCAATGTGGGAAACTAATTGGATTTGCAAAAAGTCATCAAGGTAAGGGTATTTTGTATTTTTTGTCACCCAACTTTGAACCTAAATCCAATGAGATTGTGAATGTTTTGTTGTTGAATTTACGTTAGTTGACAAATCAACCAAATGTAAATCAAAACTAGACGTTGAACTGACTTCTGTGCCCAGTGGGAAGCGAGTAGACATACTCTTTATACCCAATCCCCGCAATATGTTAACATTATCTCATCAAAGCTTGTTCAGAGCTGGCATTGAGTATTAACTCCTCATGTTACAGTAAGAGAAAGCGGATACAAAAGCATGGCTTCAGGCCCACATGATCAACACATATATATGTTCCTTTGTGCTTCAAATTGTTGAACATGGAAAACTGAACACTGTACTACTTACTGTACCTTGTCTATAACTCAACATCATTTTGATCTTTTCTATTTTATTATGTTAGCCTATTTTGTTACAACTTAAGATCAAATGTTGCAAGAGTAGGCTATTACAACCAACAAGCTCTCACAGTCTCACTGCAGAAATATACGTTATTGCACTTATCTCCACATGTCAAATTTCGAAGTTGCGCCAAAGTCAAATTTTGAATTGTTTTTGACACCCTGGGTTGCTCCTCCTGATTACAACTACAAGTGTGTGAGACCATTATTAGGCCGAATTGGACTGTTCTGGCTTGTTTCCTCATTTACTAATAATAATAATAGATCATTAAAATAATAATATCGTTTTGAGTAAATGATTAGTATTATTATCTGCAGCAGTAGTAGGCCTAGTAGATAATAGTAAGCTACACGCATATAGCCTATAAAGTGCAACAGTGCAGATGTTCGTCTTCAAAGAAATACGGGCCAAACGKGCTCTTTCCTCTCTGCTTCAAAAGCACGTAATTTGTGGGCTGCCATAAACCACTTAGGCATAGGCATACAGCTCATTCTCCCAGCTCACATCACTATACCGCATACCAACAGCTCTTGTGAATTATGCAATGGAACTACCACAAACTCCAGGGTATGAATACAAAAATCATCATAGTGGTTTTATAAACAATTATGTAAAATAGTTCGGGGCAAAACGTATAGAGCCTATAAAGGGTATAAAAAGTGAAATACCGAAGCAGTGAGTGCAGTCATATCATTGAGGTTCACACTCAGTCATCTCATCAGTCACAGTTGACAACACATTGAAGTACGTTATGTTGATACATTGTGAGTATTGCTGATTTCGGTAGCGCGCTCAGCTGTATGGCTCTCATCAATTGCTAGACACCCAGACTTATGTAGCCCAAGCAGTAGGCCTATACAGTCTGCGACCATTTTGGCTTACTTGAGTGTAGGAGGAGAATCCTAATTCTATTCACAGAATGGGGACACTATTTATGTAGGCTAGTGAAATGCAAAATTGTGAGTATAATGAAAGCAACTTTAATAGAACATTTAATGGGAAGGATATAGGTATATAGGTCTAATTTCGGAGTTATGACGCACTTTCAACTGCCTTTAATTTCGTTAAGTAGTTAACACAATAACACATATGCCATACTGTTTACAATTAGAGGTTTTTGAGTTGAAATATTCCTTCTTGGTTTTCCTATTTTTCTCTCCCTGTTTGTCAGTCTGCGGATGTCACATATGGCCACTAATCCAGTGGGAAACATTTATTGCACCACAGACTTCCTCGTCTTTGTTCTGTCCTCGCTTTTATGGCCTGCTTAGGACCCAGAACAGGAGCATAGACCTACATCTGCAAGTTAAAGATTCGTTTTGTTGTAGTCTGTATAGATATCCCCTTGTCAAATACATCTGAATACATTTGTAGTTTCAATATTGTGAATTCTCAATGTATTTTCAATACTATATATTATTACTATTGATTTTTGAGAACAATTTGGAGATATCGGCAATGTTTAGCTAATATCGTTCTCTAATCAACGTTTTGTTATCGAATAGCTTGAAGGTTGTTTGAACAATCAAATGAATCAATCTGAATTGATTTACGTGCAGGTCTGTGTTGAAGCTGTAGATGGAAAAGGCTTTGCAGTAGTCTATTGTTGAATGAACTTTGCCACACACGGAGAACAAAAGGGTTCCATGTGGAATATTGGTATCCAATCTGCAAGATCATAACAGTTGTGTCGAGTTTGTACCTCATTTTATCCGGGTATTCATTCAATGATTAATGACTCTTGTTAATGATTTAATGATTTAATGATTTAATGATTTGTTAATTTCCTCAGTTACGCACGAGCTCATGTCATAGGCCTACATAAAACACAATTATAAGTCTATTTTTGATTTGATTTGATTTATTAGGACCCCCATTAGCCGACGCCAATGGCAACATCTAGTAGTGCTGAGGTCCGACACATAACGAAAAAAACATTACAAACCTAATACTTTACAATTTACATACATATGGTGTAGAGCTAAAGTACTAGGCTATTTCAAAATATCCATCCTTGTTTAAGATATAGCCTACATCATGTCACCGATACTAAAATCATATCAATACCGTTCATGTATGTAATATTTGCGTGAAGGCAACACACATAACATATATTTAAGCAATAACGCACGAGGGGTGTGGTATATGGACAATATACCACGGCCAAGGGCTATACTTATTCAAGACGCAACGCGGAGTGCCTGGATACAGCCCTTGGCTGTGGTATATTGGCCATATACCACGAACTCCCCAGGTGGCTTATTGCTATTATAAACTTATTACCAACATAATTAGAACAGTAAAAAAAAAATGTTTTTGTCATACCCGTGGTATATGGTCAGATATATCATAGCTTTCAGCCAATCAGCATTCAGGGCTCTAACCACCCGGTTTATAATATGCAATTTGGGACTGATATTACAGTATTTGGTGAGAGATTATTGTGGTTAGGTAAATAAATACCTATCTCTAAATTTCTAAGATTGTATCCGTAAAAGTGCTCTGTGGATACATCCTCTGACATAGCCTGATCAATGCTCTACTCACGGTTGATTGTTGGATTATCAGGATAGAAGGTGGAAACAGTTAATAGCGTAGTAACTTTAAATAAAAAATATTCTAGTATTTTTCCTTGAGATTATAATCCAACACATTCGTTTCAGAGGCTCGAGATTTATACATAGAGTTATTTATTGGTGAGCTGGGCAACGTCCGTTGGTTTTATTGCCCATCACAGAAGAGGCCCTAAACGCATTCTTAGCATCCCCGACCTTCCCCCTAACAATCGGAATGACCAGTTCAGAGCCGAGGCCCGATAATTACCCACGTCATGTAATGCATTTCATACACGATGTAAATCATGGAAAGAATGTGAGAAATTCTTGCTTCAGCAAAAACACAAGAACCAACAAAGCACGCGAGTTTTATGAGAGTGCTACTGATACATAAACGTCTAAATGTACAACTCACCCTGAAATTATGTACAGTGCTCAGGTCAAACAATTACATTATACAAATATATTTGTACATTGTACTTGTTAGTGGCATTTACAATATGCAAAATATGTGCTTGCAAACTACCTCCTTTTACACACCACACACCACACACCACACACACAACACACACAACACACACACACACACACACACACACACACACCACACACACACACACAGACACACACACACACACACACAATATTCCACTATTCCCCATAAGCAGGCTAAACAGATGTAAAGATATCAATTGAGTTGTCCCATTTATAAAATGACATAAACTGTATTCTGGTTTTGGACAGGCAGCAGTTTGATATTGCTGACAGATACACATGTCACTTATATGTTTATATTGTCTTGTTTTCTTGCTCAGTAGCAAGACCCACTACCTTCATGCATGTGTTTCCTGACTGTGTTGTTAGAGCTAAAGCTGCTTACCTAAAAGCTACGGTTTCCATTTAACTCCTTGCTCTCAATTGGTGGAGAAGGGTCAGCTGACATTGTCATATTTTCCCTCTCGGAGCCTCAGCTATAACACTCGGGTTAGTGCGTCTTACTGGAAATTAATAATATTGAAATCTCAAGGAACCGTCCATTTTACAGAAGCAGATAACGTATAAAAGGAAGGTTTTGCAAAGGTGTGTGAGATAGACAGAGTATAAAGAGAGACGGGAAGGGGGAGCTACTGAGAGAGGGAAGTGGAGAAAAAAAAGACAGATAAAGTGGGGAGAGTTAAAGGAGAGGGTTACAGGCAAGGTATGAATTCGTATTTCGCAAACCCGTCGCTCTCCTGCCATTTATCCGGTGGTCAAGATGTTTTGCCAAACGTGTCCCTAAATTCCACAACTTATGACACAGTGAGACATTTTTCCTCGTATGGGGCTGCTGTGAACCAGAATCGGATATATTCAAATCCTTTCTATTCTCCCCAAGACAATGTTGTTTTTGGGCCGAGCCGGGCATCCTATGAGTATGGATCTAATGTGTTTCTTCAAGACAAGGATGGGGGTCTTGCCAGTTGCAGACAAACAAGCAGAGGGCTGAATGCACAAAGCCACAGTGCTCAGGAGTACAGCTTGGATCACGCCAGAGGAGGATCGCAGGAGCAGAAAGCTAACGTCCAGATTTACCCGTGGATGCAGCGAATGAACTCTCACAGCGGTGAGTTTTACTACAACAAATAAATTAAGTAAATGGGTCAGTTTTACGATATGTCTTAGCAACAGAGCAACTTCGTTTTTATGGCCCCATAAAACATCATTGTATCGTCTCGCCCTGGTGAAAGGCCTCCTTTCTGAGAGTGCGTAACTATTCTAAGAGTTGCCCCAAATTGTATGTTTTGTTTAACCTGAATCTTATATATTTAATTTAAACAATTTGCATAAACGATGTATATTTTACAAACAGACGTTGGACATTCAGATTACGTGTCATGGTTTGGAGAACCGCTTGTTTATTTTACTGCATGCCAGATGCGTTACTACCCGGAGCAGAAATAGGCTATTTTGGACATGAATCGCTGCCATCACATTGTCAGTACCTTTGTAATGATGTCTAATCTAGATTATAGTGATTAAATCATCTGATTTCAGAAAAATGTACAGATTTGGTTATGTATAGTGTGTGTGTGTGTGTGTGTGTGTGTGTGTGGTGTGTGTGTGTGTGTGTGTGTGTGTGTGTGTGTGTGTGTGTGTGTGTGTGTGTGTGTGTGTGTGTGTGTGTGTGTGTGTGTTTGTGTGTGTGTGTATATATAATCCATAATTTTGTTTTCTTTTCTTTTCACTGCACAGGAGTTGGATTTGGGTCCGACAGACGCAGAGGACGCCAGATATACTCCCGTTACCAAACACTGGAACTGGAGAAGGAGTTCCATTTCAACCGCTATCTAACCAGACGTAGACGTATCGAAATAGCAAACGCTCTCTGTTTGACAGAACGTCAGATCAAAATTTGGTTCCAGAACCGTCGTATGAAATGGAAGAAAGAGAGCATTCTAACGTCTACGGTGACAGGGAGTGAATCAACAGGGACCTCCGTGGAGGAAGGAGACGGCGTGGAGAAGGAAGAGGGAAAAAAATGAAAAATAAATTAAAGAAAGACATTTAAAACGAAATCATGAAACTCTAACTAAACTACCTAGCCATTCAAGGACCAGAAACTCTAACGCATGATATTATTCTGCTATTTGCCCACCCCCATCTATGTATCGGTTTGGATCACTTCAACCAATTCCCATAGGTCATTCATAGGCATGGTTTACAAACACAATATGCATAAGCATTCCAAATGTGAAGGAAATGCGAAGGCACACTTATTTTGTTTTTGTTAATATAGGTATTTGAAGTTTTACTTTCCCATGAATCCCATCGTAATTTTGTGATGTGCAATATGCATCTTGCAAATATCCTGAAAGCTCTCATGGGGTGAACAACACTACCTAAATTGTAGATATGCCTGTATATATTCTATGTACGATTATGTATACCCTGTGTAGCTCAAATGGACGTTCTCTTAAAGTGGCACTTACCACTGTTTAGCCTAATAACCGTTTTGGGTTACCCAAGACTACCTAATAAAGAGGACAAATAATACACGAGCAATCAATCACGTTGTTTAGGGTTGTGAATTTATGTTTGATCATAATTGTGTATCATTGAATAAAATGTTTTCAAACCATGTCCGTCCCTGTCTTTTGTACAATTCTGAGCAATGGGTCATCACAATACAGATCACTACCTCCACTACAATCCAGATAAGACAGTGATGTTTTTTTGCACAATTTGTGTGTTTAGTCTGGCAAGTATTTAATGTATTATAGGTAGCCTACAAAGTATGAAGTGAATGGTTCTTGCCATGTATGAATATTACTTGACATATTACTGTTTAAGAAAGCATCCGTATTGTTTCTATAGTCATAATAGCCAATCCACATTTCCAAATGAAGAAGCAACGGAAACAAGTTTGGAACACCAAAATAAACTCAAACATAAGCCATAGGCCATATTGTACTATGAAACTGATAGCTAGTCCAACCTTTAGGCTATCGGCCTATAAACAACGGCTTAGAGATTGTTTATGCTGCTCAATAAACGTTGATATGGGCAGTTTGGGCACATGGACCTATTTCTTCCGCACATCCGGGATGACTATCAACCCAATTTAAACCAAATTAAGATAAACCTACATAGCATAATGGCGCCTCAAATAGCACAGCATTTTAATATAATAATAATAATAATTATTATGATAGCCGACTATGGAGCATTTGTCGTTTTGTTTTGCTCAATCAGTGTTACTGTTGCTGTTCATAGTGCCTCTATGGGGCAAACCGCCCCCACCCCCACTAGAGGCTGGTACGCTATGTAATGCAGCAGGGCAAGGGAAGTGGGCCTATGGAGGGACATAGATGAGATGACCGCCCTGGCCTGCCCTACACCAGACACCAGATGACGCTATTGTCTTACAGTCGCGCCCTTGTCCTCACCCAGACCACCATGGTCCCCAACAGTCCAAAGCACAAAGTTTACCGGGGACATTCCCCCTATTCATCAATATACCTCCGGGAATATCAAGCCAATGCATGACTGGTCAACATCAGCACGTGATCCTATTCAGATTCCCCATATTTGGGCATTGCACGTCGAATCAAGAAAAAAAACATATATGAATGCCACCACCTATAAATCGTGGTATTAAAAAAAAAGATACCCCTTGAACTTCCAAAGAGCTTCCTAGGAATAGCAAAACCTAATATAAAATAACAATACAACAGCAAAATATTTAGCCCAGGCTACTCTCGGATACAATATGTATTGTTAGTCTATTGCAGTTTTTACTTGATGAATCCCTTGCGCACCGTTTTTGTGTGTTTCGTGTAAGATGAGCTCGTACGTAGCAAACAACATTTTCAAGGAGCACACGCACGAGGCATCCTCCTTTAACACCATGAATAGTTTTGGCAGTTATGTCTCTCTCTCTTCCCTCCATCAAGCCAATTATGCCTATAACGGAGGTCTTAATTTCAACGGAACATTCACCTCCTCTGATTCCACTGCGAACTCTCTGAAACTAGAAGAGATGGAAACTAGCCTGCGAGGCAATACGGACACTCAACCTCCACCACGACTACAGTCTTGCTCAGCTGCGAGCTCCCGGAACTCCGTGCAAAACTGCCTTCGTGATGGGATACTGAGCAAAGGAACTGGAAGGCCAATGGAAGTGGTCGAAAACCCTATGACTGAAGAAAACGCAATCAAAGTCGAAACTATGCAACCTGTGAAATGTCAAAACCATTCGAAGAAGCACCAAGACAGTCAACAGCAACCGCAGATTTTTCCCTGGATGACAAAACTACACACGAGCCACGGTAAACTGAAAAAAAGTCTATAGCCAACTTAAATCCTACTACTTCCCTCACTCACTCACTCTCTCTCGCCTGCTATCCTGCTTTTGTCCATTCACAGTTTTTCGTCTTGAGTTTTATAGGCCAAACGCAGGAAATAATAAAACTGGCGGTCATAAATTTTATGACAAAGGCGTCTATTGCTCGTAAACCTGTTCTGTTACTGTGAAGAGGTGATCTGCCAGGGTTAGATTTATGGCTGCATAATTGGATAAGAGAAACAAAAATATTAGAAAACGATAAACGAGTAGTCTTTTTTACGGTAATGTATTAATGCTTTCCAGCTCCTAACAGGTTATTATACTCTAAGATGAGTATAGGCTATAGCCTAGTTGAACTCGGAGGAAAACTATGTGCCCTGACCTCCGTGTGAACTTTTCACCTTGGAAAGCTCCAGATATAATTGCAAGATGGTATTCATGTCCAAAATCCACTATTGCCCATTAGGTATTAGCCTACTGCTGGAGTTACCACTAAATATTACCACTGCATTTGGTGCTTTATTAAAGACCAAAATTATAGTTCTGCGAGTGTTCTTCCTTATAATATTGATCTGGATTTCCCAGTGCAGCAAATGCTGTTTTTTTGTTTGCCAAGATTTATTTGAAATGAACAAGCGCCAGAATAAATAAGCTGTTGTATTCAATGAAATAGAATTAGAAGAACATTCATTTCACTGTTAGTTTACACCTTTTACACCTGCATGTGACGAATACAATTTCATTTCATTCATCCAGAGCTTTTGTCCCTTGATTTCAATTTCATTATTTCGTTCAAGCAGTTAATTTGAATTGAAATAGTTTCACTTATTTGGGGCTTAGTCACTTGAACGTTTCATCATTTGTAAACGATTTTAATCATTTTAGATGCTGCAACTCAAAATAGAGAGGCAGTATCTTCATCTCACGTCATTCGACATTAACCTTGACCTCAGGTTATTTTTATATGAATTAAGATTTTATAATATTCGATAACTCTTGAGTTTTCTTAAAATTTAGGCTAACGCATATTTTTTCTAATACCACTTCAGAATCATCTGACGGTAAACGCTCTCGAACCAGTTACACCCGCTTCCAGACTCTGGAGTTGGAGAAAGACTTCCATTTCAACCACTACCTCGCCCGTCGCAGGCGCATTGAGCTCGCCAATTCCCTCTGTCTGAACGAGAGGCAAATAAAAATTTGGTTCCAGAATCGACGTATGAAGTGGAAGAAGGATTCGAAACTGAAATTAAAGGACTCAATATAAACATGGAGTTGATGACTGATCTGGAGACGAACTGCTAAGAGAAGTACTCAGAGGGAGACCATTATTCGAAACGTGAAGGCCGTTTTCATAAATCAGCACTTGTGTTACGGACTATTACATTATTAGCATATTACGTGTTTGTAACTTTACATGTGGACTTTTATTCTTTGCTTGATGGGTGTAAAAATGGAAGGAAAATATTGAACAAAAATATAGTCATGTGTTGTCTAAATGTAAAGATTGTGTAAAGACCTTTGGAAGTCTTAGGGAGGAGCTGACTATAAGGCCACTCCCTCTTTCATGTTTCAATGCAAATACATGAACATTCTGCCTATTCTTTTATCCTTGAGATAATAATTAAGAACATGTCAGTGAGTGATACTGAGTGGTAATACAATCATAACGAGAAGACCTAACTGTTCATGTGTCTTATAATGACGAACATTTTTTATTTTATTAAATGTCTTAAAATTCGTATTTGGGCGCTGAGTGACTTTGTTGTATTCGGGTTTACAGCAAACAGACGGTTGACTTTTTGAACTATGGATTATGTCCAACCAAATATGTAAGACTTTCATGATGGTATTTGAGGACAGCACCCATACCTATAGGCCTACCATTCCATGTCTTATATATATGTTCGCAGTTGTCTGATCCAATCGAAACAGTGTACGTATTGAATACTCTGCCACCCCCATAGATGCACAATAATTGCATATGTACAGAAGGCCTATTATACAATTGCCCGAATAAGCTTGTGATTCAAACAAAACGCTTACAGGTGTTGAGAAAACGTTTGCATAAACCTCCCATACCGTATTACCAGCACATTCGTGTCGCACTTTTATATCATTACACATGTACAGGCACTTAGTATTAAGAAATAGATTCGAGGTCCCACACGTCTATTTAAAACATTTACAGTAGGCCTATCAATCCCTGACAGACAAACGCATGCACATACACGTTTAAGCCCCCAGTAAAACTGTATTACTGTGTTTCCACCTCTCCACCACAGATATGAAATGGTTCCTGTTTTAACAGGATAGAGCCAGAGAGCATAGCTAGCTGCTTGTAAATTCCTATGGGCTGAGATGTATAAGCTAACTTTCTCCATAGGCCTAGCCACTCACAGACTTGGCTGTTTCAGTGGCCTTACTCACGGACCAAATGTAAAGCTATGGTTATGAAATATGTTAGAGTATGCTATATGTTTATATTCAGTCTATATCAAAACGTTGTTTTTTTTAAAGCTAACAAAAAACGGTTTATTAATATAGCTTTAAGTAGATATTTGATCATGTGAGTGAATATTGTAAGCTAGTGTAGTAGACAAAACCATAAGTTGAAACACAGCTATGCATTGACCTGTATTTGGCACACTGCTGGCCTAACTATTGACACGTATTATAACAAGATGTCTTAACAAAACAAAAATCTAGTTCCAGGGAAAAGGATTAATCAGATGCCTTTTCCTGTAGGAAATGTTGCCCCATATGAAAAATAGATATATTTTCACTCACCTTGCAGATTTGTAGCCTAGTTTCACTGCTATAGAAATACAACAGAGCATGGGCTGCTTTCTCAATGTCACTCTCGGGCCTAACCGTGCTACATTGTTATATAGGGCTATCGCATTCCCCTTTTAGTGTCTCTTTCTTTTAGTAGTTTAAAGTTTGTAATGTTATTTATGCCAATTGCCTCGAGCAGGGCCTGTGAATGGTGCACAGGGAGCACGTGGTGCCATTAAAGTTGGGGTTTATGGCCTGGAAAAACTGACAAACCTTCGATATATACACATCATATATAATCTTGTCCTGAATCGCAGCTGCTGGCTTCTATTACCTGAGGTAGAAAGGGCTTTGTCTCAGTTAGTGTGGATTACCTTGGCCCGGACTAGTCCGTCTGTAGTGGTGGTGCTGATCTCTCGGTCACAAATGGATCCTTAAATACTCCAGTAAGTTTATAATATTTTTACTAACATGCATGTTGCGTCAACCTATCGCGTTTCTTTTGTATTTGATGTTGTGGTTCGGTTGGCTTGATGTTTTCGATACAACAGGATTTGTTAAATTGTGTTTGTGGTACACATTCCTTATAATTATTATAACCAATCGTAATGTTATATCGGGCTCTGCTTGCTGTTTGTTTGTCCGTAGAGGAGATATGTCTTCCAATAGATTACAAACATGTTTATGTATGGATCATGCATGGTCCCTAACCCCCTAGTAAAATAGAGTTACTTCTGAATGACAGCTCTGTTCTAGCTTTCCTGACTGGGTTCTATTTACTCTCCTCTCATTCATTAGGCATACGATACGTCTTTAAACAGAACACAATTTATTCATTTAGATAATGGTCTGCACATTGTCAAATGCTTCATGTTACTGTTACACAGTTGTCAGAGAACCAAAATAAGAGTTTGTGTATGTGTGTGTGTGTGTCAGTGTGTGTGTGTATGTGTGTGTGTGTGTGTTGATGTCCCATCATACAGTACTACCTGAAGCTACTATGTACAGCTATGCTCCCACAAAAATGCAGTCAGGTTTCAGAGCTGGGATGTGTGTATAAATTACAAGTTCATACTTGTGCTTGAATAAACATAGCAACCCACTTTTCAGGATTGTCTTGGTAAGATATTGCTAAATCACACTGTTGACACAGAGACTGATGAGTGTATCATGTTCACTGCTCAATGGTTCGACTATCTTTAACTTTGTAGGCCAGTCCAATTGATACCTGTCATAGTATAGCAGTCCAATGGATAAATGTCATCCATCCCCTGCCATCCCATAATCAACACATAGACGTGATACTGTTTATTTTTGTAGTTGAGGAATGGAATGTTAACATAGAAAATGTTCTGGAAGGTTCTGGAAGCCAACATTTGTTTAAGAGCAGCATGACAAGTTAAATCTCAATTGTTACGTTGTATCTCACCCCACCTAATATAGAACTGGCAGGATTTTCCATACACCGTCAGGACAGAGAAGCTGCGTCTGGTAAGACGAGGTGCGGGGGTGTCTAATGTTAAAGAAGTCTCGAGGTATTGCTCGCCGTGATGGCGCCGACAGAGATGGTCGCCTTGCTTCGCGTTCTTAGGAAGCTATGCAGTATTTTGTTTTTTAATCTATTATTTCTTACACTGTTACCCCAGGAAATCGTAAGTCTTATTACATAGAGCCGGGAGGAACTATTGGATATAAGAGCAATGTCAACTTACCAACATTACGACCAGGAATACGACTTTCCCGAAGCGAATCCTCTGTTTGGACCACCACCCAGGACAATGGATCGGATCCCAGTAGGCGACCCAAAACAACGGTGCCGCAGACGGAGCGGTCTTCTGGTCAGGCTCCGTAGACGGGCACATCGCTCACCACTCCCGAGTATACTACTCGCCAATGTCCACTCTCTGACAACAAGGTAGACGAAATTCGAGCAAGGGTTGCCTTCCAGAGAGGMATCAGAGATTTTAACATTCTCTGTTTCACGGAAACATGGCTCACTCGGGATACGTTATCAGAGCCGGTACAGCCACCCGGTTTCTTCACGCATCACGCCGACAGAAACAAACATCTCTTTGGTAAGAAGAAGGGCGTGGGTATATGCCTTATGATTAACCAGCCGTGGTGTGATCATAACAACATACAGGAACTCAAGTCCTTTTGTTCACCTGACCTAGAATTCCTTACAATCAAATGCCGACCGCGTTATCTACCAAGAGAATTATCTTCGATTATAATCACAGCCGTGTATACCCCCCTCCCCCAAGAAGTCACCTTGATGGCTCCCCCCAAGAAGACACCTCAAGGCGCCCTACATTTTATCAGCATATCGAATGCGTGACCCGGGCTGGCAAAGTAGAGTTGCAATTCAACGGTTCAGACACGAGACGTATGTGGCAGTGTCTACAGTCAAACACAGATTACAAAAATAAAACCAGCCCCGTCGCGGACCAGGATGTCTTGCTCCCAGACAGACTAAACAACTTCTTTGCTCGCGTTGAGGACAATACAGTGCCACTGACAGGGCCTGCTACCAAAACCTGCGGGCTCTCCTTCACTGCAGCCAACGTGAGTAAAACATTTAAATGTGTTATCCCTCGCAAGGCTGCCGGCCCAGACGGCATCCCTAGCCGCATCCTCAGAGCATGCGCAGACCAGCTGGCTGGTGTGTTTACGGACATATTCAATCAATCCCTATCCCAGTCTGCTATTCTCACATGCTTCAAGAGGGCCACCATTGTTCCTGTTCCCAAGAAAGCTAAGGTAACTGAGCTAAACGGCTATCGCCCCGTAGCACTCACTTCCGTCATCATGAAGTGCTTTGAGAGACTAGTCAAGTATCATATCACCTCCACCCTACCTGATACCCTAGACCCACTCCAATTTTCTTACCGCCCCAATAGGTCCACAGACGATGCAATCGCAATCACACTGCACACTGCCCTAACCTATCTGGACAAGAGGAATACCTATGTAAGAATGCTGTTCATCAATTACAGCTCAGCATTCAACACCATAGTACCCTCCAAACTCGTCATTAAGCTCGAGACCCTGGGTCTTGACCCCGCCCTGTGCAACTGGGTCCTGGACTTCCTGACGGGCCGCCCCCAGATGGTGAGGGTAGGAAACAACATCTCCACCCCGCTGATCCTCAACACTGGGGCCCCACAAGGGTGCGTTCTCAGCCCTCTCTGTACTCTCTGTTCACCCATGACTGCGTGGCCATGCACGCTTCCAACTCAATCGTCAAGTTTGCAGACGACACTACAGTGGTAGGCTTGATTACCAACAACAACGAGACGGCCTACAGGGAGGAAGTGAGGGCCCTTGGAGTGTGGTGTCAGGAAACCTCACACTCAATGTCAACAAAACAAAGGAGATGATCGTGGACTTCGGGAAACAGCAGAGGGAGCACCCCCCTATCCACATCGACAGGACAGTAGTGGAGAAGGTGGAAAGTTTTAAGTTCCTCGGCATACAATTCACGGGCAAACTGAAATGGTCCACCCAGACAGACAGCATGGCGAAGAAGGTGCAACAGTGTCTCTTCAACCTCAGGAGGCAGAAGAAATTTGGCTTGTCACCTGAAACCCTCACAAACTTCTACAGATGCACAATCGAGAGCATCCTGTCGGACTGTAGCACCGCCTGGTATGGCAACTGCTCCGCCCACAACCATAAGGCTCTCCAGAGGGTAGTGAGTTCTGCACAACGCATCACCGGTGGCAAACTACCTGCCCTCCAGGACACCTACACCACCCGATGTTACAGGAAGGACAAAAATATCATCAAGGACAACAACCAGGCGAGCCACTGCCTGTTCACCCTGTTATCATCCAGAAGGCGAGGTCAGTACAGGTGCATCAAGGCTGGGACCGAGAGACTGAAAAACAGCTTCTATCTCAAGGCGATCAGACTGTTAAACAGCCATCACTAACATTGAGTGGCTGCTGCCAACATACTGACTCAAATCTCTAGCCAATTTAATAATTAAAAATTGGATGTAATAAATGTATCACTAGTCACTTTAAACAATGCCACTWTATATAATGTTTACATACCCAACATTACTTATCTCATATGTATATACTGTACTCTATACCATCTATTGCATCTTGCCTATGCCGTTCGGCCATCGCTCATCCATATATGTATATGTACATATGTACTTATTCATTCCTTTACACTTGTGTGTATACGGTAGTTGTTGTGAAATTGTTAGACTACTTGTTAGATATTACTGCACGGTCAGAACTAGAAGCACAAGCATTTCGCTACACTCATATTAACATCTGCTAACAATGTGTATGTGACCAATAAAATTTGATTTGATTTGATTTTGAGGTTGAGTACCTTATGATAAGCTGTAGACCACACTATCTACCAAGAGAGTTTTCATCTATATTATTCGTAGCCGTCTATTTACCACCACAAACCGTTGCTGGCACTAGACCGTACTCAACCATTTGTATAAGACCATAAGCAAACAAGAAAATGTTAATCCAGAAGCGGTGCTCCTAGTGGCCGGGGACTTTAATGCAGGCAAACTTAAATCCATTTTACCTCATTTCTACCAGCATGTCACATGTGCAACCAGAGGGAAAAAAACTCTAGACCACTTTTACTCCACACACAGAGATGCATACAAATCTCTCCCCCGCCCTCCATTTGGCAAATCTGACAATAATTCTGTCCTCCCGATTCCTGCTTACAAGCAAAAACTAAAGTAGGAAGTACCAGTGACTCGCTCAATACGGAAGTGGTCAGATGACATGGATGCTACGTTACAGGACTGTTTTGCTAGCACAGACTGGAATATGTTCCGGGATTCATCAAATGGCATTGAGGAGTACACCACCTCAGTCATCGGCTTYATCAATAAGTGCRTTGACAACGTCGTCCCCACAGTGACCGTACGTAGATATCCCAACCAGAAGCCATGGATTACAGGCAACAACCACATCGAGCTAAAGGCTGGAGCTGCCGCTTTCAAGGAGTGAGACACTAAACCTACTACACCGGCTCTGATGCTCGTTGGATATGGCAGGGCTTGAAAACTATTACGGACTACAAAGGGAAACCCAGCCGCGAGCTGCCCAGTGACACGAGCCTACCAGACGAGCTAAATGCCTTTTATGTTCGCTTCAAGGCAAGCAACACTGAAGCATGCTTGAGAGTTCCAGCTGTTCTGGACGATTGTGTGATAACACTCTCGGTAGCCAATGTGAGCGAGACCTTTCAACAGGTCAATATTCACAAAGCCGCGGGGACAGACGGATTACCAGGATGTGTACTCAAAGCATACGCGGACCAACTGGCAAGTGTCTTCACTGTCATTTTCAACCCCTCCCTGACTGAGTCTGTAATACCTACATGTTTCAAGCAGACCACCATTGTCCCTGTGCCCAAGGAAGCGAAGGTAACCTGCCTAAATGATTACCGCCCTGTAGCACTCACGTCGATAGCCATGAAGTGCTTTGAAAGGCTGGTCATGGCTCACATCAACAGCATCGTCCCAGATACTCTAGACCCACTCCAATTCGCATACCGCCCCTATAGATCCACAGATGACTCAATCGCACTCCACACTGCCCTTTCCCACCTGGACAAAAGGAACACCTATGTGAGAATGCTGTTCATTGACTACAGCTCAGCATTCAACACCATAGTGCCCACAAAGCTCATCACTAAGCTAAGAACCCTGGAACTTAACACCTCCCTGTGCAACTGGATCCTGGACTTCCTGATGGGCCGCCCCCAGGTGGTAAGGGTAGGCAACAACACATCTGCCACACTGATCCTCAACACAGGGGCCCCTCAGGGGTGTGTACTTAGTCCCCTCCTGTACTCCCTGTTCACCCACGACTGCGTGGCCAAACACGACTCCAACACCATCATTAAGTTTGTTGACGACACAACAGTGGTAGGCCTGATCACCGACAACAATTTTCTTTAAAATAAATAAATAATTAACCTTTATTTAACCAGGTAAGCTAGTTGAGAACAAGTTCTCATTTACAACTGCGACCTGGCCAAGATAAAGCAAAGCAGTGCGACACAAACAACAACACAGAGTTACACGTGGAATAAAGAAGCGTACAGTCAATAACACAATAGCAAATTAACACTGGAGTGATATATGAGCAGATGATGATGTGCAAGTAGAAATACTTGTGTGCAAAAGAGCAGAAATGTAAATAAAACAATATGGGGATGAGGTAGGTAGATCTGGTGGGCTATTTACAGATGGGCTATGTACAGCTGCAGCGATCGGTTAGCTGCTCAGATAGCTGATGTTTAAAGTTAGTGAGGGAGATATAAGTCTCCAGCTTCAGAGATTTTTGCAATTCGTTCCAGTCATTGGCAGCAGAGAACTGGAAGGAAAGACGGCCAAAGGGGGTGTTGGCTTTGGGGACGACCAGTGAGATTTACCTGCTGGAGCGCATGCTACGGGTGGGTGTTGTTATCGTGACCAGTGAGCTGAGATAAGGCGGAGCCTTACCGAGCATAAACTTATAGATGACCTGGAGCCAGTGGGTCTGGCGACGAATATGTAGCGAGGGACAGACGACTAGAGCATACAGGTCGCAGTGGTGGGTGGTATAAGGGGCTTTGGTGACAAAACGGATGGCACTGTGATAGACTGCATCCAGTTTGCTGAGGAGAGTATTGGAAGCTATTTTGTARATGACATCGCCGAAGTCGAGGATCGATGAGACAGCCTGTAGGGAGGTCAGAGACCTGGCAGTGTGGTGCCAGGACATCAACCTCTCCCTCAATATGATCAAGACAAAGGAGCTAACTGTGGTCTCCAGGAAAAGGCGGGCCGAACAAGTCCCCATTAACATCGACCGGGCTGTAGTCGAGTGGCGTTCACATCACCAACAAACTATCATGGTCCAAACACACCAAGACAGTCATGAAGAGGGCATGACAACACCTTTTCCCCCTCAGGAGACTGAAAAGATTTGGCATGGGTCCCCAGATCCTCAAAAAGTTCAACAACTGCACCATCGAGAGCATCCTGACCGGTTGCATCACCACCTGGTATGGTAACTTCTCGGCATCTGACCGGAAGGCACTACAGAGGGTACGGCCCAGTACATCACTGGGTCAACCTTCCTGCCATCCAGGACCTATATACTAGGCAGAGCCCCAAAAAATGTCAAAGACTCCAGTAACCCAAGTCATAGACTGTTTTCTCTGCTACCGCATGGCAAGTGGTACCGGAGCGCCAAGTCTATGACCAAAAGACTCCTTAACAGCTTCTACCCCCAAGCCATAAGACTGCTGAACAATTAATCAAATGGCCACCAGACTATTTACATTGACACCCCACCCCCTTTGTTTTTACACTACTGCTACTCGCTGTTTATTATCTATGCATAGTCACTTCACCCCTACCTACATGTACAAATTACCTCGACTAACMTGTACCCCCGCACATTGACTCGGTACCGGTAGCCCCTGTATATAGCCTCGTTATTGTTATTTTATTGTACTACTCTTTATAATTTTTTACTTTTGTTTATTTGGTAAATATTTTCTTAACTCTTTCTTGAACTGTGCTGTTGGTTAAAGGCTTATAAGTAAGCATTTCACGGTAAGGTCTACTCATGTTGTATTCGGCGCAGGTGACAAATAAAGTTTGATTTGATTTGTTCTGCCTCTGTTAATTTGGGAAAGTTATGTGGTTGATTTTGTTAAGTTCCTTTGTCAGTAAGATCCTGTGTTGACCTGAGTGTTATGTTCGTGTGACTAGCCCATGAACTCTGGGCCCCTTGTAGTACCTTGTAATTATGGCCCAGAGGTTTTCCTGGTCAGTTCACAGAAGGGCCAGGGAGGAACTCAGCAGCCTGGTGATGTAGTGAGTTGATGGGTTCACGATCCTGAACAGCTAATCAAAGGGCTACCCAGACCCCTCTTTTACACTGCTGCTACTCTTTGTTTATAATCTATGCATAGTCACCTTAACTCTACCTACATGTACATATTACCTCAATTACCTCAATTACCCACCCCCTGTATATAGCCTTGCTTGTTATTTTACTGCTGCTGTTTAATTATTTGTTACTTTTATTTTCTATTGATCTATTTTTTACTTAACACTTTTATTTTTTTCTTAACTTCTTAAAGTATTGATGGTTAAAGGCTTGTAAGTAAGCATTTCACTGTAAGGTCTACTACACTTGTTGTATCGGCACATGTGACAAATACAATTTTATTTGATGTTGAGTATAAACCCCTTACTTCCTGTTAGATGAAGAGAGTGGAAACCAATGATACACAGTCAATAGGGG
Organism: Salvelinus sp. IW2-2015; assembly: GCF_002910315.2. NCBI lineage: Eukaryota > Metazoa > Chordata > Actinopteri > Salmoniformes > Salmonidae > Salvelinus > Salvelinus sp. IW2-2015. The sequence continues at coordinate 28,763,795 of NC_036847.1, read as the reverse complement.
GTGCTATTAAACATGCTCCCCCTCCAAATAGAGAATAATGATGCTATAGAGCAGGGTATCCCAAACTCAGTCCTGGGTCCCCTCCTGGGTGCATGTTTTGGTTTTTGCCAAAGCACTACACAGTTGATTCAAATAATCAAAGCTTGATGATGAGTTGGTTATTTGAATCAGCTGTGTAGTCCTAGGGCAAAACCCAAAACGTGCACCCAGGGGGGGCCTCAGGACCAAGTTTGGGAAACGCTATTATAGAGGGGATTCGCATGCATTATAGTGCATTGGGGTGGCTAAGTTCTCCACTGTTCTTAAGCTCGGTATGTCGTACTCTTTACTTTTTCTATTCTTGTTGACTGTAATCGAGCCATGGTATTGCCATGGTTGGCAAATAATCATCCAATAAGAAAGCCACTGTCTAGTCTAGAATAGATCATGTGAGAGAGTTCCCTGGCAATGAGAACATTGCCTAATTGTTGATAGAGGGACCCACCTCCAGAAGCCCAAACATATTTTTAGATGAACAGAAAACTATATTATGTTTTTTATGCTTATGCATTTGTTTGTAGACTGAATGGTTTATTATATTGTAATATATTCAGATTATATTAATTTCCATTTATGAAAATCATTTCTTTATGAGATGAGATTGCATAAAACACAATAGGGAAGGAAAGGGATACCTAGTCAGTTGTACAACTGAATGCATTCAACTGAAATGTGTCTTCCGCATTTAACCCAACTGAATCAGAGAGGTGTGGGGGGCTGACTTAATCGACATCTATGACATTGGCACCCGGGGAGAAGTTGTTGCTGGGGGTTAACCTTTTAAATGTAATGGCAAAATTTTGTTTCCTGCCTAAATAGACATACCCCAAAGTAACTGCTATTCATGTGTAATTACATGATTCTGACATGCCAAAACTTGGTATATTTGGAAAGAAGACATCTGGGAGATTATAAGGAAATGATCAAAAGATAGATTGGAGTTACGTAGTTCAGAATACACACGATTAAGCACACACAAAATAACCGTTTTTTTGTTGTTGTTTTTTTAAGTATTCTTTCATTGACAAGCTATGAGTGAATTATTGATGTCCAGAGCTGGAAACACATCAGATGGCTTCCACAACATGTGAACAATATCAGGGAACAAAATGGGATTGACAGACCTAACAACTAGAAATGGGCAGATGTTTTAGTAAGTGGTGTCAGGTGTGGTCACAGGATATTTACAAGTGTCCCTAAACCTCTCCAAAGTTGCATGTCTGTAAATTAGATCATTTCAGTGCTATTACATATTTGCAATCCCTAAATGCTATTTGTTCAGTATAAAAACATAATTTCTACCATATCAACTTCACCCAAACATTGTGGTGGTGTTATGGGGTATCCAGGGTACATTCAAGTGTCCTTTCAACCTCTCCAAACTGTCAGAATGTGGTAATTGCACACTGGATGTGCCTAAAAGTTATTGTTCACTATAAAAACAGAATTTCTACAACACCAACCTCTCTCAAACATTGTGGTGGTGTCTGGGGACAAACAGGGGATATCCAAGTGTTTTTTAAACCTCTCCAAAGTGCCTGAACGTTTAACCTAGGCATAAATAAATATTTTTTTTAACATTTAAAAAAAATCCAATGTATTGGTCCCACATAGAAATGACCTGTTTACAAAAACAATAGAAAAGCAACAGATGTACAGTACCAGTCAAACGTTTGGACACACCTACTTATTCAAGGGTTTTTCTTTATTTTTACTATTTTCTACATTGTAGAATAATAGTGAAGACATCACAACTATGAACTAACACATATGGAATGATGTAGTAACCAAAAAAAGTGTTAAACAAATCAAAAATAGATTTTAGATTCTTCAAAGTAGCCACCCTTTGCCTTGATGACAGCTTTGCACACTCTTGGCATTCTCTCAACCAACTTCATGAGATAGTCACCTGAAATGCATTTCAATCAACAGGTGTGCCTTGTTAAAAGCTAATTTGTGGAATTTGTTTCCTTCTTAATGCATTTGATCCAATCAGTTATGTTGTGATAAGGTAAGGACCAAGTCCATATTATGGCTAGAACAGCTTAAATAAGCAAAGAGAAATGACAGTCCATCATTACTTTAAGACACGAAAGTCAGTCAATCTGGAACATTTCAAGAACTTTGAATGAATGAATGAAACTGGCTCTCATGAGGACCGCCATAGGAAAGGAAGACCCAGAGTTACTTATGCTGCAGAGGATAAGTTCATTAGAGTTAACTGCACCTCAGATTGCAGCGCAAATAAATGCTTTACTGAGTTCAAGTAACAGACACACCGGGTGCCGATGGCGTGGATGTCGATTAAGGCAGCCCCCTGCACCTCTCTGATTCAGAGGGTTAAATGCGGAAGACACATTTCAGTTGAATGCATTGTTGTACAACTGACTAGGTATACCCTTAATTTTAACATCAACTGTTCAGAGGAGACGGCGTGAATCAGGCCTTCATGGTCAAATTGCTGCAAAGAAATCACTACTAAAAGGACACCAATAAGAAGAAGAGACTTTCTTGGGCCAAGAAACACAAGCAATAGGCATTAGACCAGTTGAAATCTGTCCATTGGTCTGATGAGTCCAAATTTGAGATTTTTGTTTCCAACCGCTGTGTCTTTGTGAGATGCAGAGTAGGTGAACGGATGATCTCCGCATGTGTTGTTCGCACCGTGAAGCATGGAGGAGGTGGTGTGATGGTGTGGGGGTGCTTTGCTGGTGACACTGTCAGTGATTTATTTAGAATTCAAGGCACACTTAACCAGCATGGCAACCACAGCATTCTGCAGCGCTAGCCAGCTCACCTGGTTTGCACTTAGTGGGACTATGATTTGTTTTTCAACAGGACAATGACCCAAAACACACTTCCAGGCTATGTAAGGGCTATTTGACCAAGGAGAGATGGAGTGCTGCATCAGATGACCTGGCCTCCACAATCACCTGACCTCAACCCAATTGAGATGGTTTGGGATGAGTTGGAACGCAGAGTTAAGGAAAAGCAGCCAACAAGTGCTCAGCATATGTGGGAACTCCTTCAAGACTGTTATACTTTTTTGGGTTAGTACATGATTCCATATGTGTTATTTCATAGTTTCGATGTCTTCACTATTATTCTACAATGTAGAAAATAGTAAAAATAAAGAAAACCCCTTGAATGAGTAGGTGTGTCCAAACTTGACTGGTACTGTACATCAAAAATTATAAAATGTATTATCAAACACAAACTTGGTAACACACGAGTACTTCACTAAAAAAGGTGCAAAAATATAAATAAACTTAACTATTTACAAATGGAATTTGTGTTTGTTTTACATCCCAGGTGTAGATGATTAGATTTCACCGTAGCTTGTGCATGTCGTCATAGTCTTTGAAGCAGTCCCTCTTTGCCAGGAAAAAAAGCGAACTGTCATTTCGTACAGAAGATCTGGCATTTCCCCCCTTTTTCCCCCCTGTGTTTTGTGCAATCTTGCAGTTCTTCATTTAGTCTTTTGGCATGTTTTTTGGATAGCTACGCTCACCTTGAGTGGGGGGGTCTTGTGATGGTTGTGAGGTTGCTTTTGTCCCCCAATTCAGACATTTCCAACACCAGCTGCTCTCGGAAAGGCCAACTGGGAGAGAGGGGTTTGACCTTCTGCTTTGGCCATCTGCTTGTAGAAAATGACATAATTTACTGTATCAATGTCCACAAAATGGTTTTTAAAAAGTCTAATACCACTTCCTGGTCTTGTAGAGGACCTGGTAGTAGCCTAGCAGAACATCAGATAGGTCGACACCCCCAATGCTGGCATTGTAGTCCTTCACAGAAACAGGAATTGAGACATTCTTTTTTCACCCTCGTTGAGACATGGTCGTTATTGAATGCCTTATGCTGTGTGAGCATGGTTACTTCCCTAGTGTCCTTCCATTTCACAAAAAGCAGCTTGTTAGTCCTGATCCAACGTATGGTCCCCCTCTCCTCTGTCTTTGTCATGTTGTTTACCTTGGTCTTGGGGAAACCAATTATGTTAGTACGAATGGTGCCACAAGCCCCTATTTTCTTTTTCAAGAGGTCTATGAAAAGTGGACGTAGAACCATCAGACGGGTGATTGACATAGCAGTGGGGGATGAAGACCTTGACCGGCGGGGGCTCTAGCTGGGGAGGGGTGGCTCCCAAAAGTCATCATCCAAATAATCTGCATCCTCCACTCGGTTGTGAATAAAATAAAGGGATATACTGTTGTAAGACACACAGAATTAGAGTTGACTAAATCTACAAAACAACATTACTGTAAAGTAAAAACACCAAGCCTAAACTTTATCTGTGGATGTAGAACCATCAGACGGGTGATTGACATAGCAGTKACTCACATAGAAGGTGTGAAACACACACACACAAAGGCAAAGGTGAGAACCACAAATAAACAGTGGCCTCTCCAAAGTTAAAAGGAACAGCAAACTAATATGAATAACAGACAATAACTGCATTGGACTTACATAACATTGGAATGACTTGTTACATAGGCCAATGTAAACTTAATCCAAAGCACAAAAAGCAGACAACTTATAAAAAAGGAAATACATATAGTAAATTAGCTATATAAAGTCATGAAAATAATGTACTAACATATCTAAAAGTGGATCCAATCCTTCTAGAAGGGTCAGTTGTTTATTCTGGAGTACTTCTCCTGTCTTATCCGGTGTCCTGTGTGAATTTAAGTATGCTCTCTCTAATTCTCTCTTTCTCTCTTTCTTTCTTTCTCTCTCTCAGAGGACCTGAGCCCTAGGATCATGCCTCAGGACGACCTGGCATGATGACTCCTTGCTGTCCCCAGTCCACCTGGCCATGCTGCTGCTCCAGTTTCAACTGTTCTGCCTGCGGCTATGGAAGACCCTGATCTGTTCACCGGACGTGGTACCTGTCCCAGACCTGCTGTTTTCAACTCTCTAGAGACCGCAGGAGCGGTAGAGATACTCTTAATGATCGGCTATGAAAAGCCAACTGACATTTACTCCTGAGGTGCTGACTTGCTGCACCCTCGACAACTACTGTGATTATATTATTTGACCATGCTGGTCATTTATGAACATTTGAACATCTTGGCCATGTTCTGTTATAATCTCCACCCAGCACAGCCAGAAGAGGACTGGCCACCCCTCATAGCCTGTTCCTCTCTAGGTTCTTCCTAGGTTTGGCCTTTCTAGGGAGTTTTTCCTAGCCACCGTGCTTCTACACCTGCATTGCTTGCTGTTTGGGGTTAGGCTGGGTTTCTGTACAGCACTTTGAGATTTCAGCTGATGTACGAAGGCTATATAAATAAGCTATATAAAACATTTGATTTGATTTGATTGCCAATGCTATCTGATGATGTATGATTTAATGGAAACATTGAATATCCACAGTGACTATATCTTTGCGCATGAAAAATATGACATTGTTGCATCCATTACACAGGGGATTGGCTACTATGGCACCTTGACAGTCTTGTAACCAATGGGATAAGCTTTCCAGGGATATGCAGGTGACCTGGGTGGGACAAAGCAAGGCCTAGAACCTTTTATGCGTAATGCGAACTATCACTACCTGGGTCAGAGACGAGAATTATCGAGCAGGTTACACTACATTGTAAACAGATTTCATCGCTTTAGCATGAAAGATGGTTTCTCAGAGGGGAAAAAAGGTAAACCGAAGAGTATCGAACAGGAAGCCAAAAGAAGGCAGCTATGAATAAGTATACCGACATAGAAGCTTTGAATAAAATACTGGTCAGACTCGGATAAGGGAAACGATTTGGATAACGAGGATTTCGACTCGGCCGATGAGACTACCTCTAGAACAGGGGTGTCAAAGTCAAATGGACGGAGGGCCAAATAAAAATTTAGCTACAAGCCGAGGGCCGGACTGTTCGAATGTTCATTGAAAAAATTTTAAATGACGCATATAGTCTAGTGAACCTAATTGAACCTACTGAAAACCTAACAAATATATTCCAATATGATCAGATAAATAAAGCAATATTTTCTTATGGCTCGTCAGTAATCTTTAATTTTCAACAGACACAAAAGACAAATTTCCTTTATATAAAAATCCCCATAACATGAACATTAAATGAAAGAAACGGTATTCAAGGCACCATCAGTAGCCTATATTTCTATTTTAGCAAAAGTGGGCTAAATTTACTTCAAAGAAAAAACAATAATAGCAATTTCTATTCATCCACTCAACTGAAATATTTTTAAATATAATTGATTGAAATACAATAAAATAAAGTGCAAAAATCTATTAATCAAAAACAACACTTTGTTTAAGGAGAAGTAACATGCAGTGAAAACAAATATTAAACTTAACTTTAAACTTGAACTGAGTAAAAACTCAAATATGTGATTGCACAGTAATGTTCACTTGTTTGAGTTGAGGGTGATACTTGGTGGTGTCCCATCTTTTCCACAAGTTCATCAATGTTTGGGGTAAGGCTCTGAGCTGAGGAAATCCTCAGAATTGAGTGGAGTGTTCACAGTAAGTCGACTTCTGTGTGATGTTTTGTTCAGGTCATCAAAGAAAACAGTTGTTCACACAGGTATGTTGCTGCCAAACATAGACAACGTTTGAGCAGCCTGGATGCGCAGCTGGGCATTGTGTCGGGAGGGAACGGGCGAACTCCGCAGCACCCACTGCCGCATATTTTGCCTCAGTGCATCATTGCATTGGAGGTCAATCAACTCCATTTGGAGGTTTGGTGGATTTGGCTTTTTTGAACAGAGCCTGTGCGAATTTGAGCCTCGTTTTAATTCCTCTGCTTTTGTAGCCTTTGTTCCATGTCCATATTCTTGTTTTTGTCCGCGTGTTTCGTTTCATAATGTCGTCTCAGATTATACTCTTTCAGTACCGCCACACTTTCTCCACACAGAAGACACACAGGTTTTCCAGCTACCTCCGTGAACATATACTCCGACTCCCACCTTGTTTGAAACCCCCGGTTCTCAGTGTCCACCTTCCGTTTTGCCATTTTTGATGGGTACTGAAAGTTAATTTTACTGTGATGCTGACGACTGCTGTGCCAATAAATATTGAAATGAAGCAGCCTACTGCTCGGTGCGTCACCGTTGCATTGTGGAAATGTAGTATTGGTGCGTGTAAAAGATCTGCGGGCTGCCGGCTTGCTGCGGTCTGCGGGCCGGTTCTAATAATAAATCAAGATCATCCCAGGGGCCGTAAAAAACCTTCTCGCGGGCCGGAGTGTGCCCGCGGCCTTGACTCTGACATATGTTTC